>NC_135690.1:9434013-9799013 GCF_964276395.1 Gasterosteus aculeatus | reverse complement strand
GTGAGGGAAAATGACAATATTTAAAATAGGAGACACAACTCCATTTCTTTTTGAGCAAAATATTAATGATCTTTCATTTGGATCTCATCACAGATGCGACCGGGGGAAATTGCATTCTGTGTGGCAGAAGTCTGGGGAAGACATGAGACAGGATAATAGCCAATAGGTGTTTGGAGAGAGAGGGAGTCAGAATGAACGAGAGGGAAAGACAGAGAAACAGAATTGACGAATTCCCATGATGGGTATGCCATGAGGAAAGGGAGAGGTGGAGGGAAGTGGGGGTGGGGGGGGGGCAGAAAGATTGGAAATTGAAATTTCTGACATTGAAAATGACTATGACGAAGACAGAGCCCGGTCCCGCTTTGCTCTCCCCTCTTTGGTAGCAGTCAACCTTGCAATGAGGGCAGATCAAACTAAAATAGGCTGTTAGGGGGGGGCAGGGAGGGTGGTGGGATGTGGATGGGCCGAGGCGGGAGGAGAGGAGGGTGGGGGGGGGTGTGAAGGGAAGGAATAGCAGTGACGAAGGTGGAGGGATAGACGGACGGGAGGGAGGCACGGACGGAAGCGAAGGAGGACATTAAAGGAGGAAATGATGATGTTGTCAGTGAGCGATGTAAATCGCGGCGGCTACGTAGTCAACAGATACAGTCGGCTGGCTGTGCAGGCCGGGGCCCGTCTCAGCCGCGGTGGCACTGACAAATGGAATATTTTCAGACGACTTAATCAGAGGAAAATGGGCTTTCATCTGCTCGCCTACCCGCTCTGCCGCTCGCACGGAGAAATGATTGCCTGTCGCTCGTCCTCTCCCTGTCTCTCCCTCTCTCGCAGCCATTGAACGTGGCCACTGAACCCTGCAGAGGTTACAAAAAGGGAGTTTATCAGTGGTGTTTTACAAAAGGATATAGGAACATTGAGACACGCGCAATTACACTCCCTCCATCAAGGACATGACGGACTTGATTTGCGAATGCTAATAGGTGGTTTTATTTTTTCTTAAATGCTTGAACAAATTGAAAGATTAAAAAAAAAGACAAATTAAAACGTTGGAGCGCACTGAAGCGTTTTTCAGGGCAGCAGGTGAGTGGATAAACACTGATATCTCCGTGGTAACCTCAGTGATCCGTCATCCATTAGCCTTCCAGAGGAAGAACTTTCTGTTGTGTGATATAATGCATGTACGTATAAAGTGCGAGTTCTGATGTATTTCAAACACACTCATCATCCACTCAATAAAACCTATTACTTGTCATGAAGGCCTCATTTCCTACACTTGTGTTTGATTTATTGTCGGGTTCTTCCCGTCCGTAGAGGCCCGCAGCAGCACCAGATAGGCCTCCGCCGAACGGACGACAGTGACATGATCTATTTCTCCTGTGATGAATGTACCAATCTGCTGCCCTGCTGCCCTGTCCGCCTAATTTGTTATCAGGTGACACCATGTAGACTTTTTCTCTATGACGAGGAACTGGCTGCTGGTGTGCCAGCAGGTAAGTGGGATGAAAACATCTATGATGCCGGTGAATCACTTGATACCGTACGACGGGGATTCTCACAAGGCCACGAGAAGTTATTTTAGTTTTTGTGTTTGTCGGATACTTTAAAAAGAGCCCCTCAACACAAGTTCAGACAGTCAAAACAGGTTGTTTGTTGTGTTGATTTTAACCCCCAAGGAGTATTCTATTGATTGGATTTATGTTGGAGAAGAATAGGAAATTGTGTTGAGATTTCAAAACATTCCCAAATGTCATTGTCTAATGATGATGTTACACGGTATGTCACATTATGTCATGTATGTTCTCTTTCCTCAATCCTCGCATCCCTCCGTCCAGCTCATGGCAACAAGTGTCCATCAGCACTGAGGTGAAGCCACAACAGATCACAGATCGGCCTGTTGACCAACGATGAAACGTATCACCTTCAGCAGCAGCAGATCAATGATAATTACCCGGCTGACACGAGTACAGTTATAACTTTACAGGATCAAGAAGAGAGGGAGGGGGGGGGGGAGGTGAAGTAAGAAGGGATGAAGCGCCGCGGGCCACACTTAGCTGTGAGCGGATCGATACTGCGTGAGCTCTGTCTGTGAGCGGCCTCCAGGCCCGGCCTCCTACAGGCCCAACAAGCCATTACCGCCTTCCTTCACATGGAGAGCCACAGTGCTAATGTGTGCGTGTGTGTGTGTGTGTGTGTTTGTGTTTTCAAAGCTGCCGGAAGGAAATTGGTTTGGTTTGGCAGCTCACTCATCAATATAAACCCGGTAAAATGCCTTTACAACCATTCATACTCCAAAAAAGACTTGGCTTACTTGTTGACACCCGTGGTTACTGGTTCCTGGAACAATAACGTGTGTTAACAATAAAGTGTTAGGAATCAGTTACGCCGCAAGTTACATTTTAAACAACATGTGTATCAACCACTTTGGGAGGCAAATGCCTGACGGGGCTTTATGAAGGGAAGAAGAGCAACACATGTAGAGTTTCTGTTTACAGCACAGCTGAGAACACACTGGATGAATTGCTAGAGGCCGTTCAAAAAACAATTCGAAGATCCTCCAAACGGTTGCTGAGATATCCTAATTCTCACAGCCAAAAAAGGACAATACAAATCAACTCTGCGGCTTGATTACCTCCCTGCCTGATAAACGGCTTCTTCTTTTAAACTTATTTCAAATGCAGGCCGTCGCAAAACATTTCCGCCTCCAATCCAACTGGACGACAGCATCAGGGATAATTCCTCAGCCTCGCAGCCGCTGCGCGCTCTGAATAAGTGTGAGTCTGCACTGACCTTTGATCACTGACAACCTGCTGCCTGCCACCGAAGCACAAACAGTGATCGGATTGATTTGATACCAGCTCAGCAGTCTGCTGTTTGATCGATGGCCTCGCTCACAGACCTTCGTGCATCTGCCTGTGGGTGTTGCCTTCAGACTCTGTGAACGGGTTTGTGTTTTTGGCACTTGTTCAGCAACGGCCAAGCCGTTTAATCCAAAGTAGAGACAGAGATTTGAAAAAAAAGAAAAGGAAAGTAAGGACAGAGAAGGAACAAAAAAAGCAGACAGGGAAAAGTTGAGTGTGTGGTCGGTGACAAGCTGCAGCACATTCATCTCCAGACGTCCTCTGAGACCTCACACACACACACACACACACATGCGACTCTGAGGTTGGCAGACGACGAGGTCTCCTGGTCAGGATTTCTAATGTTCAGTCTGAACGTGAATCCAGGGGTTTTAGATGGATGAAAATGGAAATGAGTAAAGCAACACTAAAGTAAAATGTCCAGAAAATAAGTTTTTATTTGTCAGCAGACGTGAAGAGATATTAGATCTGATATTTTTGGATGGACTGGACATAATAGAGCTTTATAAAAGGAAAATTTGATCTTTAATCATGGATGGCTTTCCATCCTAAACCTGCGCTTTAACTACTGATGATTTTCAATGACCTGATTTGGACCAACCTCACACACACACACACACACACACACACACACACACACACACACACACACACACACACACACACTGGCCCCTCCATCCACTAATCTATAGCAGATAAATGAGGCTGGACTAACCGAGTGGGGCAGAGAGAGAAAAAATTGACTCGGAGTGAGAGGCCTAATTAGCAGAGACTCATTAGGAGTCTTTAAGAGGCTGTGATTAGGGATGTTTGTTCACACAGCATGCTGCTGCTGCCGGGCTTAATGACTGGGACTGATCACTTGCTAGTTTAGCCTGCAGCTTGACGGGGGGCTGCAGGAGGGTTGGAGCGTGACAGAAGTGTATGGCTGTGTAGCCGTGCTCCAGCAATTCATTTTGCTCAGTGTGCTCAAGGCTCAGTTCAGACACATGCGTCAAATTTGTTCTATTTAGGCATTGATTGTAAATAAATTTGGGGACTTTTTTTGTGAATTTTTATCTCATGTTTTTGCGCATTAAAGCCAGAGCTCTAGTTTCTTTTTTTCAAACTAAACATCCCAATACCTCGAGTTTTAGAGAGTAATGGAAAGCAGATTTTGTTGCATTATGACATAACCAACTTCCATTTCTATTGTGTAGATTCATATTTAGGGGAACGTGATATAAGTGAATACCTGAGCTGCGGTTTCTGAAGTTCTGTCCTGATTAAATGAACAAGATGGGCGCACATAATGTTAACCGCTTGCTGTGGAGAGGCTGTTTAGATTTCATGCTAAGTTCATTTTTATTCCCAAACCTCCATTCGAGACACACAGATGTCGAGTTCCATTGACTCTCATCTCAGAGATCAGTTCAGACGTTCTTTCAGGTAAGAGATGATCAGGTTGCTGCAGTGGCCTCGTGACGCAGGATGTGCCTGCGTGTTTTCCTCTCTCTCTTCCTTAGGGCTCAAACTAATTTCAATAATCAGTGCATTGCACCCGTTACACCCCCACCGATCTAAAAGTTTACCACTGAGCCCGAGCTCCTGGCTTTATAAACCACAAACCCCTTCACTTAAATCTGATAAGAGTTCCAGCACTATTGTGATACGATTTTCCCCCCTCGGAAGTCCGTCCATGATCCCGCATTTCCCTGAGTCCCTCTCGTTCCACTTCCTGAACTGGGGTGGATTGTCTGGAATAAAATCCAATCCTCCTTAAAAGAAGAGAGCAGTGAAGAGGGGAGGGGATGAGGGGTGGGGGAGTAAAAGCTGAGAGGATCAAGGATGCGAAGGCCAAAGCAGAGGATCCGACAGAGCAGAAAGAAGAGTTAGCAACTTGGTCTCCTGTCCTTGAATTGCTCCAGCTGCTGTCTGTGATTATCTTCGACACCCTCTCACTTATCCATCCTCCCATCCCGACACTTTGTGCATGTCGCTGTGCACTTCGGCCCCCGGCCTCTGGGCAGCGCTGCAGCGGCGCGTTTTGTGGCAGCGAGCCCGCGGCTGATCCATTTGTTTGTTTTCTGAATCCAGGATTTGCAGAGATAGATTAGACAACAAAAGCATATGGAAAAGATAAAGAACACTTAGGTAATGGATTTTGGCGGGGTCTCTAACACCGCAGACAACTCATCCTCTTTCCATCTCTCCTCTCTCCTCCTTTTTGTCTCTGCTCTAAATATGTTTATTGTTCTTTTATTATTATGGTTTACTTTCTGAAAACAGAGGCGGCATCTGCTTGTGAGGAAGGTTTAGCTCGAAGACGAGCGGTTAACCAAGTGTGAAAGAGGAGACGTGCACCAACCAGTCCTTTGGCCTTTGGTTTCGTGTGCGTTTCCACTACCTGGAAGTTGACATTGTTGTGTGGTTGGATTTGCAGCCAAAACTAAGCACCATGTGAAAGTTTTTGTCAGAGTTATTTATACATTTTCCCTTCACTCATCCTCCCCTCACATATGATCATAAGATGTGTTTGTTCCCACCAGCACAAACACACATCGACCACATGGTGTCTCACCAACAATCCTAAAACAAACCAAACTATCGCTGTTGTTTTTCTGGCACCAAAAGAAAAGATGGTTTGTTTGTGGTTAGCTGAGCTCCAACTTGAGGTACTTAGTAGAAAAAAGGCCATCTGACACGATTAGAGGACGCAGAGTGATTAGTGCGTATAAAAAGTATGTGTTGTTCATGCACTGGAATGTGAATGATATATTGTGTCTCCTAAGCCCGTCTAGAGAGTGAGTACGTGACACATGGGCATTGTAAATATCTTAACTTCTGAGTGTATTAAGCAGCCAGGGCTGTTTGCAGGACCACGAGGGATCAGTGATGATTATTGAAATGACCGGTTCTGGGTCGTGGAGGCATAATGGTGGAAGCTTTGGGAAGTATTAGTCATTTGATGGTTGCTGTTATCAAAACCAACTTTGTTTCCTAACATGTTTTATTAATCCGCAGCAGGTAAAGATTAAACTTCCTGACAACATATTAGTATATCAGGAGATGACATGCAGGCTCTGTTAGAAAAAGTTTTATTTGCTAATTTTCCGGAATAGCACCTATTAACACATGAAGGACTTTAAATTAAACCAGTTTTACAATAGTTTAATAATGACGTCTGCAAAAGAAATCATCATCTCGTTCTCCGGTGATTGTTTAGTGTGATTCAATTTAGAGTTTGAACAGTACTTATTATCATAAGTAATAGATCCAACAGACTTCATTATTTTTGAAGAAATCAAAGACACAACAGACACAATAACACACAGGAATCTACTGTCCATGTGCGCTCGCTCGCACACACACACACACACACACACACCCACACACACACACACACACACACACACACACACACACACACACACACACACACACACACACACACACAGGTCTTTTAAATAACAAGTAACAAACAGCTTCAGTAACCCAACTCCTCTGAATTATCACCTCGCTGCTTGTGGCTGTTTATGAATACAAATTGAATTTCCACTGCAACCTTCTCGCAGTCACGGCTCATTTGATTTATTCCTTAATGAATATTTCCCCTTTCAACTCAAGAGATGGGAAAACATTTCCACGCTAAATGAGACTCGGCCTTTATTGAAGCCCATTCTTTCCTACATCTAGAAGTACATTACACCTACATATGGTTGTGTTGTTGCTTTGGATTGAACAAGGTTGTTCCAATTAGTGGGGGGCGGTTGGGGAAGGGGGGCGGGAGGGGGAACAGAGGGAACAGAGATGTTAAATAAACTGTTTTGTTGTACCTGCGGTTTGTTGCACCACATTGTGGCTGTTTTCTTTTTGTTATAGCTGAGCTCTGACATCTTTTTTGTTGTTGTTTAAAATATATCTGCATTGCTCCGTCTTTCTCTGAGTTAAGAAAATGTCATAAAAGCTGAACACGGACAAGGAGAGTTGCACATTGGATTCAGAGACTAAACCCAGCGTATCGATTGTCCAGTGTGACAAAGATTCTAGTAGAACCATCGCTCAGCGGCTACTGTGAGACAGATTCCACACAAACACCATTTACCTCTTAATGTTGTGTAGATAATGTGCAATTGACCGCACGCCTGTTAAATAATGCAGCAGCTTGTTTGGGGCCATAAGGAGAATTTAACTAGTATTGATAGGCTAAGCTGCCATGAACTAGGATGTATGCAGTCAGAAAGCCCCACTCTGTATTGATCAAAGAGTGGGCTTAGAGCAGAATAGCTCTGAGACTGTGAACGAATGAGGGAAAAAAGAGCACACTGAAGCATTGCTGTGTGGTGTAATGGTTCAGAGCTGTGCAAGAGGAGAGGGTGAATGTTGCAGGAGGTAGAGGAGGGGGGATGATGTAGGGAGAGAAGGAGTGAGAGTTAGACAAGGGGACGTCGGGGCCTTCTATCCATCCAGTGGATCGCCGGGGGCAACCGGAGGAGTAAAGTTGTTAACGAGTGTGTGGACAGTGGTGTCAGGCACAGCGGAGCTCCATCAGGGAAATGAGGTTCTATTATGGCCCCAGGTGCACTATGGGAGAACAAAAGGAAACTTTTGGTGGAAATAGATTATAAACAATGAAAATAACACAAGGGGATTCACATGTTATGTTTATTTTATTCTGAGATTTTGGCTTCTTTTTCAATCTTTTGAATTTACTCCTTTTCATTTTTCCATGCAAACTTAAAAAATATATATTTTGCCTTTTAATAGATATAATATTATATATTTTTAAGTTTACACTGTGGTGCCTTCTGAGCTATATTTTTTAATTCATGATGCTCAAATCTATATATTTATCAACAAATAAATAAAGATTGTCAAGTGTGAGATTTCTCTAAATTATACATAATAATAATAATAATTTCCTGATTACAAGTGTTTTAATAGAGACTTTTTATCCCATTTTCCTGTTGATTTGAGAAGACCTGAGAAAACTAGTTGTAGAAGCTACGGGGAAAAAAGTGAAACGGCTACTTAACGTGTCTTTTTATATTGGTCAGACATTGTGTCTTCTGTTCAGTTTGTCTGAAAGCAAACATCATACAGACAGTGTGTCTGCACCCGTACCTGCAACTTTGTGAATGAGGATATGCTGCATATTTATGTAGTTTCTTCACATGTAAATCTAGGAGATTTTCATAAAAATGACATTTTGAATGCAGATTTTAAAAAGAAATAAATGGTTAACTTTACACATGATGATATTGTGAATCTGCTTTATAAGTTATGGAGCTACATTTTTTTAAATCCAATGGGTTTCAAAAGAAAATGCCACCATTTCTTTAGAAACGTCAAAGGTGGACACAGAATATCTCGGTCAGATTCTTTTGCCGATTTTAGATTTTGTGTTCTGATACTATTAATCTGAATCTGTTTTTCTATGTGATCTGTACTAAAACCTCAAGAAGGCATTTGACTCACTGTGTGCTTGATCTGATGGAAATATTTGCAATGGCGAAAGATTACAAGAACAATAAATTATTATCTCAACTAATCTAAGGCAGATATTTTTCTTCATCAACAAACATCTCTTCACTCGTGTTATTCTGGGAGCCGTCAGGAATTAATATCACTTTAAGCTGGATGCACGACAAGTCTGCAAAACAAACAATTTATTAAAGATAGGCGTCATGCATCCTTCAGTTATTATGAAGAAGCCTCGCTTTTAATCTGTTATGAGTATCAATGAAGAAGAAAAACATGTTTCTCTGACCATTAGTGGGTGTCGTGTTTTAGTGTACAGTGCAGCTTCTGAGCAGCGGCCTCAGGCTGTGTGCTTAGTGAGGATTGTAATGGGACAGCTTTAAAGGGGGATTAATGCCGTACGGCCAAAAGAGAAAAACACTCCTGTAGAAACAAACACATGCAGTAATTAATAGAACAACTACACAATAAAGGGCCAGAAAAAAAATGTCATGGATTATTTTATATACTTTATAAATGTCTGTTTAGATGCTACTCTTCAGTAATTATCTCACCTGGAAAATGCTATTTTCTACAGTAGCTGTTATCATGTTGGTCTTTAAAATGTTTCCCTCCTTTCATCTTCAAGTATGTCAATGGATCACAAGTTCACATTTAATTTCCAATATTCTAATATATTCTAATATCTATTCTAATAGCTCAGCCAATTTTAGCCACCTCCCCTCTTAGCCTCTGATGTTCCCTCTTTGCATGATAAACAGCTTTGCACCCCTCGGAATATGTATGTGGCCCATATTTATTCATATGTGCGGTATGTGAGAACAGGCTATTCTGCTTTGGCTGTGGGAAAGGAAATAAATAAATAAGAAAGTAAATAACAGCCAAAAATAAACAGCCAGGGTAATAAGGTTAACTATTTAGAGTTTTTGATATTGATATTTGCAGGGAGAGCTTCAAGAGAGGGCAAAATTAATGACAGCAGACATAATGCCATTGGGATACTTAGGAGTGTGTCCAATACTTTAAGTAATAGCGTTAATGGCGAATTTGAGGGAATTTAATTTTCGACATCAAACAGCAGCGCCTTCAGAAAGCCACCGTCCTCCCGCATCCGAGAGCTTCCGACCTCGCTTCCTCTCAGAGGGAGGAAGAGGAGCAAATCATCTCCGCGGTGGCGGGCATGCAGCGGGGCAGGTGGCTAAAAACTTCCAAGCAGAACAGCCTCTCAAGTCGCAGGGTGACGCTTGTTAGGCTCAGGCCCAGAGGAGGGAGCATGGCCAGTAAGTAAGGTTATTGGGAAATAATTAGCCTAGCACAAGAATCAGCGGGGATAGCAAAGTCCTCTGGGTGGAAACGCCAGGGCCCCCTGGCCTCGTTTCCACAGCTAATTAACTCTGAAGAGAGCCTATTAACAGGGTTGTCGTCATAGCAAAAGCCTGAGAGCAACTCAAGCAACTTTTTTTGTGGTGTGGACGAGGCTGCTATTCAATTTATTCATGCAACACAAAGAAATAATACATGACATAACTGCCAAAATAATGCAAATAAGTTGGTCTTTGTGGGTATTTCTGCAAAAGTTCTCCAAGTCAGGCGCTATTCAGGAACCGACCTGCCCTCAGCGTGATATTGCCCCATCAGTTCCATCAACTTTTGCCCCAGATCGGTTTCTCCCTATACGTCCACCGGCTACTCAGTGGACGTCATCCCCGAGTGCCCATATGTCTCCTTACCTGTCATCCCCGAAAAAGCTGGTGTTCCCACTGCTCGGGTCCAGCTCTAAAAAAAAGAAAAAGAAATTCCAGCCTCAGAGCCTCCGGCTGCAGGAGAGCAACGCAGGCCTCAGCGCCTAATCACCCCCTCCCACGACAGCGCTCATCAAGACAGCAGCTCCAAGAAATCAATCTCCCTCTGACAGTTCATTTAGACTGAATTAATTTGGAATTAGAGGCCATTACTGCAATTGGCAGGCGTGGATATTCCCCTAACGCGGGCTGTTATCCTGCTTTGGGGATAAAGAAAAGGAGCCAGCTTTTCTCCGCCCCCCCCCCTTTCTTTTTCTGTAGGATCGACTGGATAAGGTGTTTTTCAGTGCTGATCGCAGGGCTGAGGGAGGGAGGCATTGGATTTTCAGTTTAACTAACTCATCATTGTTCTCAATCAAAAGTCAGACTCTGCTGATTGTTTTTTTCTTCTTCTGTTGAAACCAAATGGAAGTGAAATAGGTGTTTAATGAGGTTCGTTGCTCTATCGACTGTCAAATTGTTGCCAGGGGGCAATTAAAAGTCTGATAGTCTTCTGTTACAGCAGAGCAAACAATAAAACGGGAGAAACTAAAAACACAAGACAGCACCGAAGGTCTGAGGAGCTTCCAAAGGTGCGTTATTTTAGGCCCGTAGCTCTGATTACCTCTCAACGTCTCTCAACGAGGCAGCACCTGAAACAGCGGCTTGCAGCTATTGGAGCTAACGCGGCGCCGGGGAAACCGGAGGCTGTGAGCTAACCGGTGAGGCACGTGCACTAACATACAGAACACACAGCCGGCCCTGCTACGCCAGCAGAAAGCTGTGGAAGCTTGGAGCGACTTCATTATCTTCATTACTCCGAGTGCAATTCTATATTTGTCATTCATCGCTATTCTTGCTGTTGACTAAAATAAATGAAAAGCCTAGTTGATGAGGCGCAAAAATAAGATTTCTAATCCTCGGCACATGTTGCAACAACTGAGATGTTGTTTTTTTTCGATGAGTAGAGTTCTGCGATGAGGCCTTCTGTTCTGCGTAGCATTATAGTTGATCTGCAGCTGATCTGCTGAACAGACTGGGCCTCTTTCTCCTGCTGGGAGGCAGCAGCTTGTTGTTTAGTTTACCCACGGTTCATGACCCAGTGACCCAGAGGTTTGACCGAGGCAACTGAGCTCCATGGTGACGCCGCTTTGAAAAGATAAACACTCCAACATCACACACACTATTTCACAGGGAAGCACACGCATGCACGTGAAACAAAATAGCTAAATATTGAAGATATCAAAGTCTAAAACAAAAAGGAACAGCATCACTCACTTAATTGGTTTAGTGCAGTGTGCTTTTCCTACATATTATTATTTTTTATTCAATCATTTCAAAAGAAGTCAAAATATTTGCTAGATTTGGCTTTTAGTTTAGTTTAGAAGCCATGTCTGCTTATTTTGGTTATTTTTGCAATTTTTCATAAATTCTTCTGAAAGGAGGCTACGAGACCAATAACAATTATATTAATTTAAGTCTCTTCGTGTTGTAAACATAGCCGGTGGGTTCTGAGAGGTGTACGCTGGGTAACAAGAAGGAGCTCATCGGTCCAGCCATGAGATCAGAGTAAATATTAACACTGACACACTGCTGTGGAAATACCTCGGTGACTTAAGGGGGCTGCGAGGAGCAGGAGGATGAGAGGGAGGAGAAGAAAGATGAGTGGACGCAGACATTAAGTTGAGCCAAAAGGTAAACGGTAGGGCAACGCACACCCATAACCATGAACACACACACACACACACACACGTTGATACCTCTCATCCCTCCCTCATTGACTCTCCAAACCCAAACACCTCAATCCCTCTGACGACATGTTCCCTCAACACTTACACAGAGCGCAGCAGGGAACAGCAACTACACACACACACACACACACACACACACACACACACACACACACACACACAATTTAGGATATATTTTAAGATGCAAATAGACAAAGTGAAGTAAAATAAAAACACAAAGGTAGATCTTTCATTCCTAGTCTGAAAAAAAACAGCCCAAATTAGAAAATGAATCAGTGCTGGAAAGAAACAACAATGTTTTAGCCTGTAATGTCTCGCTTTAAGAGCCGAGAGAAGGATGTTGTGATCTGAGCTGAAGATTAAAGCACACAAGCAGGTTGGGCAATGATCACATCACAACTACACGATAAAGCCGAGAGCGACAGTGTGGCCCTCTATTTATCATGTTTTTCGGACCTGAGCAGAATGTTCCATCAGCCTGAGAAATGTGACGATTACACCGACTCACTCTCAGGTTTCAAAGCAGGTGGGGAAAGGATTTTAGTGAGTGGTGGACATGCGTGAGTCTGTGTGAATGCCAGAGAATGATTATGTGTAAAGCGAGAGACGCAGTAAGGAGAAGACATAGAAGAAGAGAGATGTGCTAAAAGGAAGTTCATGTTACGTATTTATAGTCGGGGTGTAACATTTCAGTACTGGACTGATAATAGAGTCAACACACTCCTCCCAGGTTCAGTGCCAGTGGCATGTACAGTATATGAGCAATAAAAGCATTTCTCCACCACAAACGCATATGCACACACTCAAATTAGACGGAGTAACCCATAAATTAACAAACAGCGCTGAATAAATGCTTGCAAAAGCCAGAAAATACAAATAATGACATTCAGGTTGTGTAAAAAAAGTTCAGCATCTACTTTTATACTTACATAAAAAGTGGAAAAACATGGGAACTATGCTAACAGTACATATAAAGCCACATTGAGGAGTTAGTTAGCTTAACCTATGGCTTGGACATCTGTTTCCTCGTGGATCCAGTCACTGAACTAAGCCACACGATGACCATGCGATCAATCTTCTAATCTAATTCTCAGCAAGAAAGCAAATACAGGCTAATAACAGTTTATCAAAATCTATACAAATAACAAACAGGATAAAGCTCAACAGGCTTTTTCTTAAATAAACAAACCAACCCAAAAATGCAAAAAAAGACAAATGTAAAAGAAACATATAAAACGTATTAGTGTGACTTTTTGGATTTTCAAAGCTTGCGATTGCACAAACAAGATTTTAAGATTATGAGCAAGGGAGTTACGCACAAATCGCTGGATTTGTTGTGGTAAATGCTGTGAAATCCTGGGATTTTCTACTCAGAGATGTGACCATAAGCCATCAGACAGTCTCGTAAGCGGTAATAGAATGTGGTAATAGAAATATATAATAATAACTCTATAATAATTAGTCTTATAAAGAACAGCCCGTGGGCTCAGTTGGTAAAGCTATGTCATAATACACTTTTTAATATTAACAGACAAAATTAAAAATCAAGAAAGTGATTTTAAGATTCCTAAAACTGAGTAATACATCCATGTACATCAACTATTGCACAGGGAAATGTTTTGTGTTATGGTGATTTGTTGAGTCTGTGGCCTTTTTTTTCATCACACTGGTGAACAGCAAAGTAGGAAAGAGGGTTGAAGGGAAAACCTTTAATGTGCTGATTTCATTTCCATTATATACACACAAATCTCAGTATATACATAGGCATGCACGGCTTTATTCAGTCTTTAAAAGGTGCAGACAAACGCCTAGTGTGTTCAGATAAGTGCTTCTGAATGGTGACCCCTGGGAGCGAGAAAGAAGGGCGTCAGGGGAGAATAGAAGTGAGGACAAGGTGGAGGGAACGGGGAAGCACAACAAGTCAGGGGAAGAAAGACATAGATGGGAAAAGAAGGCAAGAGAAAAAGGAGGAAGAAGGGATTGAGTCGGGGGGGGCGCTCGAGGAGGGTCGGATGGGGGAACAAGGGAAGGTCGTAGTTCTCAGCGGAGGGCAGCAGTAGGTAGCAGTCTGCAACCACCCAGCGCCTTGCAATAGTTAAATCATATCAATTAACCACAGGGGCCATTGGGGATTAGGGCTTAATCTGTCCCTTGAGAGAGAGTAAAAGTAAATTAGATATAAAAAAAGGGAGAGACAAATAAGATCATAGACAGAAAGGAAGAAAGCCCACATGATGAATTACAGCACATTAAAAAATAGGATGTTTTAAATAAATAAATAAATGGCCTGAAGGATGACTTGTTGTTCACTTATGTTGCCAACAATGACCTGGTAAATTACTAAACAGCAAATGAGCAGTTTGGGGACACATTTGCATTTCCCTATCAGCAGTGATGGGTGCAGAAGTGGCATTTAAGGATTAAAAACAACACAAAACAGGAGATAATCCCACAGCTCGGCCACACCCGCCTGGGAACTGATTTACGCCATTTTCCATTTGGATGAGGGCTCGAAAGAAGAAAAGAGGTACGAATAAATTTACCCACTCCCTCCATAGCCTCGTTGCCCCCTTAAGATTTGGAAACATCCACGTTTGATTGAAAATGAAATCATATACGCCAAGAAAAGGTATATGTGGCAGTGGTTTGGGGGGGTCTACATTTAGGAGGGATTGAAGGACTCAGCTTTGGGGGTTTGAGAAAGAGGAGAGGAGCCCCTCTTTCTTTGGTGTATATGCAAAAGTGGCTGAAGTGGGAAATGGAGCCGTGAGGTAAGAGGATTAAGATCAGCATTGGGTCAGGACTGATAGTGAGGAACGGGGTGATGGAGTGACAAAAGGATGAGAAGAAGAGAAGGGAAAATGGGGAAAGAGTGGATTGAAGGAATGGAGATAGAAATTAGATAGAGATGGGTGATTTGGGGTGAAACGATACAAATGGAAACAGCCCGTCTCATCCTCTCTCTCTCAGACCCAAAAGATTTTATTTCAGACTCATAACTGATCAATCGGGATCTTAATGGTTAACCTGATACCTGGATTGACTATGCAGACAAAAGGGGTCGATGGCACATCCAGAGCCCGAAGGGTGCGAGACGGTGTGGAATTTGAGTTCTAAAGTAACCAGAAATCTGCAGGATCAAACGTACCTGTGGTCAACAATAGACGCATTTTGAATCCCATCTGCCTTTTAAGGGGATTTTGGGGAGCTATTCTTCCCCTTTTTCAGCTGAGTTACAAAAAACAATTGGATTTTTTCCCCCATCGAACTCAAAGCCAGAAAGCGACTAAGCATATTTCCATAATTGTAGACCTTTAATAACAATATATTTGGCAAATGATTGCTAAAATACTGATAATGGCACTGAAACTTAGCTGGAAAAGGTCAGTAGCTTATAAAAACCTCTCCTCCAGATCGGCCTCAGTGGACCAAGTCGTAGGCGGGAATCCATTCTGCAGGAGCTGAGGAGCCTCATCTAAATGTTCCTCTCACCAATGTGTCTTTAGCCAATTAGCTGCCATCACAGGATCAGACTCAACTCTTATTTGCCAGCCAAAGAGGCTCAGCTGCTCGACCCCGGCAGTAGACTCATGGAGCCACAACGCCTCCTCACACCCCTCCCTGCCTCAGTCGCCAAGTCTTAATTCAGACACTTTGAAGTATCTTGGTTTTGCTGAGGAGCCACTCAATCAATTACGGATGAAATAATCTCCTTACGATATTTCGAGGTTTCTCCGATAGAGGAGGGGGGGGGTGCAAGAACAGATTACGGAAGCCAAATCAGCCTCTCAGCTGCATCTAAAGTGAGAGGGGGAGAACCAGCTGAGAGGATGGTGGGAAATTTAATAAGGAAGAAAAGATTATGTCTATGTGTGCCACCTCCAAACACTGCTGTAAAATCTATAACCTGGTCTACAAGGAGGTGGTGGTGGAGGACCAAGAATGGATTATTGCAAGTGTCAAAACGTGTTAAAAAAGGACCACAGATGCATGAAAATTTTGCTTGCTTACGAGCGAGCACACACATAGCAAACAAATGTGATGCATTTGCGCGTTACTTGCAAAAAACAAAGACAAAGGGATGTAACGTGTCATCAAGAGGCCGCCCAGTCAAGTGACAAATATAAAAGATGAAAAACAGGCAGACGTGAATGAAAGGCAGTGGAAGCAATGATTAAAAGCTAAGGTTGCTACACCGCTCTAGTGCAGTATTTAAAGTATTCTTTGGTGAATAGAAAAAGTTTTTCTTTTTTCTTTTTTTTCTTCCACTTTAAGTTGTGGGTCGTTATCTAGAACTTTTTTACTTGCTAAAGTGCACAATATAATTATTACAGTATACTTTTTTATCTTGTACCACACTTGCTTGTAAGGGCTTAGTAAAATATCAATAAAAACTGAAAACATGTCAAGTTAAGAAACAACGCTTCCTCTGTCTCCCCCTCTCTCGCCCCCTTTCACACCCATCAGTGTTGCTCCAACATCTCGACCTAAAGCCCTTTTGATTCCCACCATGACTGACAGTTTATTCTGCTGCAGGCTCAGCCATGAGCATTGATTGTTCCCCTGCATCCTCAGCGTCCCTTCCTTCGTACCTGCACGGTGACTAATTACCCCGTCCCCTCTCCTCCTCATCCCAGATTGAGAGGGTCGGCTGAAAAATCAATAACGGTGCCAAGTGGGGCGGGGTCAGGGGTCAACGAGGTCCTTGACAAGAGAGTCAGGGGAAGGAGGGAGTGAGAGCAGGGAAGAAGTGCTTGTATGTGCGTGTGTGTGTGTGTGTGTGTGTGTGTGTGTGTGTGTGTGTGTGTGTGTGTGTGTGTGTGTGTGTGTGTGTGTGTGTGTGTGTGTGTGTGTGTGTGTGTGTGTTGGTGTGGTATGTAAGGTGTGGTCAAGAGAAACGAAGTGACCAAAGGCCTCGTGGGTGTACGTGTCAGGGTTGTCAGAGATCAAAATAGGACCATTGATCTGAGCTGTGTGTGTGCGTGTGTGTGCGTGCGTGTGCATTAGATGGTGATGAATGTGTGTGTTTGTTTGGATCATGGGGGAATCTGACAGGGTTGAGGAGTCATCATATAAAGCCTGTTATGGCCAACAAGCCAATGAAACAAATGAATCCCGTGAGATTATAATAAAGACCCTTTCATTCATCCGTCCCTCCATCCATCCATTTGTCATTTATTCTCACCTTTTATAAAACCAGAGCACAGAACAAAAATATATTTCGGGATAATAGAAAAAAAATGTTTTAAGTGTGCTTGGTTAATCTTATCAAACATAAAAAATAGTTTCACTGGAAAATATGCTACAGTGGTTTAGGTAAATAAAAAGCTTCAGCTGCTGTTGAATTGCGCTGTGATGTCTGTCTTTATGCTAAACTGGGCTGACTGTCTCCTGATCACCAAGTTATGTCAATCAATCAATAGATGTGAGTGGTATCTTCTCATGTAACTCTTCGCATGAGACAACCACATTTCCCAAAATGTTTTAATTCTGTTTATATTGTTTTCAAAATGACCAGTTAAAATTTACTTTTCATCCCACATTCAAAAGTCGGGAACAGATGTATAAATGTATTCAAAACGCAGCACAGCAGCAACCAGCTTTGCGAGAACCTCATCTGCAATAACGTCGATCTCCTTCTTCTGCTCAATTTGGCTTCTCAGTCCACACTGTTTAAATTCCACATCGTTTATCGTTCCCTGAGATCTTCCCAGCAACACATAATCACAGCCTTTTACTGGCCAGGAATTAGCTCACACTTATCCCAAGGGACTGTGTGTGACTCAATGACAGCCATTTAATGACTGACATCCACTCCACGATGAAGGTACTTATCCCCTTTACACTCCATGCAAAAGGGAAAATAAAGATGGAGGTGGCAGAAACTTTTGGCTGGATTTGAAACGTCTATTTCTAGCCACTTTATCCTTGACCTCTGTCTTGGGGTCAAGGAAAGATGCTTAGGAGGATTTATGAAAAGAAAACCGCAGTAATATGGAACCCAACTCCACTTTCACTGAGCTGCAAAGTTCTGATGCGACGGGAGACACACGTTAGTGACCTCATTCTCCAGCGGCGAAACTACAATTTTTTCGAAGATGGACTACAAAGGAGCGCATCTAAGATGCCTTCTTCTATGGGATGTTACAGTGCTGAGTCATGCAGACAACATGAAACAACCAGGTTCAAAGTATTACTTTATTAACAACATGAGTTACGCTGACGGTTAATTGAATAATCTGTGGGAGGGAAATATCTCCTTTCCTTTCATAAAGGATGGTCCAGTGGTTCATATGCCAAAGGAGCTAAGTAGTGAAGCATTGAAGCTCCATTCTTTAGTATTAGATAATTCAAACATTTTACTCAGTTAGGAACCTTCCTGAGCAAATTTTACAATACGAATCCAGCCGTCTCATGTTCACCAATAAACGTGAGCGAGCTCAGGCAGTACATCGTGCAGGTGTACATCGGGTACATCGTGCAGGTGTACATCGAGTACATTGTGCAGGTGTACATCGGGTACATCGTGCAGGTGTACATTGGGTACATCGTGCAGGTGTACATCGGGTACATCGTGCAGGTGTACATCGAGTACATCGTGTAGGGTTTGAGGTCCATTACAACGGACAAACACGTCTACTGTACATTCACACCACAACAGAAATATATGGGAGAAAAGGAGGATGAAGCATCGAAGAAATCCATTTGCTATTTAAATGGAAATGTAATGAGCCCATGGTGGCAGTGAATTAGCCTGCTGATCAATTGATCATGTCAAGGACAAATAGGTAAACAAACATATCCATTAGCCTCCTGCTCCACCTCCTCCCCGCTGT
The DNA here is from genome assembly GCF_964276395.1 of Gasterosteus aculeatus. NCBI lineage: Eukaryota > Metazoa > Chordata > Actinopteri > Perciformes > Gasterosteidae > Gasterosteus > Gasterosteus aculeatus. The sequence continues at coordinate 9,780,330 of NC_135690.1, read as the reverse complement.
TAAAAAGTGCTGGAGGATCACTGAGATGTGTGTGTGTGTGTATAGAGTGTGTGTGTGTTTGCGTTTGTGTGAGGAGAGAAAAAAAACGCAAATACGGCCTAAAGTGGGTTTTCATGCGGAGACGCCCCAAAAAAACACTAAAGCCTGACGGAAAGCACATAAAAGCAAGTGTAAACACACTGACACACACAATCACACACCCCACTGTGACCGTCCTACCCAGCTCGTTAGACAGACGGTTGGGCCCAGCAAGGTTCCTTTCAGAGGCAACGGAGAGAGCAGGAGGAGACGGAGGCGGGTGGAGGGGGGTGGAGGGTGGTGGAGGGGGTGGAGGGGGATAAAGGGGGGGGTCTGACACTCAACAAGCAGCACGATGAAAAAATACATGTTAGAAGACATTGAGTTAAGAGACGACCTGAGGACAACAGACTGGAACAAGACCTGCTGCCCGGCTTCACCTCAATGCGTCTGCGTGTGTGTGTGTGTGTGTGTGTGTGTGTGTGTGTGTGTGTGTGTGTGTGTGTGTGTGAGAGAAAGAGAGGAGCAACACTGTTAATTACTGCCCTAAGAAAACAAATATAAACACACAAATATATTTCTGCATGTACTCTGTTCAGTCTTAAATACAGGAAGGATCATCAAACTTTCCTATTTGAGTTGAAAAGAGGATCGACTGGAGCAAACCAAGAGATTGATGTTCCATAAATCATTTTGGCCACCGGGCCACATCTCTTATCAGTCACAGTCTCAATCACCACAACTAAATCATCTTAATAAGAAGTTGATAAAGAGCTTCTTTGTTTAGGTGCCTGATCAAATACCGTGATTACTGGCTAGTGTTTCAAGCAAGCAGAAAGTTTCATGGACAATCACTACAGTGACTGAAAAATGTTGGGCTTTGACGGGGCCTTGAAATCAAGTCAAATTCCGGTTAAATGTGTTAATCGTCCCATGTTAGCTCTCCCTCTCAACTTCTCGCTAAATAATAACAAGAATAAGCAGCGTGCCAGCTGCTCTATTAGGAACTGAATGGAACCACCAGCGTGCGAACATGCTGCTATCCAACAATAATGGTGTTCATCATTTTAGTCGCTCACACGTGAGCTAATTGGCACTTACAACAATCATTAATAATGTAATTTACTGATGCTTTACATACCAAGCTATTGATAAATTCATTAGTTGACGTTCCTTGAAATGATATAATACTCGTATTGTAAAACTGTGCAGGGGTAGAGAGGGTGCGATGGGGACCACAAGGTTGGTGGTTCGTGACTTGGCTGCCCCATGTCCCATGTCGAAGTGTCCTTGAGCAAGACACCTAACCCCTAATTGCTCCCCGGGCAAAATGTAAAAGCCATGGGTTAAAAATGTAATGTATGTCGCTTTGGATAAAAGCGTCAGCTAAATGATCTGTAATGTAATGTAATAGTTCATAACTACTTGAATTACTAGTCTTGAATTAGTTACAAGCCATCAGTTAGAACTGAGTGAGTAATTTAAATGGTGCATCTGCACGGCAAAGATGTTTAGTACACCGTTTTCAATCATTCATTTGGAGAACTGTCTGGGTTGCTTAGGTCTAAATATACGTATGAGAAATTCAGGCTGGGTAAAGACAGAAGAGGGGGACACAAAAGACGATGGCATGTACTGCACAAGACATTTAGAAGGAGAGTGTATCGGCTTGATTTCTATTCAACCCTCACAAATAAGCTGTGAATTTGGAAACAACAGATAGCTATACCTCCAAATCTGAAACGCACAACAACAAAACACGGCTGATGAGGAAACAGCAGGTTAATTCAGGATGAAAAGAGTCGGAAAAAAAGACCCACACAAAAAGAAAAAGCTTTTTAAAGAGGACCATTTGTAAAACAAGGAGTTTAAAGCCAGATTATAGGGGAACAATGACACAATCCCTTATGTTCATTCCTGTAATACCCTATAGGAGGATTTATACTTTATTGTGGTGGAATGCATGCAGGCTGCCTCTCCGTCTGAAACATCTCCCTCCTCCTGAGGCCAGGTGTAATCCCTGCACGGAGGAAACAGAGACGCCTTCAGCCAACTGCTGATCAGCCGCACAACGGTTCAAGTATTACGAGTGATACCACCAGAGGGAAAATTCCTTGAATCCAGTTGAAGGCTCTTTCTGTGCTGGCTGACTGCAGAGGACTTTATGTGCGTGATTTGGATGGCTGGATTTGGCCCCCCGACTACTCCGCTCGTCTCCCGGTCTGAGTTGGATTGCATTGGATTGTCTTAATTGTCTCTAATGACTAAATTGTCCCAACTATTTGCTTCATTAACTCTGTTAGCTCTATTAGGAAGGAAGGGAGCCGGAGAGGAGGCGGTAATTGGGAGTGTTAATGAAGACAACGGGAGGAGAGCCATACTGAACAGCAAAACTAGCCGTTTGCTTTTGACACCTTTGACAGATTGGGGGAGCATTTCCTTCCAAAAAGCTCTCAATTCAATTCCACGTGGGAGATCATCGCCGAAACCAATCAATTGCTCAGCATAATGTCATGCTGAAATTCTTGACATTTCTCGACATTTGCGACGGTGACGATAAATCCGCGGATGTTGATGTGTCCTTAGAGCAGCAGGTATCAGTATCACCGCCTATCCTTCAGATCTCTGCCTAAAGCCGTCAGACTGGAGCTCACAGTCTGCTAAACCTACAGCTCCAGATTAAGGTGGACTTGTCCCTACAGCGGAGCAGACGCAGTGGGATTGTGGTAAAGACAGATGTTACAGCCAAAGGATTCTTGCTCCACTGCAGAGCTTAAGCTTTGTCATAGTTGTTAGGAATTGGCTTCAGGAACCCATTTCTTTCATTTTAATATGGGGGAAGGTGGTCACACCTTGTGTCAATGTTAGCACAGGTGATCAGAGGGAAGGCCACACCGGAGTCAAGCAATTTTAATATACAGCTTTTGTGGAGAATTACTTGTGGATAACTCCATACTAAAAAGACATTAGCAGGCTCAGCTTTACAAATCTCAGCTCAATTCTCCAGATAAAGAAAACGGTGCAAAACCACTCTGCAGTTGTTTGACTAAAACTTCATTCATCCATGTTTAATATTTGTATACGCAAAAGTGTAATTTCTTATATGTGACCTTCACACATCAACACGTCCTGAAGCCAGAACTGAGCTCTGTTTGGCACCTTCACTATAATTTCATCTTGATTCCAGCGGTGCAGCGGTGAGTGCATGTGAAAGTTCCTCCGTGCAGGTGAAAGCTTGTCAGTGTCGCTTCGCTCCTCCAGGAAACTTATATAGACTCTCCCTGTATGATCTTTATAGTTCAATCCTCCAGTGTGGGATTTTTTCTCCCTCTTTCTCTCTCTCTCCCTCTCTTCTTTCTTTCTCATTCTCTGACACTCCAGTTTTTCCTCTCTTTTTTTTCCAACACATAGGTGGATTAAGGCAGAGGGGCTTTTGTTTAGATAAAGCGAAGGATTAAGGAGAGATTTGCCCCCATAAAGTTGTGGGCTTAATGGGCCTTTTATCCCTGCATGTCCCTAAAGCTGTGTTGCCTCTGGATTAGGACTATACAATGGGGCCCCTTGTGCAGAGGGATCCGGGCCAGAGAGAGCAAGAGAGAGGAGAGAAGGCAAGGAAAAGAAACGAGACAGAAGGACAGAGACAAGGGAGAAAAGAGGGCAAGAAGAAAGAGAGAAGGGGATAGATGGATAGAGAAAAGGGGGGAATTATACAGCTTTTAGAGGAAACTGACAGGTTGAAACTTTTAGAGGAGGGATTTGCAGAGGAGATCCTGAGATCTTGTCACCAATCGAAGGGATTCCGTGAGGATTCAGAGGCGTGGTGCCGACAATAAAGCAGAAAACTGTTGCTGCTGCCTTTTAAAATTCATTTATCTCACTTTTTTTCTCTCAAATAAATAGGAAAGCGGGTCTTACTGCTGGAGTGCTGCTAATAACACGTCTAAGAAGTGGCTCCTGGCAAATTGCTTTGTTATTCTTGTCAAAAAAGGTCTCCGCAAGAAGTCGATTTTAAACTACACATCAAAATGATTAATTGCCCTGGGATGAACAGATGCTGAAACACCCTTGAATGGTGCCTGGGTGGCTGAGGCTGGCTGGATTGCAGTCAGTAATGTATTCATGAAGTTGTAGAAATATCATTAAGCGTATTAATTAGCTCTTAGTGAGCGGAATTCCCCGGCATTAAAGATGGCTTCGCTCTTCATATTTCTATCAAATAAGACAAGGGGAGAAAATGCCCTTTAGATTCACGTGTGAGTGATTCAATAGGAGAGAGAATGATTTTCAAAAAGGGGTAAACGCATGAAATCAGAGATACCCCGGACCAGACTTTAAGGGTCTACTTTTTGGTTGTTTTTTTGGTTGTTCGGCAAGTGGAGGTCATTGTTTACCCACCTTCTATTCGGCAGTGCCTGGCTATAGGTACAGAGGTAAGGGGAGCTGTTTTTTGGCGTTTAAACCCTTCAGATGCGCCGGACAGCTCTCGTCGCTCTAAGGAGCTTTAGGGGAAGAGGCGCTGAGAAGAAACTCTTTCTCGCTTTAATTGCTTTAGAGACGGTCCTCACAAAGAGACAGTGGCCGGATTTACCTCCCGTTTAAGTTCTTATTTCCATTGGTTCACAAGTTAATCCTCTTTCTTTCTCAGACCTCGGAGAAAAACCGGGTGAGCCTACCAAGGCGACAGAACCCAGAGAGGCACACGAGCATTTCCACACGATGAGAAAAGACTCTGAAGCACATGAGTGTGAAAAAAAAAAGTTTTAGATGGTTAAAAACAAACAGATTTAAGTGGAAAGACGCACAAGGGAGATCGTTTTTTGACATAAATTAAAACCAGGCAGTAAGACACAATATTATTTATTATTAATATTAATAATATTACAATAAGCCACAAATAAACCTATATTTGTTTTGGCTCCATGAAATGGGAATAAAAACTCCATGCATCACCAGAGTTAAAACGTATTGTTTGATTTTTTTTGTAATGTTTAAGAAAATAAACAGATCGAATAATCTGTAATATAACAGCAAAAGACTCACTTTGTTGTTTGGTTTCGTATGTTTTAAAATGACAAAACACGAACCCCTGATTGTCTCTGAACAGATCGTCTGGGCGCAGTTTTAATGTGCGTCAAAACGCATGGACATAAAAATTCTCTCTTCCATATGATCTTTTGTCTACTGTTCAAACGTATTCCGTATGGTCAGAGATAAATAAAAAAAACTGCGTTATAGACCGAGCACTTTCCCCAAAAAATCTCCACCAAAATTTGCAAGCTTTACATTAAAAGGCTACTTTGCGCTGCCCTTAATTCCCTACCTAAACGGTTTTTCTCCGGGAGAAGAAATCTTCTCTAAAAACCCTTCAAGAAGAGAAGGGCATTATTGCCCTAATCCTCTTACCCGCAGTCATTTTAAGACAGGGGTTTTTGGAGGCTGAGATGGCGTCTCGTCTTCCCTATCCCACCCCAAATCCTCCCGGGCCGGGGCAGAGTCTGAAGGCAGCGCCCTGCCGTCTTTAGCCATCTCTCTAAAAAGCAAGCTGCCTCTCCTGCAGGCACCAAGAAGCCGAAAAGCAAACAAACCCAACGTTGGTGGCATTTCCCCTCACAAAAACTAAAGGAAATGTATGCATGATCTAAGTGTACGAGCAGTTTGTGTAGATTTCAAAGAAAAAAAACATTAAAAAAATATTATAAATCTTTGAAATGGGTTGTTAACTTGTTTTCATTATAAAAGGCATCTAGAAAAACTAATTTACTCACTTGTTTAAAGTGTGAGTGTGTAAAATAGTTTTAAAAGTTTTTTAAAGCAGAAGAAAACTAATTATATTGATCACGAATCAACATTTTGCAAAAACGGAGTCATTAAATAGCTTCAATTTTCACACATGTTTATCGATGTCAATAAAACAAACAGTAGACTGACGCGAAGGGATTAATCCGACATAACGTGCTTAAATTGATCATATTTGAAAATAACACCAGAAGTCTGTCACCGAACGACCCGCGAGCTCATTTACTTGACTGACAGCGCGGAGAGCCAATAGGGAGCCGGCGCGACCCCCGCGGAGCTGTCCTTAAAATCCCTCCGCCGGGCTGTCGCGCAGCAGCAGATTGCGGGTTTCACACTTGTGCGCCGGACGGGAGAACTCGCAGCCACGAGAGCAGCTGCAGCTCGGACGGACTTGAAGTGCAGGCAACGAACTGGAGGACTTGTGTATCTCACCGCCGGACGAAAGGGACGGAAAAAGCTGGTATTAAAACAATAATAATAATAATACTAGACAACACGAAGCAGCCGCAGGAGCCGAAGGGACACCCGCAAGTTGAGGATTGCCTGTGCAGAAGAGGAAGACGACTGTCCCTGCAAGAGGTAACAACTTTTGTACATCTCTTTATTCAGCATTTCCAACGCGTTAAAACGAGGTGTATAATAATGCTTTAATGTTTATGTTGAACTATTACGCGTCATTAACAGCCAGTCTGCCAATGCATCTGAACCTGAAAGACGTGTATTGTGTGTGAGAGAGAGAGAGAGAGAGAGAGAGAGAGAGAGAGAGAGAGAGAGAGAGAGAGAGAGAGAGAGAGAGGGAGAGAGAGAGAGAGAGAGAGATAGAGAGAGAGAGAGAGAGAGAATATATGTACATCAGCCTGTATACGATAGTCTTTTAAACAGTTTTAAAGCTTAATTTCAGTGAAGATGAAGGCAGTTCCCGGTGGAAATGTAGAAAAACCTTTAGGATGAATCTGTTATTTTTAAGTTTCATCACGCAACCCGAAATGTTAACTCACGTGCACTAAAACTCATAACAGTCCCATTAAAAATAATTTACGACTAAGGCTAACCCTTAACAAGCACCTGCTCGGTGCACGTGCGCGTTAAGGATATCAAATAAGACTCTTCACCTCTCTTGTTGGGTAAAAACAGGATGCTTCTTTGGAGTTTACTATAAGAAAACGGAATTACCCCAAAGTGCTTAATATTTAGCAGAGATGCAACGTAAGGTTTTTATTTATTTTTTCCATAACATGTTCTGATTAAGTCTCTTTTTACAGAATTAAAATAATGTCCAACTGTCATTGGGATCTTCAAATGCTTTATTCAATATTAGATATCGAAATACCTTTAAATTGCAACCACGCGTCTGCAGAGCAAACACTTTCTCAGAGGAAACCAAAGACCCGCCCGTCGCCTTCTGACAGCTGCCACTGTGACACAGCAAAGCGCAGATCGTCGGGTGGGCTCCTGCCTCCCTCGGGGCTCTTAGCAAATAACATTTTTCCTAATTTAGTCGGATCAAAGACTTGCACTGTACATGTCAATTTACATAATGACGGTTTGATAACCGAAGCATTGCGCGGGGGGCCGCCAGGGGGGCCCGCAGAGCCCGCAGCGGAGAGGCTTATGAATGACAATAACAGCACCGACGGGCTCACGGCGATGCGCCATTGTGCTGGATTGGACGATAGCAAGTAGACAAGCTTGCGAGCCCAACACTCTAAAAAGATGGTGCTGGGATGGAGGCGGCAGTTCATTCATGATGAGTTTTCGCGGAGGGAAACTATACAACAATTCTGCAGCTTGTGAGAAATGTTTGTGAAAATAAACGTTTAGTCCAATAAGTGGGTAAATATCCAAGCACACGTTTCACTTTCTGAGAAATAGGAAAATAGAATTAAAATGACAAACTGAGAAAATCGTTGACCTGCTACAAGCGCGCACGCGCAGGCCTTCAACGCGCAGCTAACCAGCGGGTCCCGTCGCACGCCGGTGCGTGTCAGCGCTCATGATAAATGAAGGGCCTCGCAGTCGAAACCTATTTGCACTTCCATTAGACGGGGAGCCAAATGGGGATCAACATGCATATTTTTACCCGCGGAGAGGCCATACATCTCAGCCAAAACGTTGCCCCGGGCCGATGGGATAAGAGGCCGCCAGAGAGGGCAAGGTGGGTGGAGGAGGGGTGGGATGGGGGAGCAGGGGGAGCCCATTCAACTCAAATACTTGGGGGAGTAAAGTAAATGTTTAGCGAAGCACCTTCTGTCCCGACGAATTAAACTATTCCCCACTGGCCTCTGATCACATTCATCAGCCGCCGCGGCCACTTAATAGGCTGGGAACGGGCACTGCGGGCATCACACACCCCCACACGCACACGCACACGCACACACACACACACACGCGCGCGCGCGCGCGCGCTCACGCTCTGTCTTCCTGAAAAGTTGATAAATGGATAGAAGATAACTGACTACATTAATGCGTCTATATAAATACATTATTATTATTTACAAATAATTATTATTATTATTTGTGGTAATAGTAGAAATGGTTATAATTAATGTATCATAACGACGTATAGAATTCACTGCTTAAAATGGACATTTGATTAATACATGAATTACCAAGCCATCGTTAAAAGATTTCAACCTGTAATACTGTAAAACAATATGACCTTGGTTAAATCAGTTTGCATGTTTTCAGAATTTTCAAAGGTAAAACATATAAACGGTTCTTAAATAGAAACAATACTGAAATTACAACTGTTAACTTAACTGCAAAAAAAAGCCAACACAAAAAGAGCATCGTTAATTATTCAAATGGAATGGCCTAAAACAAAATCGAAATTAGTAAAATAATGACCTACAAATGTCGTCACAAACGTTTAGAGAGAGCCGGGCCTGCGATCAATCACTTCACCCCTTCTCTTCATACCGCACCTGTCATGAAAAAGATTTATATATTGTCCCTGTGGTCGGTAATAGTTATAATAACTGTTTGGGCCTCAGAGATTTTCCCTCCTGTCGGCCTCCTCTATATGTACCAACACATATCTAGTCGCGTCCTCGCCTCCTTAACAGCTCGGTCGTGAAGGAGAAGGAGTACAAAATGAGAAATTGCTATGATTTACTTTAATCAATGAATATCTTCGTAATAATGCAAGTTGAACAATTAAAATCAAATTACACAACCTAATCTCCGGTGCTTAAAGTTCGTGTTGCAGGAAATTGGAAATGTGGAAAAAGTCAGTACTAAAAAATGAACAGCACTTTTAACAACACATTTATATGTAGCTAGATTTTGCCAACGAGACCCGAACAAATCTATTAATTTAATTCTCCAACACGTTTCACCAACGAGATTCGGTTTCTCGACAATAATTTCATGACTAAGGCGTCCGTCACGGTTCATTATGGGAACGAGCGATAATTACCCCAATTAAACGTCTTTTGTATAATTAATGGATTGAACACAGCGATAATTGGATGTTAATAGATAACACTTTTGTCTGAGTGAGCACATTAAAAATCTATTGCCCCTTCAGCCCGAGGAGCTGCAACTGGGGCTTATAATACATTAATTATAATATTCAGCACTATATGTGATTTCCCCCCTCTGTGATCACGTGTCCCTGACGTGTTTTTTTAAGGCGCCTAATCGCAGCGTCCTCCTTGCTTCCTCTATTTGAAAATCACATCCTGCGCTCCGTTCCGCAGGTAGCGACCTCTCAGCATGCAGCACTACGGGGTGAACGGCTACTCTCTGCACGCCATGAACTCCCTCAGCGCCATGTACAACCTGCACCAGCAGGCTGCGCAACAGGCGCAGCACGCACCCGACTACCGGCCGTCCGTGCACGCGCTCACACTGGCAGAGAGACTGGCAGGTAATTAAGTGCACGCTAACTCACACACACACCACACACATCATCAGCTCTATTTTCTGAGAGTAGAATTCGTGCTGCATTAAGGTGTCATATCTCATCACGTAGTTAAATAAACTTGCCATGTGTGCTTCCTCTCCAACGGCTGCGCATTTCAAGACATCATCCTGGAGGCTCGCTACGGCTCTCAGCACCGCAAACAGCGCCGCAGCCGCACGGCTTTCACCGCGCAGCAGCTGGAAGCGCTGGAGAAGACTTTCCAGAAGACGCACTACCCAGATGTGGTGATGAGGGAGCGGCTGGCCATGTGCACCAACCTGCCGGAGGCCCGCGTGCAGGTGTGTTACCGTGCAGGATAAAACACATATAGTGTGTTAGTCACTCAAGGACATTAATTGGGGTTTTATGACCAGACCCCTCATACTCTTCGTGTAATTGCCTGTGGACCACAGTTTGTTTGTACAGTACCGACCTAAATACATGGGGATGGCCTTTGATTTTGGGGAGGTAACTATTTTGAATCCGTGGGAATACAATGTTCACTTAAAACCAATTAAACTGCTATTGTTTCAAAATGAAGCTTTAAAATGAAAATAATTCTGTTGGACACGCTCTCTATTGATGTGACATTTTCAGTCGTTTTATTTGCCTCTAACTGATATCGATCATTTAAAGTGTTAGAGTCCATACCTAATCTCACATGTTGCATCTCTTCTCCTTGTTCTAACCCGGCCTCTTCTCGCCTCTGCCATCAGGTTTGGTTCAAAAACCGCAGGGCCAAATTCCGTAAGAAGCAGCGCAGTCTCCAAAAGGAGCAGCTCCAGAAGCAGAAGGAGGCTTCTGGCGAGGGAGGAAGCGAGAAGGAGGACGCCACTCCGTCCACAACCATCCTCCCTGACGCCCAGCTCCCTCCTTCTTCTTCCTCTTCTTCCTCCTCGTCGTCTCTGGAGACGGACGGTCCTGTAGTCCACCCTGTGCCGCTGGACGTGGAGCTGAACGTCACGTCGGCGGAACACTCCGGCAGCGAGTCGGCGACGGAGGACAATGCCACAGATAAGGAGGACGAGGGTAAATCTCAGAGAGAGGAGACAAAGTGTGAGAGAGCAGCGACTCCTGAGGACTTTTCTCCGGCCTGCAAAAGACTCAGCCCTAAACCAGGTAAAGAACAAACATAATATCCACTATCCTTATACTTCCCAACCTTTGTGACATGTAATCATCAGTGGACTGTAAATTGAATCCCCTCTCCTCTCTTTGCAGACTCTCCCCTGGTCTCCCCGTCACTGACCCCCTCCTCCTCCAGCAGTGGTCCTCTCTCCCAGAGCCATTCTTATTCCTCCTCCCCTCTCAGCCTGTTTCGTCTGCAGGAGCAGTTCCGCCAGCACATGGCCGCCACCAACAACCTGGTGCACTACCCGGCCTTTGACCTCTCCGCCCCATCTTCACTCCCCTACCTGGGGATGAATGTCAACATGCCCCCCGCGCCGCTGGGCTCTCTGCCCTGCCAGTCCTACTACCAGTCCCTGTCCCATCATGCTCAGCAGGTGTGGAGCAGCCCGCTGCTGCAGGCGTCGGCTGCAGGCGGCCTCACCAGCCACAACAGCAAGACCACAAGCATCGAGAACCTGCGTCTGAGGGCCAAGCAGCACGCCGCCTCGCTGGGACTGGACACGATGTCTAACTGAGGATCAGATTGTATGGATGACAAGACCAGGCCTGCAGGCCACGACATCACCACGTGTCTGTGACAGTTCTTCAGGAGTCGCATAGTTACCCCTTCACAAGCACGTGGGCACAGGACACGCAGAGCTGTCCGAACATAAAACATCCCACCATGCACTGGACCTATAACATTTAACAGCTTTTGAAAGCCGGCACAACCTTCAAACTGCTGGTTCGGCTTCCCTCGGCTTCAGTTACAGCTCAAGGTCCAAAAGTATGACCTCGGGAAAAGAAAATAGAAAAATAGGACATTGCCAGAATAACGAAAAGGATCAAATGAAAAACTCAGAGGACGGTTAAAGTATTCCCGACTCTTATGATGATGTTGTAACAGACACACAATGCACCTTCAAAAAAACATTCTTTAAAAATGTCAACAATAATCTCTGATTTACGCAGTGGATGATTGATGCACTCGATAATAATGTGAATAAATGAGGCACTTTTGAAGGAATTGGACTGGTTGTTCCCGGAGAAAGAGCGTATCACGCCTGCAACAAAGAGACCCTTTGTGTCACGGCCCCCCTTTCCTTTCAATTAAGCTGCGTGGTTATGTACATAGCATGTACTACATAACAGCATAAATAAAAAATAAACTTCAAGCCATGTGGCCCTTAATAGCATAATTAAAAGTGGCTAATTTACCAGTTTAATGGCCAGTAATATAACAGTTTGTACAGAGGTTGGCTTGATAATGAGGAAATGATTTCAGTTACTAAATTCTCTAAGCCTTTAATTACATTTTGCCCCGGGCTGAAGGAGCTGGTGCAAATGAAATTATGAACATGCATAACATTTAAGACCGAGGATACAACCAATTAAGTTAGCAAAATGATTCACTTTACCATTAGTTGAACAATTTTATTTGAAAACAAAAGAAAAAAAAAAGAATTGGGACGTTTGGATAAATGTAGTGATCCATGTTTTCTCAACGTTTATTCTCGCCTTAATATTCTCTTGGGGAAACATGCAGCTTTCCCCCGAAAGTCGGACTGACTGATAGCACTTGAGGAAAATTACACACATCTCTGATGTTTTCTGTTAATGTGTTTTGGAAGCCGGAAAAAAATGCACATTATTTTAATATGTAAAATATAAAAAGTCTATCTATTAATGTTTACTGGTAATGTAATTGTAAAGTTCCTAATATGTTGTATAATTGATAATGGACTCTGTCTCAGATAAAATTCATTTAGCTGTCAAAGTGTAAGATTGTATTCACTGAGCACACCGGTTTCAGTGAATTGACTCGAGTCCTCTGTGTGCTGCTGTCTTGACGTATTTGAGTTCTGTTGTTGCTATTATTCTAACGAGCCTCCTGTCTCTGTCCAACTGGTCCATCGATAGATAGATTTATAATGGTTGAGAAGAGAGTGGACCATCAGCAGTGTTGTTTCCTTTATCTCTCCCTAACAATGTAGACTTGAACTAGTATTGTTGTAAAATAATTGCTAATAAAAACATTGCTTGGAGATCTTTATAAGTATGTCGTAATAAAATATGTGCTGCATATTTATACAGTTTGAGGTAATAAGCAAATGCTGACATGGTGGTGAACAGATGCACCTGACATGAAAGGAAATTAGTATACACAAACTGTAAAACGTATTGGTCAGGTGCATGAACAAACATTTACTCTTTTAAAAAGGTAAAGTAAAGGCAAGCTAAATATAGCTCAGGTTTTACAGTGAAGGCTCAAAAATGAGATTATGCGGGAAAAGGTTTAATGGTGAGAGGAAAAAGCAGCACGAAAGAAAATAACAGACCAAACACGAATAGGAAGAAGAGGGAAATTATCAGATTTTTTTTTTAAAAGCGTACTGTTAAAATGAATGAGATTTGCACGGGGATGTCCGCGAGGAAAGGAGACCAAAAAAAGAACAACGTAGTGAAAAATAAAAAAAAGCCGCGCGGAGACATAAACCATCCCCAATGAATAAGCAGCCCATTATCCCGAAGAATGACGGCCTGCGGCGGTGATTATGCTGCTATTATATCTTTAACAGCATGGTTTGTCAAAACGCACGGACCCCCGCCCCAAGGCCTAACTCCCCCCCCCACACACACACACATGCACGCACACACACGCGCACGCACGCGCTCAAACACACGCGGGGCAGTCAGGCCTCCAACATTCAACCTGCGCCCCCTCCCCGCGGTAAACTTTACGCGGCTGCGTCGCTCCGCTGTTAATCGAGTCGTCCTTTAACATATTCCCCCCTTGGTGTGTAAATAACAACTGCACCTCGCCCCCCCCCCCCCCCCCCCCCAACGTTATGTAGGACCACCGTCCAACCAGCGGATACGACGAGAGGAGAAGGACGTCACCAGATTAGCAGCGTTAATGTGAACGTAACGCCGCAGACTAACCATGTTGTGTTTCATTGCACCACGTGTTGTGTGTTATTCCACCACGCGTTGTGTCCTCAGCCAAGGGCGTTCTGGTCGTGTGACTGATGACATTGGGGAGTCGTCCTTGTTATCCAGGTGTCTGTCTGTTCAGGTACACGGCAGGATTTCCTCCCATGGGGCTCTGGGGAATACTCTTGTTCCAAATGTTCTCCTTCCTTAACACCCCCCTTTACCCCACACACGCACACGCGCACCACACACGTACCCCGGGGGGGTTAAACTGGGATTGCTAGATTGTACTGCTGCAGGGTCAAGTGTGTTGAGCCCTCGATGCTGGATCAGGTGCTTCCATCTCTACCACTCTGGGCTGTATATTCACCACCTCACCGCCATAATCACCTCTTTATAGGCACAGACGCATCTCCATCCACTTCCCTTTAAGCAAGTGATGACATGTGTGTGTTTGTGTGTCAGTGGGTGTGTGTGATCTCAAAGGAAGCCCTCAATCCAGCACTGTGAAGGTATATGAACCCCAGATTTTCATCGTGTCAGACTGCTAGATTTTAGTTCTCACGATTTCTCATAAAAAACAGATTTAATTTTGTTTTAGTTTGAAACAAGCCAGGTCTGCGTCTGATTTACATAGGCCCACCAGTATGCTCCATCTCCTGCTTTGACTCCCCCCCCCCCCCCCCTTCCTCCCGCCCCCTCGGAGCAAGTCCCACACAAAAATCACAGTGTACCATTCAATCAGTGGTCTTTTTCTCCCTCCTCTCCATGGTTCTCTTAAAGGTTTTAACCATGGCGAGAATGAAAAGTGGCAGCATTAGAAACCTCGGCCCATTGAGGAGGTGACAGGATCTGCCAGAATATGATCCTAATCCTGTTTCCAGCATTCTTTTAGCCCACTGGCATTGCCATTTCACTGCATATTCTCTAAGCTGTCAGGTCCCGGGAAATCCCTCTAATAGTGCATTGCTCAGATACACATCAAAGCCCTCCAGGAAACCACCAGCAGCAACTTAAGCGAGAGGGACGCACAATACAATGAGGCTCACAGCTGCACATTTACATGCAAAAAAAAGCAAAAACCTGCTTGAGAACTTAATGCTCAAATAATAAAACTCACCCATGACGCTTGAGGGTTGAACGCCAACACTCCTTTGCCCTTTTTTTGACCTTCTAACCTCAGAATTTAATCAAGATATGTTTAATAACGGATAGGGCAGAGATAGACGGTTATAAAGAGAAACTCCAAGAAGAGGGATATCACGCTTCAGACAACAGGTGGCTAAACTGTGTATCCTTGGCCACTCTCCTTTAGTTCCACTTCATCTTCCATTTTCTTCATGTCCTTTTTTTTCTTAAACACTCTTACTGCCATCTCGCCCCTCCCAGGATAATCTTCTTAGGGAGAAGAAAACCCCCATTCTCTCTCTTCTTAATCTGGCTGCAGCCTAAACCTACGGTTGCATTTCCAATGCGGGCTTCACGGAGCCAAGCGGGAGTGTTCTCAGCCAGTTCATGGAGGACGGACTCCATTGGGGAACGCTCAGATCACATATTGAGTTCATGGCTCATATTCAGAGCTCGTTTGAGGTACCTTAAAAGGCCACATGCCTGAAGTTATGAGAGGACACTTTTAGCAACAAAAGGTGTGTACATAAGAGTTCTTTAAAAGTTACATAAAAGCATGGGGCTACAATATCGAATGCCCTTTATCTTCCCAGGTCTTTGTCACTAAATAGAACAGATTGGTTCGAATAAAAAAAAAACAACACTCAAATTTACAGCAAACTGTTGACAGAAAAAGTCATTAGAAGGAGTAACTAGTAACCTAAATGGAGTAAGAGTAACCTAAATGATCAAAATGGAGTATAAAACAAACAAACATTTAGTTCTGACAGCCTTCAAGCAAAGACTCCAGTAACCAAACATGAGTCGCAGACAGACACACAAGCAAGTAGGTCCGATCATTACAGCCGGGCTGAATGAAGCCAAGTATTCCTATTTTTTGATTGCTGTGGTGGTGATTTAATGAGAATATCAACAAATATGACAAATTGACAGGCTCTGCTTTGCTTTGAACATTGTCCACAATTCAGAACAAAACAAACGGAGGTCAAAAAGATTGTTGATACGTATCAATGATTTAAAAGAAGTCCTAGTTAACAACATTAAATATGATTGCAAATACATTCTGGGCAAAAGTACCTAAATTAAGTACCAGAGTGATGATGACATCATACAAATGTCCTTGGAGTACAGTAGGAGATCCTGTAGTTCTGCAAATCGATGTGTGGGCTTCAATGTCACCTGCACTTCCTCAAGTCTTTCGATGTGCTGCAATATTCTCACTTGAATGTCATACAAATAATCATTTCACTAAAAGACAACAGGATGCCAGTTTAGGTAAAAAGAGAACAAATACAAATCGGGGGAAAAAGACTGAATAGCATTTTCTATCTGCCCCGTGGCGGAGGGCCGCATCGTCCAGCTGGGCTCAACCTACAAAGACCCCCACCGGCAAGATCTCCTCTCCCACCGGCAACCGGGACACACGTCTGATCTCCACGTCTGACGTCGGACTGCAACAAAGACACTTAGATATTCACCTTTACATTGTCTGTGCTGAGGAAACAAAATAAAATCCTTAATTCCAACTGTGGAAAGTAATTAACTCGTTCAGACAAACCAGGGAGGTTGAAGTTGCAGTTGCTCTTCTCCTGCTGTCATCGGACAACATGCTGTGCAGTAGCTCTGTTTTAATACATGGAGGCCGTTACCAGCGGGTACACGATCCTTCATTCAGTGGAAGCTTGTGGTACGAGGTGACTTTATAGCGCTATTACAGTGTTATTACCAAAAAAGCCACGGCGAAAATTGTATTTGAAAACACAACAGGAGCACAGGCTGCGTAGTTAAATCCATAATGTTCATCTTTTTAATACAAAGAATATGTTTCCCTAACACAGGCTTACACACAGGGACACAAATTCAGAATGGTTCATTGGCTTATTCAATAATAAGAGGAGGCAGCGAGTCAAGTCTATAGGCAGAATAGAGAGTAACTCATCTCTAACAGTCTGCCGTCTCCAGAGTGCTAAAACATGTAAATTTATGTAAGAGCGCATAGGAAACACATATTTACAATACGTTTAGGTAATCACAAGATGCGCGAGGAGGCATTCAAGGCCCTGGAGACGAAAGCAGTCAACACAAAAAGAGTTTTTATGTGTCATTAATTCCCTCCGCATTCCCAGATACATCCCCCTTTTACCACAGTAATACAGTAATCACTCACAATCGCACAGAAAATTATCTGCACTCATCTGTGGAACAGAACAGCAAAGGGGCAAAACAGGGCGAAATGTCCCATTTTAGCTCTCTGCTGTCTCTTTAATGTTCATCTGGGGAGCCGCATGGCTGCCGTCCATCCCTGCACGGGGATGGGAGTCGGCTCCTGCACTTGGAGCAGCTTAATGACAGAGGGGTGTGGATGGTGGACTCGTTAGACACAGACACAGACACACACACGCGCACCCTTTTCACGCTACATTGCCTGGCCAGGATCACATAAAGGGTCATCGGTGGTGTGATGGAAAGAGAGGCACCTCTCTGCTCACATTAGGCAGTGATAAGAGGAAACATTTCAACTCTGAGTAATGTCAATGCAAAGCAGAGTCAATCCAGATAAAATAATGAAAGTTTGGAAGATTCAGATATTTGAAACCAAATGGTCAAACAAGTCATTACCTGCGTGTTCATTATGCCCTTCTTCCATACACCCACATAACGTATTATCAGACAAAGCCATCAGACCTGATGAATAACCATGGAACAAGCCAATAGCGTTTTCATTTGGGGCTCAAAGAGAGCAGGTAATTCTGATGCAAATATGTGTTTCGATAATGAGAAGTCTAAGGATATGCATGCTGGATCTTTTGTCAACATATAACCTTAACAGACCTTTAAGGTATTCCAGCGTGCACAGGATAGTTTTAATCTTGAGCTGCTGTTGCCACCTACAGGTGAAAAAGTGAAGCTAGAATTAAAAAGACACATTGCAAAGCTGGCTGACTCAAAAACTTGAGTTTTAACTTAACTAAAAGACTCCCATAAATTGAATTAAATGTTCCTGCTGTTTGAGAACAAAAGGTTCCATAGAACACTGCCGTTCAATGCACAACCCAATGATAATATCATGGTTTTGTCACATTTACCACACCGTTGTCTAGTGTCTAATGTTTCAAAAGTCCACCAGCATGATGAAAGATGTTCTGTCAATTTTCCTCCATCAACCTTTGTCCATAAAACCGTAACACAAGTCCACAAGCTTTTAGGCAAAGCTCTCGCGGTCTAGGAGAGCCTCCTCAACTTGCACATGTAGATGGGGCCAAAGTTTGCTGCTAAGTGGGGGATGACCATCTCACCGAGGTGGAGGTCAGGAGCAAAGTGAAATGTTTTCCTGAGCATGTGCGTGAGGGGTCGCAGATCAACAACCTGAATGTAGATACGATCAGGACCAATGGGGGGAAAAGGGAAAACAAAAAGGTGAAGTTATTATTTGTAATTAGGTTACTGTGCTCATAATGTGGAATTCCTGATATTCTAGAGTTCAGAACCTTAATGATGATGATGATGAGTTTATCTTCCGAAATTATTGAGTTGTGTCACTCTCTAGTGTACACTTTCTTATTGATGGTGAAACTGTGTGTGTGTGTGTGTGTGTGTGAGAGACTGACCTGAAGATTGATGCCGTGGTTCTCTCGAGCCACGTAGACGGCCTGTTCTACCACACTCTGGTTCTGGATTTGAGAAAGTGTGCAGGTGGAGTAAAGAATTTCCCCACCTGGACAAGCAGCTGCGATTCCCGCCCTGTAGAGAGGTGAAAGGGTTTGTTCTCTTCATAAAAAGTAATCAGGTCATGGCTTTACCGCGTGACAAAGTGTCAAAAATCTCATAAGTACAACCACCGAATAATTTCACCAAATTTACATCAGTAGCTCCAGCTGCAGCTGCGGGAGTCGTCTTCTCTCACTGGTCCTGCTCTTACTGAATATATTATTTTCATCCTCCGTCAGTGAATGTCGGTCTGTGGTGCAGGGGACGTCAACAAGGACCTCAAGACCAAATAGAAAAGTGGTGGTATTTGGATAAATACAGCGTTATTTCACTCACTGGCCCTTTGATTAGAAAGAAAATAGCTTACTCTGTCAAAAGTGTTTCTTTCGAAATCCCCCCACTTGGTGCCGTCAAAGGAGGTGATGCGTAGATTCTGGTCAGTTAAAAGCGACTTAGGAATGTAGCTGTTGAGGACTCTTCTCAGTCGTAATGTCCGAGACACTGAGGCGTCATTTAAGCACAAAAAACCTTTGAAAAAGGAGTTGATTGAGTGTTAACAAAAACACCAGAACAGCACTGAGTGAGGAAAACAAAAAGATGTGAGCATTCTTCTTACCAACAGACTGGGTCTGAAGTAAAGCCAGGGTCTTGCCTCCTGGAGCAGCACAGAGGTCAAGCACATTGTGACCTTCTCGGACATCCAGTGCGAGACAAGGCAGCACTGATGCTGCGTCCATCAGATAGTAACCCAACAACCCACAAACGTCTGGTCTTTACAGGACAAAGGACAAGAAATGAAATATACAGAGTAAAGAATTAAAATGTGGTTCTTAATTGCAAATAGTTTTGTGTCACCTGGAAGCGATCACAGTTTTCTTAATGTTCAACCACTTGGGCTTGATAAAACATTTTGAAATTGAATATTTACTAAAACTAAAAAAACAAAACAGACATACTCACCTAGCGGGTTTGAATCTTGTGATATCTCCTCTTGGAAACACGAAGCACTTGATGTGAGGACTGAGGTGTAGGGCCGATAGCTTGTGACCATCGATGTCCGATGTCTTTGATATGGAAACACCACTGTATTCCACACCGGCCACAACCTCAGATTCTTGTTCCAAACATAGATGAGCTGCAAAAACAATGACGAATGCAAAATGTATCATATAAAGGAGGGGATATTGTGCTTTTCAAAAAGCTTTTAGCAGTCAACAATACTTATTTTTCATATTTCATACATTGTGGCAATCTGAGATGTTTTTTATTGAATTAAAACTAAAGCTCCCATTTAAAAATGTGGATGTTTATATTAAAAACGACCCAAATAAGATGCAGCCTAGACATTGGACACGTCTGCATGCGATGCTTGATTGAAAAGCAGAATGAGCCTTGGATAATGCACACCTACCTTTTGTATCTGTATCACTTAGGAGGTTTCTACATCCCTGGGCTTCCAATTCTGCCAGAATAGCATCATGGGAAAAGTTGTTGAGCAGGGCTCCGTACTTCCTCTCTGACAGCATAGCGGCTCGGACCGATGGCCACAACTGCCCCAGCTGGACGCTGTAAGTGGCATCAAAGTGCTGCAGAGACAGACTGGTGGGAGGGTGCTTGGTAGGTGTGGCAGCCTGTCCAAAAGCAGGTCAAAAGGTCAAAATACTGATTTGAAAGGTTTACTTGCTTTGACGTTTTATTTGGAAAGTTTCCATTAGTTTGGTTAAATGTGCATAATTGCTAACTACCATGACCATGTTTAAATGCTATCTTACTGTACAATGTTATATATTTTTATAAAAATGTAATTATAGGATATAGATATAGAAGCTACAGATGCAACGTTATGTTAATATTTAAAGATATTTCAACTTTTTAGTATCAAAGGTTTAAAGTTTTTTCCCCAGCTCTATTCCATTAAATTAACTATGATATAGATACCGATAGTTAATGCTAAATGTATTTTATATATTTCAAATCGTGCATGTTTCGATTTGGACATTCCAGACAGAACCAAACCGGAAATAAATTAACGTTAACCTCTGATTCGAAACCGATTCGACTGTTACACACTTTGAAACACACTTAGTCTATTACTCCCTTGATAACATACCCATTTTGTCTTTACTCGGTTTCGTCTTGGCGTGAAAAATCTTATATCTTTCACTTTTCTCAGTAATAATCTTGTGTCCACGAACAGCGCCATCTTTCCGTACAACCTTTTTTTTGGTCCGTCATTGCGACGATCACTATAATAAAGGTTCCGCTAGCCGTGATTGTGATTTTACACAAACCATCAGTCAATAATTTTAACCGTGTATTCTTATTTCATTCGTTTCCTTTCATTCGGTTATTTTATTGATTTGACACTTTGTTGTATTAGCGAGGTTATCCTTAGTCCACACTCTAGATTAGCGGCAGCGGTAGCGTACCCGTCGGATGTTTTCCAACTGACATTAAAAACCAAAGAAGAAGAAGGAGCAGCCTGATTGGACTAGAGCAACCTCAGTAACGCCCTTTAACCAATAATAGGCGTTCTATGAGAACATCCGGTTATCCTTCCCCTCGCTTCTTCCTCCTGAACGACCTCACGTCCTCAGCGATCCACGGTGTAGTTTTTGAGCTATCTGTCCTCTGCTGGGATCTTTTGGAGATCTTCACTGTCGCAATTATGGGCTTTGAGCGAAAGATGCTCACGTACGGCGACCCCGAGGACGAGGTACTGAAAAATAGAACGATACATGTATTTGTATTGTCGCTTTTTCAATGCGTTGGCTTCCCTTAAGTTACCTAACGCGGCGACTCTGGACACTTCGGTGAAACGAATGACGTTTGAAGATGAATGATGGGGACAAAATTACTGAGCTTATTTTATAACATAAACTTTACCCGAGTTATAGTTTTGAGAGATTTCTTGCTCGGCTTTACTATGATTGGTCTATGGTACCTCTCCTTCCCACACTAGTGGCGCCAGTTATTCGGACCTCCACTGCCGACGCTAAATTATGTATGAGAATCTAAGATATGAGTTTGATTTTTAATTGTATTTTGGGGTAGATGTTAATTGTAATAAAGACCATGTACACTTTCAAATGTTATGTCCTCGACTACAAGGAAGATGCACCAGCTGAGGAGGAAGAAGAGGAGGAGGAGGAGGAAGAAGATCTGGTGGTAAGTTTGTTAATGAATCTGATTCAATATTCTTTCAGTTTAACACGAGAAGAACTCCCCTGCCAATACAAAGTTGGCAACAGTAAAAGAATGGATGCTATAAAGGAAATCTCTTTAAGGACAGAAATGGGCTACATGGGGCCGCCCTTGAATTAAGTGATATTTAGGTTAATAAGCAACGTGTAGAACATCCTGTATTTTGGCCATCAATACATCACTATTTTTTTCCCCCAGTGACTAGTAATTGACTCAAGTACTACATAAAATGACAAACTTTACTATTTAGAATTCTTTACCTACAGCAACGTTAAAGTAATGTAGGCATTGACGAATCATGATATTCACATTATTCCTAAGTATATTTTGACTTATTTCCCATATTCAACATTTGTCCCTCTTAGGATCCTCTAGAAACGTTGCGATCAAAGTGTGAACAGACTGAACACTGTGTGCACGCGAAGGAGCGGCTGGAGGCCTGTGAAACCAGAGTTGGCTCCAAATCCAACACTGCTGAAGAATGCACGGAAGAATTTTTTGACTTTCTGCATGCACGGGATCATTGTGTAAGTGCGCAGACTGAGGGTTGATGTGCCCAGATAGTAGGCAACAACAGACTAGATGTGACTTGATTTGTCAAAGAGCTCGAATTGTATGTTTTTTTCTTTTCTCCAATAACGTGCTGATTATGTGCTTTCTCTTCATAGGTTTCACACAAGCTGTTCAGTAACGTGAAATAACCTTCCTGGCCAGCTCCACCTGCAGCTCAAGCTCTGCCAAAAATTGTTAAATAATCTAGATTGCCAGTTTCCTGTGTATTAATGTATAATGATTTTAGGTTCCTGGACTAAATACATAACCACTTCTGTATACTATGCATTGTTGTGCTGATAGGGTATGACGCAGTTTGTAGAATGACGCAGTTGGTAGAATGACGCAGTACTTGAAGGTAATGAGGGAATCAAAGTTGAGAAAAGGAGAACTCAAATCATTGTCACTGGTCAGTTCACATACAAAAGCAAACGTGCTGCTCTGGCAATGTGTGTTTCTACTCAGGTTAGGCTCTGGATTTATTGCCCTGAACCAGAAAATAAACATTCTCTGGTATCCAGCGTTTGAGTGGCGTCATTGTGGAACTGGTGGCCTGACTCTGTAATTTAAAAAGCCCAAGAGGGGCTGCATTTTCTTGTGTGTCGAGTAGGACTGTCACTTGCTCAAAAGACATTTGAATATTCAGTTGCGCATTAGGCACGTCAATAACCGGACAAATTAATACGAGACATAAGTACCTATTACCTGCACAAAAATAAACTAATGGCCACGACTACAGAGCTCGCGCTCCCCGTAAAGTAGGTTAAATGAAAAAAATGAAAGTGCTAATCAAGAGTTTTGCGCAAGCAATTTAATGTTGCGATTCTTGTCCCAAATGTCAGGCTTCATTCGGTGATTGAAACTGAAGGTTTTACAGTAGACATTGAACACTTCGAACGAGCTCTGATGTAAACACTGATGTAAAAACTCCTTGGCATGAAACGAAAAATATTTAAAGCATGAAGTGCATGAAGCTGCTGGAGCTTATCTGGTCTACTTTATTCGTGCAATATATAGTCAGGCACTCGCAACCCGCTTAGCAGACACTCACACTGCCCTTTTTTTCGAATATAGAATATTCGTTGACAGCCCTAGTTGAGATAATGAAATTATCTTTTTTGGCCCAGTATTTCCCAAATTTCTTTTGTGAGTAAAAAATTACCTCTCGTTTGAGAATACCCTCATTGCAGTGATATGATAATATGCAGTCTTAAGACAATACAGTGTCAGGACACTTGTGTAATGATGCCTCCTACATTTTACCACAAGTCAGACTCCGCATTAAACACATCAGCTGGGTATGCTAATAAGTCACAGAAGGCAGTGTAAAAAAACTCAACATTTAATGCTCTACGTAGAGAGAAGTTCACAGAAAAAATACATAATCAAGATATTCAGTTAAAAATGCGTTAAAATAAGCTCTTAAATAAAGCAAATGACCAGATGGTGGCAGTGTAAGTTAAGTGCTGCAGAATTTACAATGAGGTAGACTGCAATTGTCGATGCGGCTGCCTTCATTTAGGAAGGCTAAATTGTCCAAAGAAGAAAAAAACATTATTCATGCACACGGTGCATAGTGTCACAGTAGATTATTTCACCCTCACCAAGGGTTCTCTTTGTTGCTGTTGCCAAGAAAATCATCCATGGAGGCCTGCAGACAGACACGGAACGTTATTTTACGAGATTGACAAAATGCATCTTTGAAACGCGAACATCTGCAGCTATATTGTGTCTTGATTCTGCGTCACCATTGTGACTACAGTAATTGTTTGCATTCAATGCTCAACACATGGTTGAACTGTCACCGCATATAATGAAAGCAGAGTGTTCAACAAACACTTTTAAAAGTCTGGACTGGAGAAGCTCCTCACTCACTTGCATCAGCAGTCGCTCTTTCCTCAGTTTCTTGTAGAAGATTAGAACGTCTGGATCTGCTCTGACCACGCGGGGGTCAAAGTCCATCACCCGCAGACCTTCCAGGCTTCGAGCCCGAGACAAGGCTACGTAAGCCTGACCGCTCTCAAACACCCGAGCGAGAGAGATTTCCACACAGTCTAGTGTCATGCCCTAAAATAAAGAAATAGATTCCATTATTTGACATAAGACGTGACCAAAAAAAACAAGGTTCAAAAGCAACATCATCTCTATTAACAGTTATTGTATTTATTTAATGTTTTTTTTCCCCCCTGAAGGGCTCCAGGTTTGAGTTTTACTCATTATTTCCCCTCGTGGTTTCGCGCCTCCGCTCTACATTTGGTCATGAGCAATGGTTTCCATTACCTAGAGGAAACTTTGCCTCTAACCAACTTGAGTCAGGTCAGTTTCTTGTGCGAGCTGGTGGCAAGGCAAACGAGTCATGGGGATCACATAGCTAAAGCTTATTTGTTGTGTACTGGGTTGCGCAGCGTTTGACTGGGAGCCTCTAACCACTTCCCGTTCTCACTCACCTCGCCGGAGTTTCTCTCTGCCGGCTGTGTGACTTTTAAACACACAAAGTAGGAAACCTTTCCTCCGATACATTCATTGTGCAAGTTAGCGCTCAAGAAAGAAACACAAAAACGAGCCGTGCTAAAATCACCACGGGGGCCGCGAGAGAACCGTTTCTCACCTGGCTCTTGTGGATGGAGATGGCCCAGGCCAGTTTCAGCGGCAGCTGTTGTCGACTCAGGTGGATGCCACCGCCAGACTTAAACACCCAGCGCTCGGGTTTCAGCACCTCCGTGGCACCGCAGAGGAAATGCACACGTGGGAGTCCTTAGGAAACAGGGCATGTACCCGCAGGGATGAGAATGTGCGGTTATACTGAGAAGATCAATACATTTTGGATTTTCTGAGGGAATACGTAATATGCATTATGTTTAATAATGAATCAAATACCAACCATGTTTTCCAGACTCAAAAGCCAACACAACCCCTCGCGCTCCGTTCACCAGACCTCGGGCGACATCGAGGTTCTTCGTCAGCATGACCTTAAAAAGAACAAGTCCCCCATTTCAAAACAGTGTCTTTGCTCAAACTGAGCGCAAAAGGCAAAACACATGAAGGTCCAATGCGGCATGCAGACACACAGGCTCACCTGAGCCCCAACTTTGAGTTGGATCAGTCTGCTGACGGGGCTGTGGGCGTCTATGGTCTTCACCAGTGCTGGGTCGCTGTCCAGTGCTTCAAAGACACGTGCTGACCCTGAGGTACAAGGACAAATTCATGAATGGGAAACGGCTAATAAACGGCATCAGATTGTGAAACCAAACACGTGTAAAAAAAAAAAAAAAGAAAAAAAAAAAAAAAAGGAAAAATAAATAATAATTCAAGCTAGGTCCTCAGTGTGTAAAACATACTGCATCCAATTTCCTGTTGCAGTCATCTCCTACAAATGAACATGGCAGAAAATAACTGGCGTCTGGCTGTGAGTGAAAAAATAGCAGCTATATTTTCAACAAGTTCAATTTGCACTTGGATTTGAGCCGTACAAAGTAACACCTGTTCAAGAAAACGAAAACCTAATTTTAAAAAAAGGACTACGTCAGACCTGGCAGCTGCTGGAGCTTGTTCTCGTTTGTGAGATCCACATCGTCCTTGTGTGTGCACAACCTGGTCGCTAGGATGCCGTCCCTCTCAATGAGATGGTACGCGCTGTCCATCAGCTTAGCGGTGACGTCCTCAGTCACCCTGAGCGTGTTAATCAAGACAAGTTCCCCATTAGGTAAATGATATGCCCGAAGGAGCTTTTTAATGCTGTAAAGGCCTTCAGGTTATGCATGTAAACAAATTAAACTGTACATTTGGTGGTAAATAATGTGCGCTGGAATCCCATTAGCTGTATAAGAGAGACAGAAAAAAAAACTGCCTGTTACATCACCTGCCCACCCTCACTGCCTGCAGGAGGGAGATGAAGGACTGGTCAGTTTGACGCCGCACTTCCATTAGCTCAATGTTGACCTGGATGACTTTACGCCAACTCCTGGCCTGTAGGAGGGTAAAAGTTATCATATAATAGAAATTATAATAACATCCATTAATGCCCTTGAGGAAGTAAGTAAAGTGTGTAGGATGCTTATGGGAACAGCATAGAACAAATGTCAATGACTTTGAACCCTGACTCACAGGTACTGGGATCAACCCCTTAAAAGGTACAAACATACAACTTGAGTGATAGTTCTAATAAATGCACCATTATTTTGTCCTTTTTCAAGCAGGATTTATTGTCATGCTATAAAATGTAAACTATATATTCGTGTTGTTGCATACATGAAATCCAACTTCTGCTTTTGTCCCGTCCTTCTGGCCACAGGTTTACTAGATCAATGTCAAAGGAAAAGGCTAGTTCTGATACGCTGGTCGTACCTGGAAGCAGAAGCTGGCCTTTTCCTTTCCCTTAGAAACAGGAGGCAGCTGGAGGAAGTCTCCACATACGATCAGCTGGATGCCCCCGAACGGCTCAGTTGACCTCCTCACCGACCTGTGAGAGGAGGCACGTCAGTCAGTCTGTGGTTAGGACTCTCACTATCATTAGTACATAAACAGTATTTTGAAACATGCCATTAAATGCCATTTAAAGCGTTGCATGTAAAATATCAGTATTTTGCATTGACACATTCTTAGTTTAGAAAAAATACAAAATATTATACAGATTCAAAAATGCAAATGAATTTCATTTAATATACACCCACCTTTTGCAATAAACAATGACGCACACAGCCAAACACATGTTAAAGCGCTCCAAAAGAGAACATCTGTAACATTAACACGTTACTATAATGATACACTGAAGCAGCACAAAGCGGTTTCATGGACTGTTGTCTCACCTTGCCACAGACTCCAGCTTGTCAAAGAACTGGGCGTCCACCATTGAGACCTCATCGATGATGAGGTGTCTGCAGCTGGTCCAGTGCTGCAGCACCCCGGGCCTCTGGGCCAGCTCGATGCACTGCTCCAGGGGGGCGGAGCCGGACCCAATACCTGGAGAGGCCACCAGAAGAGGGAGAAAACAGATGGTCAGAAAAAAGATAAAACCCTAACCCTCTACTGTATATTGAGATTTAATTAAAAGGCTTTCGTTGAGGTGGCGAGACACCAGACACGGCCTCTGGTGATGTTAAAGATTCATAACTCTGAAAACGCAGACATTGTTACAGAGTGAACACAAGAGGTTGTTGGGTTCATTTTTCTGTTATTTGAGTCAGACGTTTTTCAAACAGTCCTCCGTTCCAGATTTTCAGGTGTGAGGATTTAATGATTTTCAGCATCATTCCATTTTGTACTCTACTTTCTTTTTGATGGCAATTAAGCGCCGAAGAATTGCGATTGGCTTATGTTTGTTTGTATCTCAAATAAGGATTAATCATGTTCTCATCTGTATATTGATGAGGATTCAGCCTCACGCCCATCGCTAGTAACAGCCCAAGTCAGGACAGCATTATTAAAACCGGCAAATCTACCAATGGTTTGGATGACATGTCATATTGTATACAGTAATTTAACAATGAAACATGTGCCTATCTCACCACTTTGGAGTGATTTACAGGAACAGATTAAGTTTTTCTTAAAATCTATTTCATCTCCTCTGAGACACAACTTACCAGCAAAGTTGTGTAACGTTGTTCCTCCGATGTGAGATGCAGCCACTCCTGTGCTGGCTGTGGCAAATGTGCTTTTTGGAGGAAGAGATCCCATGATTCTCTTCAATAAGAAGGACTTTCCTGTACCTGAAAAACACACATTTGAAAAATGAGTTTAAAATGGACTATTAATTGTTAATTGCCCCCCCCAAAAAAGAGGCATCAATGGCTCATAAGAGATTCACATCGGATTCTCTTGCGGAAATGATGACAGTGCCAAGCTTCCCAAATAGCAGCACCAATAATGCAAATAACAGTATGCAAAAGTGCATCATCAAGCATGAGTTTGTGAAAATTTTATTTTAAACTTACCTGCACTTCCAGTAAAGAAGACGTTCCTGCCGCTCAGCACAGCAGTGAGGACAGCGGCCTGTTCTTTACTCAGCTTACGTGACGGCAGACACAGGATGGGCTTTTTGCTGGGGTTTCCCTTCGACTGAAACAAATCAAGTATTCAACGGATTAAATAGTCTGCTCCAGATTAACACAAAAGTTATGTGTGAGAGAGAAAGAGAATGTTCCACTCACTGGGCTGAAGTTGGTGTCACATCTTGACCTTTTGACCTGCTGTCCTGTGCCTGCTACCGTCCGATTAGTGCGGTCTACCAGCCCTTTGGGGTCCACTTTGCTCCTCAGCTCGTTGATCTTCTGGATATCCTTTTGCTGCAGGGGGCTGATGGCCTCGAAGCTGCGGGGAAGACCGGCTTTGAGCTTCTCTCGGTCGGTCATCGGCTTGCTGCTCAGCCGGGCCTGGTGTTTGATGCTCAGGGTTTTGAGGAAGAGGTTCAAGCGGTCAGGGGGGCAGTTGGAGAGGAGTACCTGGGTGTTTTCAGGGAGCAGTTTGACGGTGCACTTCCCTTCTCTGGCGAACTTTGTAAAAAGCTTGAATTCTTTGAGGCGGTAATTTTGCGGGATTTTCCCGTCGTGGACCCGCAGGATGATCTCGTTGAACTCGTTGCGGCCCAGAACAACGGAGGCCTTTCGGATGACCTGCCTGCGGGTCGCCTGACCGGAGGTGTTCAGCTGCTCCACCGTCGCGCAGCACTGCAGCTGAGCTCCACCGTCCTCCTCTCCCAACATGGCAGAAGCCTCCTGCCAGAGCAAAGATTTGATTTACAGTGAATCGGTTTGCTCGGAGCATTTTTTTAGATGCAGCTTTTAAACATTGTGCAAGACACACGGTACGCTGCTTGATGCGGCGTCACCACAGCTGCGCATCATTTAATCAACACAAGCCGCCGATGCTGCTAAATCACAATACAACAATGAAACACAACTCTGTGAGCAGACGATCATTTAAATGAAGTTGCTGGAAAACGTCTTGTTCAGCTCTCACCTTTGTTCTAACAATAGAATTCGTCCTAATCGTTGTCTTTCTTCCTTTCTTTCTTACAGCAGCTCTCACTCCGAGAGCGTGAGCCTCGATTTTCAAACTGTCGCTGCGTCCTTTCAGCCAATGGCTGGGAGGTGCTGCGGGCCAATCAGGAGAGGGGATTTAACAGCGCACCCAATGGAAGAACGGGAAGGGCCGCCCTTATGGCTGAACTGACCAATCGCTGGGGTTGTGACCAACGACGTCACGTCGGTGTGAGATACACATGGCTATCCGGAAATAACAACTCTTTCCACAATAACGGCGCTATTTCCAAATCATGTCAACACAAATCATTGTTTTGGTTAGTTTATTTCCGAAAATAATATAGGTCATAATAGAGGTCATTCTCGCTGCATTTTCACTATTTTTTGTTGTTGTGTATAACCCACGTGATGTGTTAATGAGTCGTTTAAATGTCTGCCGCTCTCTGTTGATTAAGTGAGTGACAATGATAATCCCTGTAGAGAAATGAAAACATGGCCGATGGAGAGATGAAAGAAATATTCCACAGTCTAACGTTTTTGCAAAAAGAAACAAGCTCTTAAAATAATTTAAAATTAGTTGTGTGCAATTGCAGAGATTCCTCAAAGATTTAGAACAGAAATGAATAGAAGTGCCTGATCTTCCTTATTTATTTGCTCTACTCCAGTCAAACTCTGGATTAAATGAGTTGATGATTAGCTACACACAGCTTCTGAAGGCCATTTTGGTTCTGTACATTTTTTGCAAAGTCAAAAGTTTCAAGTCAATAGTCCAAGGTTTGCAGCTCTGTGTTTCCATGTGATTATGATTCATTCATTATGTGAGTTAAAAATGGGACAAAAACGGTTGAGGGGGTTTGGACCCCCCAACGAGTTGGGGGGTCCAATTATCTGTGACAGATCAACAAATTAACAGAGGTATTCTGGGTCAGCATCACACACGTACACTAACAAAGTCAGGATTTAGCAAATGTGTGAAAAATCTAAAAGTACAAAGCACAAGAATTTAAGTCTATTGTTGCACAGTTTTTGGTCTTTGATCATTTGCTATTTAGACTACACATCCAAAATCTGTCACCTCAAGAAGGCATTTAGATCCAACCCATATCTTCTATTTCAACATATAAATGTGTTTTGGAAATTTCGAGCACTGGAGATGGTCTGTTTTTCTGTCTTCTGAAATATCTCAGTGTTTCTGCAGGCAAAATGTATTCTTGTATTCAGTATTCTTCTAAGGCAGACTTTCAACCTTGGTTGTACATTTTCCAGTGGATTCATGAGGATCCCTGTTATGAAAAGCAACACATTCTGCGTCAGGGCGTCCTTGCCAATAGCTAATTGGTTAACATTTGACTTAATCCGAGGTGGTTTGTTCGCCTGCGGGCTGCGGATTCCAACATGTGGGTTTTAAGTTCCCGGGCTTCAATGATGTAAACAGAAGGTACATTTATAGTAAACAATAAGCTCTGATGTTACCGCCGATATTCCGTCCCAAGTGTTAAGTTTGAGCCCAACACATCACACGGCGCTCACAAAACCACAACAACTTTTAATACTCTGTATTCCACACAAACACAAAATAAACAGCAGCAGTGTTGCTTTAGTAATATGTGAAAATGAAAAGATCCATCAAATGTGCTTCACAGGAAGGGATTTTTAAAAGCTTAATAAAGACACCATGTTTTTACGAATGCATTTGGAGTCCACAGACCCTCTCGGCAGTAAAATGCATAAAAACATATTTTCATTATGGTGTTTGTGTTTGAGAGAATGAGAGTGTTTCTCTATAGCAAGAGGACAAAGGTGTCTTAGTGCCTTAGTTATCTGAGCCTGTCAAATGTTTCTGCCTCTCACCTCCTTATTGGTGACGTGATCGCGATGTGATGATCACAATATTATGCAAACAATAATGACTCACAAGATAAATATTTGTTTCAGTCTTTGTTGTAGTCGATGTTTTGCTGTTGATATTCTTCTGAGGCGGATAATCTTTCCTTCCAGTGAATTGTGTTTGTCTACTGGTCTTTTTTTCAGATGCTAAGAAAGTTTTATTCCGTCCCTGAACACAACAACACAGCGCAACAGTGCTGACGTTGTGTTATACAAGAACAATATTCTTGATCGGCTTTTTTCTTCTTTGCTTATGTCTTTCCTTGGTCTGCTCTCCTATCACAGTGACTTTGCTGTGACGTGTTTCTGTACAGTGGACCTAAAGACCTTTCTTGTAACCTGTCAAAGTAAAGGGTACGCCCTCCCAACCATTCGCATATATATAGATATATTCAACCACCCACAGCCATGACCTCTGACTAACATCCGTGCAGCTCCTTCAGAGCTAATTATCTGTATCTGCTCATTAATATGAACTCTAAGGTGGGAAAGAGCAGCTGCAAACCAAGTTCCGTGGTCGGTGTGGTGGATTCATTCTGAATTGCTCGTGCACAACTACACTCCCTTCTTCATGCTCTTTAAATGCAATTTAACTTTTACACAATGAGCAGCCGTTTGTCTTTTTGTTTAGAGTGAGAAGAAGGAAGTTGAAGTTAGTGTTTCAGTAACTATGATTTTAATGTTTGGTAAATTGTATATCGAATACACAGCATTCCTGTTGCTACGTAAAAACATTGCAACATTATAGTTAGCTATTATTGAAAATAGCCACCATTGTATAAACATTTGTTCTCCCATTGTTTTGGCTTTGTGTTTTCATGTTTATTTCATGTATTGATTTTGGAATCCTAAAAAGAATTAACCGTATGATAGTGAGCATACAAGCATCTTATAGGACCTCTGACTTTATGGATAATATCCCAAATAGAATACGGTTAATGTGAATATGGGTAAAATATCTGAGCATGTAAAATATGAACTAATATTATTTTATATGTATAATATATAATAACAATAACTATTGCCGCTGTATGCTACAATGTTTTACGGCATAATGGTTCCATGAAGACTAATAGTGGCTCATTATTTCAGATCAGGAACAATATAATTTGTGACTCACTCAGCTGAGAACGCAAATGCAGACTGTGACATTAAGCCGTGTGGAAGTAATAAACCAATCCTTGACGTGCATCTTAAACCATTTCTGGCAATTAGCTCCTCTGAGGGAAGGGATATGTCTTGAAGGGAAGCTCCATAAATTAGGATGGGCACAGATATTAAGGATGAGAGGCCGCCAGACGGAGGATGTGACATTCTTGCAAGTTCAAAAATCAAAGGCCTTTTATACATTTTATATACCAACTGTGATTCTGAAGAATAGGCTGCAAAGGTGAGCCAACTCACACACCCACAGGACTTTAACATATGTGAAAGATTATTGCTAAACTCAAACTCAAAAGAAGAACTCAAGGAAGTAAATTGGTGAATAAAGTAAAGTAAAAAATAAAATTAAGTATTAATATTTCCTTCTAATGCAAAGAAATGTGACTTGAACTACTCAATCGAGCTGGACAAAAATTAGTAGCCCATTTAGTACAGACAGGGTTCAATGAATTCTATCAACCAATTAAACAAATAGTTTAGCATTTGGGAATTAAATGTATTCTCTATTAAGAGGAGAAAAATGATGATAGTTATGATGTTATGATCTGTTCTTTTAGATCTTACATACATTTTAATTGTGAGCGGTGTGAAGATGATTTATGGCGTTCGTGGTTTGCATAGTTCAAAAAGATGGTCTATGCCATTTGGGGCGGCCATCACGTCCAGCTTCTGTGTTGAAAATCAAGTTGGTCACGCTACGCTACTTGTTTACGTCCCACAATAAGTCCAACGGAGAGTCCTATTTTAATGCACTTTCTTCCCTGCTTTACTGTCACACTGTCACCTGAAGAGGCCATGATGGCATTCAAGTGGTGTCATGGAAAGCCTCATCCTGTCAGACAGACCTGGGGGGGGGGGGGGGGGGCGCACTGTGGGGAGGCTCCTTGTTGATGCTGACATGTCAGTGACACGACCGGAATGCTCTTATGACAAATGTCAATATGACACGGACAAATGACAATACTATGAATTTTCATTTCTTCATTTTGTTTCAAACAACGTGCTCTCTTAAAATAAAAAAGCATTTGTTGATCAAACCATAATGCAATTGCCATGGAAACCAGATCGACTGTGATAAAAGCCACGTTGTTTCATTTGGCAATTTATACTTGTGGTAAAATCTGAAGCAAAGATATGATAAAGCTGCTCTGATGACTAAAAAACACTTCAACAGCTGGAAATAAGTTCATTGTGATCCATATCTTAGAACAATGATGTATTATCTCTAAATAATAATATAAATATAATATAAGAATACATTGAAATGCTAGTTTAGATCCAACTTCTGATGAGTTTATCTGAGTATTGTGGAATCAGTGTGTTATTTCTTGTAACTTGATGAAATAGATCAGTTATTAAGGTACCAGGTGCTGCCACAGAGCAGGCCAAAACTGTTGCTGCATGTTTATGAAAATATAAAATATTCTCTTTAGAAAAGAGAAGTCAACGACTGCAGCAACATACTGTATTTGATATGCGTCACTAATGTTTCTCACAGATCAAGTAATTCAATTAATGGGGTAAATGAGCTATTTTGGTGGCAGATGACAATGATGACAAATAAGCACCAAACTCTTTTCTTAATTATTGTTTGCCCGTGGCACGATACCTCTGTCGCTATTCACTCTGTTTCACAGATGTCTAATTATTTTTAATTGCCTTTAAAGGGGATTCAGCTCACATCCTTTACTTCCAATTAGGAAGACTGTATAATACCATCGTGCGTATCTATTCAAAACAGCAGGAGGGAGAAGAGTCAGCCTGTCAGTGAATTGACCGAGTATTTTCCCTCAATGCCTTTATATGTTGCTGCCGGGTTAGATGAGTAGATCACCAGTGTTTGTTTCTTCTTCCTGTGGGAGGATGACTCCCACAGACGTTATGAGTGTTAAACCCAGAGGGTGAAGAACACACACACACACCTCAAAGTCAACTGTCACTTCTTCACTATTTCTTCTTTCTGTTGTAGCCCCGAACTCTGCAATATGCTGTTCATCGCATGATGGATGCTGCACCTTTCCACGCCGCCATCCCACACACTGCCCACTGCCTTAGTGACCTCACCGTCTTTCATCTGTGGCTTTGTGTGTGTGTGTTTTGTCTCTAGTTTCATTAATTTCCTATAACATAGTGCTGAAATGCCCCTACAAAAATCATCATTACACACATTGGAAGATGATGTGACTTTCTCCATTTGGTACTTCAAAGAGGTATGAAATCCATCCTTCAAGTGTTAAGTTTAATTAAGCTCTAGTTTTATTGAGCTGAAATGGTATGTGCATAATGTGATTTCCTCCTCTCACTGGCTCACTTGTATGAAACGGAGACGTTGATACCATGATGGGATTAAATGCTTGAGAACGGCAGACTAAACTGTAGAGGTGGTAGTTAACGTTGTTTAGGGTTCCAACTGGATTAACGATGCGAGACGACTGCTAATGATAACAATGATTGATAACAACGATTTATAACAATGATTGATACCAATGATTGATAACAATGATTTATAACAATGATTGATAACAATGATTGATAACAATGATTTATAACAATGGTTGATAACAAGGATTGATAACAAGGATTTATAACAATGATTGACACATTAACAATACCTGACTGAGCAGAGGGCGGTCCGCTCTGTGAGTGAGGGAAACATCTGCCTTTCCTTTTTCCTTTAGTTTCACAGAACTATTACCGAGGACACAGTCAAAGGTTATTGAATGTTGTATTCTGCACTAAGTTCATGAGGTTTTATCTAAAAGAGAAAAAGATGTATGAAAGGCTGTGATGTTACCTGAGCTGATCTCAATGTGAAAACCTTTTCCCAACAACCCATCTGTTCATCTTTCCTGCAGGCTTTGGTTGAAAGCAGTGAAATAGTCTGTGTGGCGACCAAAAAAGGTTGTACAAATTGACTGAAAATATATCGCAGAACCCATCACGTCTCGCCTATTAATGAGTTTGCATTGAAAATGAGAATTTTACTGGGAAAATAGCTACTTTAACCATCTAAATGTTGTTACTCTGCAGTTGACAACGTAAGTTCAATTAGTTAAAATATTGGCGCTGTTTTTAATTATTATTCTACCAATCTAAGTCCTCAAATGGAGATACACAAGACCCTTTGAGATATTAAACACCTGTTGTAAAAGTTGGCACAAATCTGTCAGTATTGTGTGCGTGTGTGTGTGTGTGTGTGTAGTTTTATATTGCTAGTATGTTCAGCTGTGTGCTTGTATTAGCAGTAACTCACATGATGAAAATGTTTAATATCCAGCCGTCACCTGACACATGATGTGAAAACCCCGTGTGCAGGACCATTAGCGCGGATGGCTGCACAGATCTGAGCGAGCCGAGTCACTTAATCCACTCTGAGGGGGGAGGTGGGAGGCGGCTGTCGTATTGATGACATTTCTCTTTTTACAAATGACAACATTATCAGCATTTGAAATTATATGGATTGTGATTACATGGAAATCTACTTTTTATGTGAATTTCACTGGAAAATAAATTAAAACCCTCACAAAACTGTTAGAGATTACGTTTTGTATTTTTTGCATTCCATGTAAAGTATAACACCATAGGAATCCATTAATGATAACATGTCACATTTACACACTTATACACAACTTTAACAGCAATGAGTTCAGTACTTAGGTACTAAGTATGAATTATTGCTTAACAATATACACAAAGGATTGTCCAATCAAAATATGGTACTCTGCGCACGTTAGGGTAAAAATAAATGCTAATACTTAATTGAACAATGAGCAGAAAAGAGAAGGAAACAGGATGACGGTAGAGACAGTAAACGAGCCCCAGCTCACAGAGTAATGAGCTTGGCTGCAGCAGAGGCAGCAGTGTGATTGAACGGCCGTGTGGAGAGAAGACGCACAAAATTAAGGTGGGGGATGACATCGTGTGTGGTCATAAAGTGGTGTGACGACATAAAGACAGCAAAGCATCAGCATCAATACGCAGCGCAGGCAGCTCAGACATCACCGACATCACCGACGTGACTCCCAGGGAGGAAACTTGACGTCAATATGGAGCCCTCAGGAGATGTGGTTGTGTTATCTATCTGTGTTATTTTTAGTAATCTTGAAGAAATGAAGCACATTTGGTCATTTCTCAATCTATTCTTGTTTGTAAACTGGAGATAAATCTTCTAGGTGGAAATAAATTGGCACCCTTATGAGATATTGATCCTCTTACAGCTCACAAAGAGGAAAAACAACACAAATTCACATCTGCTTCAGATTCCATCATCTGTGGGCACTCCAGATATTCTCACCTCTACAGTTTGGGAAGATTAAGAAACAAAACCACTTGGTTAGGTTTACAAAAGGAGCGTGGTTGACATTGACCAACTAGCGTTATTTCTTTTCTGTAATGTTTGATCAGAGCTAAGCTAAGCTAAGCGTCTCCTACAGCTTCATATTTACTGTGCTGGATATGCCACTGTAGATATGAGAACAGTATCAACCGTTTCATGTAACTTTGGGCAAGAAGCCGAATGAACATATTTCCCAAAAATGTCCCTTCACACCCGTCTGCAGACTCATTAAACAAGCAACAGAACCCGTCGATTGTGTTTTCCGGTTTCAGCTGAAATGGTTTAACACAGAAAACAGATCACCTCATATCAAATAAACCTGAATCTAAGGAAATTCTTCACTTGCATATCAGCTGTAAACCCTTAATTCTCTGTGACGTTTTGATTGCAAATATGGATCAATACCTAACTACAATACTTCCCCCAAGACAGGAGATCGATTTTATTGTTCCATACCTAATCAGCAGTGAAAATTCTCCAAATTGCTCGTGTGTTATTGCTCAGTGAGAGCTGAACTGAGATGCCCTCCATCCCAAAACATTGACAGAAATGAACCACCGTGTGTGGATTCCACACGTATCACCCTCCTTCCTTCACAGCCGGCCTAATTAATGTGTGAATCATCGCCTCAGCCTTCTTTCGTGCGGCACGCATCCTCCAGGGACGCTCAATTAGGGGCTCTGAGAAGAGATTTAAGTCCTGACATTTAAATGGGGAATCCCCATAGAGCTTACGTCCAGGGCGGGAAGACCAACGACACATGCACATATACACACAATCACACGTACGTACACACACACACACATAAAACACACTACTGTAAACCTTATTAAAGTCATTACATGTCTGTGCAGTTTGTGGGCCTGAGTCCCCCAGGTTGTGCGTGTGTGCAGAGAGTATCAGCATCAGAGCCACTGACGTCTGCATGCTTGGGGTTATTACATCAATGAGGGCAGAGACGAAACACCTACACAGAATCAGCTGCAATGGCAGAAAATCTAATTCGACAAAATGAAAGAATTCATTATACAGTTGGAATAAGCTCCATCTAATGGTAGATTGCAGTGGCGGCTGGTCATGGAGGGCAATGGGGCGTCGCCCCACCTACGAGTTGTAGCTCCGCTAGGGGCAATCTTGAGATTGCCCACAGAAAGCGTCTCTAAGAAGCACTTCACTCAATTATTGATTAAATAAAAAAATGTATACAACAAAATGACATACAACCTAGCCAGCGGGTTAGTGGCGAGACGACTGGTATATGTACAGTGTATATATATATATATATATATATATATATATATATATATATATATATATATATATATATATATATATATGCATATACATGCATATATATATATATATATATATATATATATATATATGTGTATGTAATAAATATAACTGCAAAGTAGTATTGTGTGTTTCATGTTTTGCATTAAATCAACTTGGGATGTTTGCTGAAATTGATTTGATTGCCCTACCGAGAACATTTTCCACCATCCACCACAGGTAGATTGTGTTTCCTCTCATGAACCGATGGCTCCCGGGTGTGCGTAGGTGTGTTTGTGTGTGTGTGTGTGTGTGTGTGTGTGTGTGTGTGTGTGTGTGTGTGTGTGTGTGTGGTGAAAGTTATAACTACTTTAAGCTTGCCTGTAGGAATATACTTTATTGTAGTGGGCCTGTACAATTAGGGAAGACACCATACCGCTATTATTTCTACATACTATATATTTAGTACATATTGCTTCTATTTTTTTTACATGTACTGTAATCAGAACTTACTTGTAAAAGAGAGTTGGCTTAGTGGCATTCCCAGTTCACATAAATATTATAATAAAGATAATAAATAACAACATTCTGTTTAGAATCTCAACTTTATTTTGGTTTAATCAAAGCTGAATTATTTTGCATCATACACACAAAACACTTACTTAATTTTTGTGCAATCAACAGTGTAAAATAAGTAGTGGAATTTTACAAACTGAATTTTCCTTAACTACAGTTCATACTTGTACTGTCCGAGGAAGAGCTCTTTTTTTCACTAACTACTAGCTAAAATGATGGGACATATATTGCGTCCAAGCTCTTGTCTTGAGAGGTGCAGTTGGTGGCATTTGATTATCAGTTTTAAGGAGGCGCACAATAGGGGCACCTTCATCTGAGTGAATTATTCATTTTCAGTACTGGTGAAATTATAATCAATGAGCCATACAGAGATATTCAAAATACATGATTCATTTAAATAACGCAAAGGAAGTAAAAAAGTGAAGGGAAGGCATAATAAAGTCTAGAGCTTATGAAAAACCTATAATACAAAGCGTCAATCCTCCTCCCCAACATAACCTGTAAATATGAACTACGCAAGACGTGATGCCTAGAAATAAACCTGCTGGAGCTGAGATTCATTGTCGGAAAACCTAAAGAAAGCGTGTCACTTTTGAAGTGTTTTGTCCTCGTCAGAATTCGAGGTCTCAGCTGCCAGCAGGGCTGTGTTCAGTTCTACCATCCGCACAAAGGCACCAAGAGACACTCACGACTTTCTGCTTTATTTTTGGGTTGATTTGGAATTATTTGAAATAGCCCAACAAAATGGATTTAAATTAAGCAGCTGACAAAAATCATTCTTGATGTTGATCTGTGACCAAATAAAACACCCAACTCAAAAGGTCTTGGGGCTGTAGAGAAATAAATACATATAATTAGCTTCACTCTGTTTGTCCTCAAGAGTCCTCTTCCTCAAAAGAGGCTTGTGAGGCTTCACGGTCGATGTGGTTCATTAAGCAATGTGTGCTCTGCATCAATACAGTTTCATGACAGTTTGTGAATCGATGGACCGGTAATCGATGATTCTGGTGTACAGGGACCACCCATGGTCCATTTTATTCTTGTCACTCAGAACGACTTCTTCTTCAGGAGGAGATGCCACACGTTACGAAACGAAATGGCATCAAAACCATGCAGTTACTTCAAGTAAAACAGTACAGATTTAAGATGTGTTTGTGTCAACGTACACCCGCTAGATATATCTACTGATACCAAACTCTTTGCAATTTGGGAAAAGTGTTCATTTCAGGTTGAATGAATGTTTAAACAGCACCAGGGGGACGACTGTCCCTGTTTGTGGTGCTGATTGTGCCGAAGGCGCTGACCTTGGTGCTGAAGATTGGATTTATGACGTGCTGTCTTTAATCATGGACAATATGGTGCATTTATTTTAACCCAGCATATTGAATTACAGTTATAGTTACCCTGTCGCACACTCCAACAGCATGTTGCATTCTGGGAAAGTCTCTGACCTAACAGCCCGCGCGTCACTCTCCTGACATCAGCGAACCGCTTAAATACCCGCATCATGGCCGATGTCACCACAACCAGCCGCACCTTCGTGTGGGCACACCGGGAGACAAAACCACGGCTGCACACCAAACAGAAGAAGCGCTCCGACCTGATGCACGCAAAGCGTTCACGCGCGGCAATTAAGATGTCACGTTACACCTAAGGATTTATTTTGACGCTCAAACATTACGGAAAGTTCTCGCACTTAAACCTTCGTACGGTGCGCGTTTTCATTATGATCAACGACACTTTTGCATTTGGAGACCTGGACGCGAACGTATCGGAGTCACTGTCACCTCTGTCTCTCAACCACAACCAGAGTGTGTTCCCCGCGCTGCGCCTGGAGTCCAAGTCTCTCGTCACTTCAGCCACGATGTTCGCCGTGGGGGTCCTGGGAAACATCGTCGCCATCGTTGTGCTTTGCATCTCCAAAAAGGAGCAGAAGGAAACCACTTTCTACACCCTAGTGTGCGGGATGGCCATCACGGATCTGTTGGGCACATGCTTCACCAGCCCGGTGGTGATCGCCACATATGTCGCCAACCGCTGGCCAGGAGGAGCGCTACTCTGCCACTTCTTCTCCTTCTCCATGCTTTTCTTCGGCTCAGCTGGGGTGTCAATCCTGTGCGCCATGGCCGTGGAACGATACTTGGCCATAAACCATGCGTATTTCTACTCCCAGCACATAGACCGGACAATGGCGCGCTTTGCGCTCCTGGTCACGTACCTGGCTAACGTTTTACTGTGTATCATGCCCAGTTTGGGCTTCGGGCAGCACGTCAGGCACTTTCCAGGGACTTGGTGCTTTTTGGACTGGAGGGCGATGGATCCACTTGGAGCTTGCTACTCCTTATTGTACGGCGGCGTGATGCTGGTGCTGATCGCAGTGACCGTTTTGTGTAATTTGGCGGTGTGCAAGTCGTTGGTGGGGATGAACCAGACCACGGGGATAGTCAGGACCGAGTCCTGCGAGCAGGGGGGATCACGTCGCCGCTTCCCCAGGCTGCCGTCGGTCACCTCGGCGGCGGAGATTCAAATGTTCTGGCTTCTGATCCTAATGACCATCGTTTTCCTGGTCTGCTCCATACCTTTAGTTGTAAGGACAACCGTTTATTTTATTACAACTTCTATTAAGATAGTTTACCATTTTGCGCGCCAAATACCTCTTAACACCTGTCTTAAACATTATCTCTCCGTGTTTGTATCCTACAGGTGCGCATCTTCGTGAACCAGCTGTACGACCCTGCTTACATCTCTGCCGGGGGGAAGCCTGACTACCGCAGCGACATGTTGGCGATCCGCTTCGCCTCATTCAACCCCATATTAGACCCCTGGGTGTACATTTTGTGCAGGAAGAACCTGCTACTAAAAGGCTGCGAGACGCTGAAGAGGACAGTGGTCAGCGTTAAAGACGGTCGTGGAGACAACATCGGCTGGGTAGGAGGTCAACACTCCCCTCCGTCATTACACAGCAACGACACCAGCTACGCGTCATTACGCACGGCCTGCTACAGGAACGACCTGGAACACCGCTTGTCCATCAAGAATAAATCTTTCACAGACTTTGCGATGAGGGAAGCGTGGGAGTACGACACCGCCCGGGCCAACTTCCACCCGTTCAGCGTCGAGTCCACCGCGGTGCTCGGGTGTGAAGAGGAGGAAGCAGCAGCCGCTGGTTCCCGACAGGAGGTGGCAGCCAAGTCGTCTCCAAGACGCAGCGCAGAGCCGCTCCTGTCTGCGGACGTTAGAAACCTGGACGTAGTCACTTGCACGTTCAGCACACCGAGTTCATGTCAGTCAGCGGAATGCCTTTGATAGACAGGTGTTCAACATCTGTTTAAAATACTGTGAGTAAAATCAACGACGCCAATGATGAAGTCCACACTGGATCTCTTTAAATGTTTGAATTACAACCTAACGGTCTTGTCAGAATCTAATGGAAAACATTGAGGGATTTTGATTCAAATGAAGACCAGGTTAAAACAATATCAGACTTAAAATATTCCTTCTCAATTTGCTGCATAATCCAAGTCTATTCAATCACTATTTCACAAACACACGCATCTTCATGAAACAGTTCGAACCGCTGCCTGGGGATGGATTCTCTCACATGGGCGTTACTGCTCCGTCTGTCCGGGGGCCTTTAACCCTATCGGGATTCTCTGGTCATCGTGGGGCTGTACGCAGAAAAGCAGACATCCCAGATGACACCTGATGAATTTCCAAACATGGAAATCTATAAATAAATGATACATAATTATACCCCATGGGTACAAATAAAGGTTGTGACACTCAAAAGGATTTGATGTATGAATCAATATGTGCCATTCGTAATATATTTATATATGCATTATGTGTTGTTGTTGCATTGGATTTCATACTTTTATAAAAACTAAAGTGCTGCTAATTTACTCTGTTTTGCATGATGCAGGGAAAACTGAATGTAGACCTTTTGAAAATGATTAAATATTGTGCACATTTACTATAATGTTTTGATAACAGCCAAAGTGAACGAATCACCTCTTTTTAAAAGAAGAAAAAGAAATACTGTAGTTGTAAGCTGTAAGACCTGTGGTGCTTGTTTGATGTTTGGTGGATCTGTGCAGAGAAATAAAGTTGGCTCAAGCGCTTCAAAGCAAATTCTGGGTTAAGCAGAAGGGCGGCGGGCCAACGATGCTCCTTTGAGTTCAACCTGGGAACACGTAAACATTTTATTGACTCATTTGAATGACTTATTATGTCGCAGTTGGCTCTGCGACACAATAAGTCCTCAGTAAATTTAGCTGAAAAAAAGCATTGTGAATGGCAGTCAGAAGCATTCAGTTAAGCAAACAGTGATAACAAGATGTATATTAAAAAACTTTATTCTCTTGGAGGATAATGTCATACAAAAATAAAGACAACTTTATATAATAATCATAATGTGACATAGAGGGAGTGTTTAACTGAATGGAAATCACCACTTTAAGATGAGAAATGTTGAGGTCTTGCAGTATGAATTTTGTTCTTGTCAGCAGAGATTGACTGTGTTTGGAGAACGTAATTTCATTAACCTGAGGTCAGACACAAGTAGGCGCTCTTTAACAACAGGTACGGGCACATGATTTCAATGTCAGTCAATGTGTATTATGAGGGTTTTTTCTTTCTTCTTTAAAGTGTCTTGGATTGCATCTGAGAGAGAATTGCAGATTTGTTAAAGTTCATATAATAAATTCATTTCAGAAAAGCGTATTGCATCCTAACCAATTCTGCCCAGAATCATTGCTTCGGCCCAGGTTTATGAGGTGTTGGGTGAATGTGGAAATGCACCTTTAAAAAAACACGTACATACTGCATGCAAGCAGAAGCAACATCAAATGAAAATCTCTGCAATAAATATATATTTATCTACAATATAGAGTCTATAAAACAGATCTCATATGAAGTTATAATAAATAAATAATTTATCAGAAATAAATATATGTTACTTTTGTACAGTAATACATGAAGATGCATGGCATCAATTTGGCTGAGTTCACCTAGAAACGATATAATGTACTGTCCCGGTTTTTATGTGTCAAAAATGATATTGCTAGGAGGTGATGCCACTGTGAGTAATAGTGAACATCTTAACAGTCTTTTTCTTGTCAAAATATAGAGGCAGTAATAGTCCATTTATTTGCGTCATCCTTTATCCTTCTTCCAGGCTCAGGCTGTCCATTTAGAGCAGAACAGTCACGTTAACCCGTCTGGATTGTCCTGCTTTCAGCTGAAAACAATTAACTCTTGGAAGACGTCACAATAAATCTGGGATGTGATTCCTGGACGACTGCCCCCTCACTCTCTGATTTTGACCTTTGACCTCAAATGTCCGGCTGCACCCATACGCCGTTCTCCTCAACAGGAGCTTCACCACGGGAGGCAAACACGCAGCCTCTGTCGCTTCCTTGCTCTGTGTGTGTGTGTGTGTGTGTGTGTGTGTGTGTGTGTGTGTGTGTGACAGCAGCGCCCTCCGGCTCTTGTACCCAGGCCTTCCTCACCCTGAGCCTCTCCACTCCTCTTCGCTCAGGACGGGTGAAACCGCCTCCCAGTCACCTTCTCCCTCGTTCTTGTCTTCAGCCCATACACATGCAGCTGGCCGCTGATAACAACTGGATAGTCCTCCACGTGGTCTGGGCGTCCATGAAGGAAACCGGCTCGTACCGCTCGGGCCGGCAGCAGGGGTGGCTGCTGACCTTGCGGGCGGTGCGTCGGGGCAGCGAGCCGTTCTTCAGCAGCGCCTTCAGTGCCAGGTCGTAGTTCGTTCTGGAGGATTGGCAGGAGCCAACGCAAAACTTGAAGAGGACAATCTCGTCCGAGTCGAACCCCAGGCCCAGGTCCCGGACCTTCATCTCTTTCTTCTCCACACGGCAGTCCCTGCTGCTTTTCTTTAGCTGTCTGCTCTTTCCTTTACCCGTTCTATCTATTCCGGTCTCTTCCTCTTCCTCCTTTTCTTTCTTCTTCCTCTTTTTCTTTTTCTTTGGTGGTCCTTTGGGTTGAGGATCGGAGG
This sequence comes from Gasterosteus aculeatus, assembly GCF_964276395.1. NCBI lineage: Eukaryota > Metazoa > Chordata > Actinopteri > Perciformes > Gasterosteidae > Gasterosteus > Gasterosteus aculeatus. The sequence goes on along the minus strand of NC_135690.1, from coordinate 9,735,742 downwards.
GGTCAGAAGAGCGGGGAGAGCGCCCCGCCCAGCGACTAGTGGGATGGTCATCCACCTCGTCTATGACAAAGGGGTCTAAAATGGAGAGAAAAGAGGAGACGTGGGAGGAGAGAAAATGTAAGTATTGCTATTATTTGCAATAACGTGCAAACTTTCCATCAAAATCTCCAATATCCCTTCTGCATTTAGACTCACAAAGACTCGTCACCCTTTAAATCTGATGACAATATATTTTAATAATTGAAATACGGAGCAGATTCATGCCGTGTTTGTTACTCTCTGGTAAAGTAGATGGGCTGTAAATTACACTTCGGGGTCATCAGTACCATATAGAGTGTGCCAAGTAGAGTAAGGTTCGCCGTTCTCCTCCTGCTCTTCGTCCTTCGCCACCTCTGGCAGCGTCACAGGAAGTCCTCTCTCCTCCTGGCCTGCAAGCAAGCCCACAGCCCGAGCCGAGTCTGATCCCACGCCAGCCAGACCAGCTTTCATGTGAGCTCCTTCCACCAGAGGCAGCAGAGCGAGCAGCCCCCAGAGCATCACCTGGAGGGGACAGAAGTCACATGTTAGCTGGTAAAAGGAGGGGATTTTTTTAACTGACTTTCTCGAGTCAATGAAGCAAAGGATTTCCTTCAGGGCACTGCTGTAATTGAGAAGTACTACGTGGATTTATTAATGCAATAAAGATATAGGATGTTAACTACAGAGCTATAGAGGTGCTGACTGGCAGAGCCAGACTAGCGTTGTACAACTAGAGTGTTGTGCATTGTAGTTCTGCAGTTCTTGCAGCTCTCTTTCTTTTCTTACAAAGAAAAGATGAATTGGTGTTTGGTCTTTTGTGTTCATGGTAACAATGTATTTAATAACCCAAGTAAACTGACAGAGATTTTTACAATAACACAGATGAAGAAATGAGATAACTGAAATGGGCAGAGGAAGCACACCGCTTTTCAAACAAGCTACAGCCGTACTTTGTCTTAAGCCTATTCAAGGAAATCTCACTACTTACTCTTCAGTAATGCTGAAGTCAAATTATTTCTGTGGATCAAGTTTCCTCCACTGGCTTAGAATTTAGCAATGAAAGCTTCAACGATGACATGGTTTTATGGAAAGCTTAGTGCAGAGCCTTGTGAGGATGGATTTCATTAACAATTTATACCTTCACATAACTCATCTTCTGGTTTATGGTGGTCTAAGTGAAAATGGATCAGGCCGGGTCGTGTGCAGAGATGGTGATTTCATTATGAGGCAGAATAAGAGGAGGGAGTGCGAGATGGAGATGAGATTCTCAGTACAGGAAGTGACATACCTTGGCCTTTGCTGACATTACAGAGATAATCTCCTGTCTATCCTTCCTCCGAACCCTCCATCTGGTCCCACCTGTAGAGAAAGAGCAAGAGGAATGTAGGAACACGAACAAGGGTTCCCTCTGTCAACTTGGCTCCTCCCACAACTCCCTTTAAAAAGGTTAACATAAACTAAAAGCACAACATGCGGGCAATATGATGTCCACACTTTCACAATGTTCCAGATACTGTAAAAAAAAAACTAAACAAAAACAACCCAGTGGGCGGGAGAGTGCGCCAACATGTCACATAAGTCACACTTCAATGCACGAGGCCGCCGTGTTTGTTGCTGCTTCGGTACAAGACCAGTGTTTGCTGGCAGCTTGCGTGGCTAGTGTCGGCTTGTCGGTTCATAGAACCGTGCAAACGGCGCTGGTCCGGCAACAAAAGGCAGCATCTGCGATATACGGTTGTCAAAGGCATTCTTCAGGGTTATTCCTGTGGCAGAGGTACAAGCAGGGGGAACCAGGCATAGCCAGAGCACTTCGCGGAGGTCCCAGACAAAAAACACACACACACACACACACACACACACACAGATGCAGGACAGGTGATAAGAAGTGTCACGGAGGCAGATGTTTATATATAGTACGTGCAGCTTTGAGGATTGCGCTCGCTGCGGAGAAACCTCACACCCCATGTCATGAGGTCATTAGAGGGAGGGAGATTTTGTCAGGGGTCACCATGCGGTCGACGAGGGGGGATGATGGGGGGCGGACGATACGGTCGACAGAGGAACCAACGCGGCTCGGACCGAAGTGTGGCGGGAGTGCGTGACTAAAGACTAAAGACCGAAATGAGTGACTGTCACGCTCAATGCGTGACACTTGAGAGCCCTGCGTACTAAATGACTTCACAAGCCATCTGAAGTACGTTGAGACACCTCAGCCCGGCGTAGTGGACTGCGTACTTCTCCTTGGGACCAAAGATCCAGTATATGGACCCCTCGTGACCCCTGTTTATTGTGTGACCCCTTGTGGCGATCCCGACACCAGGGTGTGGAAACACCGGATAAGAGCAACGCTCATCACGTTTTCTCAACAAATAATCTTCAAATGGCTTGTTTTGTTCAACTAATCCTTAAAAACCCCTTGATGCACTTCATATAAATGAATTGCCTGCATGCAACGAGCTTCGTGGGACCCCTCGCCTTTCTCAGAGAAGCCAAATTCTGCCCTGTCTTAAGAAACTTTTAAAATCCCACCTTCTTCTAGCCTCTTTTTTACCAACATCATCTTGTCTCGGCTGCTTCTCCCTGTTTCACTTTTCCTGCTCCTGTGAAGTACTTCCGCTTCGTAAAATGCTGCACAAAGAGGTTGACTGGCTTGCTCAACAACTCACAGCAAGCGCACTGATGTCTGTGCTCCTTACGTTTGCAATGAATCATTCTTTCAAATGACATTCTGTCCACAGATTATTCCATCTCTGAAACCACATCTGTCATCTCTGAGACGCTTTGTATAACCTTTGCGCTGAACTACAGCAACAGTGTGCGGTAACTCACTCAAGCATGTATTTGAAGATCTCGCCGATATGTAGAGTTTCATGTTTATATTACAATCACAAACATTCCTAGCGGTTCTGTCCGTATGTAATGGAAGACTGACAAAAGGTTACAGATCACGGGTTCCGATAAGACCTTTTACAACCCTGCTTGTTGCAGCTGAAGCGATCCAGTCGAGCTGGAACAAAGTCACAGACTTTGAGGAGAGGGAGGGGAGAAAAGGTGAGCATAAATCAGCTATGCAGACAGAGTGCACGCCATCCACTGCAATCCGAAACCGCACTGTGCCAACTCCTCAGCCCTCCGTCTCCCCTCGTCTCTGGGCTGATTTAAAACCAGCAGTGTGAGCCGCGACAGGAGAATAAAGATCCTGGCTGGGCCTAAGTAGAGGTGCCATTCTGACTCCCTAACACCCCAGCTGGGAGTGTTTAGCCACTTTTAGATCCGCGAGCCGGGAGTCTACGCGGGTCTGTCTGCTGCTTCATTTCACTCCCGCTCTCTGGAGCTGTTTATAGTCCGACGCCTCCAGCCTCTTCTGGGATGAGGAAGTCGAGGGCCGGAGAGAAGGAGCGGCACCCTGGTCCTGAAGAGCTCCAGACCGACGCAAGACTGCTGACGGCGTGTGTGCAGTTTCAGACCGTTGTGTATGCGCGTTTCTATCATGCTGTTTAGCAACCCCCGGCACGTGTTTCTCTCTGGCTGATTAAAGCCTTTGGTTTGTCCATCAGGCGGGACGTCTGCAGCGGGGAGAGTTCTCGTCTCCTACCATTTGGGTCGTTGGTCCTCAGCTCTCCAGTTGTTGTTCACAGTTAGTTAAGTGGGAAAGTCTTCCTGAAGCAAGTACAACTCATAAAGCCGGAGCCGGCTATTAGTCCCGGAGTTTATTAGGCTGCTCCGAACTGCTTGAGGAGTCTTTACAGTTTGCCCTGTATTGTATTTGTTTCAAGCCGGGTACCCGGAGTCCCTACAAATGTCTGAAGAAAAATAATGTGTCCCAGTTTTCAACATTGAACAGCAATTAGTCACGGCTTTCAACGCAATTTCAAATAATTATTTAGATATTCTTTTGTCAGGATTTATTAGGTGAGTTTGGCTCTGCTTTTAGTGCACGAATAAACACATTTGTGTGGACAAAAGTGCGGTAGAAAATGTGATATTCACCAATTCACTAAGAGTGCACTTAAGACTTTCCAAACACAGATCTAAACGTTTTATGAGTGACTGTGGCAGTGATTAATGATCCGCCTGAAAGGTCAGTTTAAGGTCTTATAGCTACATTTGTTACATATTTGATATCAGATCAATCAAACAGTTCTCCACAGTGATTGCGCTCTGGCGTTATTTGATGTATCTTACTTTAAAGAGGAAATCAGATCCTTACTAATGCTGCTATTTTTAAAAGAGATGCATGTTTGCTTGGAAATGAAGCAGGGTGTGTTTCTGATCAGTGATCTTGGTGCCTTCTGTGTGTGTTACATCGTCAGACTTGAGCTTTGCCCACAAATCTCCCATAAACCTCTCACTTTGTAAAACGAAATGAATAAATTCAGTGAGGAAGAAAGAAAGCTCTGAGCTCAGCGGCGTTTTTTTCCGTCTACTAATGACCTCCTATTAGAGACACACTCTGTTCTCCGCGAACGTGTGTGGGTGCGTGCGTGTGTGTGTGTGTGTGTGTGTGTGTGTGTGTGTGTGTGAAATAATCTGACCTGCAGCTTTAACCTGTCACTACCGCGGTGCCTGATTGCAGAAAAACAAGAGCACACTAAATCACCTCTGGCTCAATAAAAGACACCTGCAGTGTAAGAGGAGATGCAGGAGAGAAAAAGGCAGAACACCGGGAGAGCCGTCTGATCACTACCAGACACTGAGAAACCTGCGGAGGTCCCACAAAACGTGATGATATCTGCTGTGCTTACATGTGCCCCACAGCGCTGCATATATATGCATCGAGTGGGAAAACGTGTGGTGTAACTTTGCTTTAATCTTGCTCGCGCCGTTCCATTTGACATTGGTCCATTCAGGGTGTAGCCGCAACTCATCGAATGCCGACTTGTTGAAGGTTTTTGTCTTTGTCCGTGAGAAGAACACATGTTTCTTTGCACTGTAGTTAGTAGACTGTTTTAGGCATTAATATGATGTTAAGGAAACAGGTTGTCTTGATCCCGTCCTCTCCTTCTATTTATCTTGTCTGTAATGCTTCATTTAAAGCTTCGTACAAATCAAATGTATTTTTCTCTTGTTAAATGTTAAATTTTTTCAAAAACAGTCCTTCTCCAGCAGTTAAGGACAGCATACCTCAACTACGTGATTTCTTGTATCATTAAATACAAGAAAGGATAATTAAAAAGTTTAAAATGGGTCCATAGGACAGAAAAATGAGAAAAAAGATAATTGAACCATTGACTGGTCTAAAAGCAGAGATAAGGGGAACAAAGGGAAGCGAGGGAATGAGAGAGGCGAAGCAGAGCGCAGACTGAAGCCCGGTCAGTCTGTAATCCCATAATCCCTGGCAGGCAGGCAGGATGTAATTGCTCGTTAGTGCCAGTTTCCACTGTGAGGCCTGTCACTGCTTTAAAACCACAGAGCGCCGGCGAAATGAGAAACAGAGAGCAGGTCCCACGCTTCGGTTCAGATAGGTGGGGAGGCCCCCCTCACCCAAACATCCACATGTGTGCACACATCTGCTTTTTTCTGTCAGTTGCTCCTTTTTCTGCTTCCTTTTTCTCGTAATCCTTCCTCCAAAAAAACCACACACACGAGATGCACAACATCTTTGTCACATTCTCGCACTAGATCGACACAGGCGTTACACAGTGGGGGAGATGGCCAATCGTATGTGTGGACACTACACAGCCAGGAGGAGGATGGTGTAGAGAGGAATGAATCCGCATGACTTCACTCCCACCGGGAGGTTTTATTAACCGGCTGACGACATCAGCGCCTGAAGGCGTCTGAGATTCATTCAGCCAGCATGAGACAGAAAACATGCAGTGCAACTGGGAGAGGAATAATCTGTCAGGAGCAGGGTGTCTGACAGATTAGTATTATTATTAGAATAACATGGGCCGTGCAGAGGTGAGTTTGACTCCATCTATTAATGACGGTCTGGTCCAGACGGAAATATCTCAGCAACTGTTGGACGAATGCCTTGAAATCCACAGAAGATGAATCCTACACCGTCCGGCAAGATACTCTGATATTTTGTCTTTTCCGTCGTACACACACCCTCACAGAAATGCTAGCATGGCTGTTGGCATCCGAAATGTGAGGATTTAACAATTTAGAATATTGTGAAGGACTTTGTACTATCTCAATTTAATGATTGATCAAAATTATTATTTATATTTTAGTATTTAAGTATTTTAAAAGTCTGAGTCATTAGCACGAACACTTTCAATCAATATTTAAAACCTTTTTAAACCATGGATCAACTAAACACAGAAATGCAAGAGATGGAGAAAGGTCACCTAACTCCATGGTTCCCCTCGGCGCGTTTTTAAGCCTCTACGCACGTTGTTCTGGTTTCCTCTCACCGCGCTCATCCAGCTTTTTTCCCGGGCAGCAGCCGATTTCAACAATCATAGAAACTAGATGGTGAACACAATGGAGCATTTAGCAGCTAAGGAACCAGACATTTCCCCCGGGATGAAGACCAAAATAGAGCGAAAGGAGAGTATTGAACCTCATCAGGCAAACGACTCCAAATGACTAACATGTTCACCACATCAACTTTATCACACGATAAGACGCCGACGATGTGCTTACAGCTGGTTGCTCCCAGGTAGCCAAACAAAGAAAAATGAAAACATGCAGATCTAAGTTACATCCCAAATATTATTTTGCTGAACCAGCCAAAGATTACGGAAGACAACCGTGCAGGTTGAACCGGTCCAACCGAGACCTCGTTAAAAGTACCTATTAGCAGCAGACCTATTGATTGCAGTAGGATAAACTCGGCTGACCCTTCAACTTCCTCTCCACACTGGAGAGATGAGCTCTGTAAAAAAGTTTTGTGTGGTTGTTTAGTGGCATTAAGGGATTTAAGTGGGGAACATGCCCTCACGCATGCAAGTTCAAGTTGCCAGAAGGTGCTTTGGCGAATTACGGCAGGTCATCAAATCGCAGGATCAGCGGGTCACAACAAGCGCGGTAAAATATGAGCTTCCACACGGCATTAAAGTGTTGTCTGCGTCCAGCAAATTTACCCCGAGCTGCATCCCTGACGGTATCATTACTGCAAACCGAGGCAAAGAGAAACAAGGAGAGGGAGCTGCTGTCATCGTCTCAGCCACTGGCGGAAACAAGTTCTCAGCGTGGAGCTGCTGTAAACATCCCTCACAGGGCTGAGGATGTAACACAGCACAGAAAATTGGCCCATATATAACAGCACTAGCCATGTATTTGGCATCTAAACACAGTTGTATGTGTTGAAATGATGGTATCTTAATTTAGCTGCTTTAGAGCTCAAACTCTCCAGCAAGCTGGTTTCTGATTTCACCTCAAACATTTGTGAATACATTCCTGATTTTATACATGCGGTCCCTACGAACCACGACTTCTTTGGTTGATCTGCACCATTCATCCATCAGCATAATATTTGAAATCAAAAGTGAAACTGATCTACAGTCAGTCCTCCACCATGTATGACTTTAACCGGCCCAGAGTCCGTGGAACCTATTTATATATATATATATATATATATATATATATATATATATATATATATATATATATATATATATATATATATATATAAACTAATATAGAGTTTTGATGGTTATGATAAGCTGCTTATCACCATTATCTGTAAGTCAGTGTAGAGCAAAATTGTTAAACAAATAAATAGCTATATAATTTCAACCACTATAATCATTAAGTAAAACTGCAAAAAACAGTTGTACACATGGTAATGTCTTTATTTCTTCTTAAATGGTCCATTCCTGTCGTTCTGGAATTGGTTTTAAAGTTAATCAGTATCTTTCTATGAACAATGACTCAAAGCACTCATCTAAAGTGCAGGGGGTCACTTGTAGAGACAAACTCTCAGGGAGCTATGACCCAACTCTGTAGTTTCCCTCTTGGCTCCATGCCGAGGATTTGAGCATCTTTTACATCACTGTTTTCAGTACGAATGAACCTGCTGTTGTTTTTTCCACATCAGCTGCACCTTCCCCAAAGACCTCTACACGATTAAGCATACGGCGACAGTGGAAACTTTAGCTAATGCGCAGTAAGCGCTAATTAGCCACATAGAAACCCACAGTTCAATTGATTTAAGGGTCTCGTGACACAATCAGCTAGATTAGAAGGGACACCGCCATCCGTTTTCCCATGAGTGCTGAGATGAAGATAGTCTCCTGATGCGACGCATCTGTGTCCTCGCCTCCTGGCCCTTTCTCGCCGAGGCCGATTCCCCAGTGTCCCTGACCCTAATAACCCAAATTCCTGCCTGATTAAGTTGGTTTTAAAAGGGAGAGCGCTCGGGTGAGCCTCACCTTAAATGGGAACGCATTTTCTCCGCGTTCGAGCGGTGGTCAGATGGTAGGATTTCACTTTCCGGTGTTTGTGAAAGCGACGGCACTTAAAAGGCCGCAAAGACGACAGAGGGAAAGAATGGAGCGGGATGAAGATGGAGAGACAGAAACCACACGTCAAGCACAGAAAAACTCTCTGTCTCTCCCGGCCTTTCTTTTCATTACACTTTCTGCGGCTGAAAATACCCTCAACGAAATGGCTTTGTGCAGGCAAACAAATACACACAGTCATAGAAAACCCCGTGTAGGCCTACACAGTCACACGTTGAAATCCCCTCTCCCACCCTCACGACCTTTTCCTGCTCCCATCTTATGTTGTTATTTCTCCAAATTAAGCCCACACTGAGCCGGGAGTATAGCACTCAGAAACGTGGCCATCTGTGACACACACACACACACACACACACACACACACACACACACACACACACTGGTCATTATTAGTGTGTCTTGTGGGTGAACCAGCGCTCTCCAAAGTGTTTCCGTGTCGCCCGCTCGCGCCCCAGACCGGCTGGGTTTAATGACCTGGCCTGATAGTTCAAAGCAGCCCTCAGACGCTATGATTAATGAATCTGACCTGCTAATTTCAGAAGAATACAGCTTATTGTATTGAAAAACGCTCCCACAGACACAAACGCAGAGCTGGGCTAGTTAACATTCTTGTGCGTTTTGAGAAAAATTTTGCATCAAGGAGGGAGATTTTACGATAAGGACAGGAGTTCACTTTATGTTTCATCAGCGGCTCCGAAAGTCTTAACTGCTGCTTTGGTTCGAATAATTCAAGCTGTTTGAACTTGAAGAAGCCAAAATACTTTACAACAACAAAACAATCCAAGATCAGAGGGAATTATTTCCTTTTGTGTACTTGCACAAGATTGTCCTCCGCCGCAAAATGCGAGGACCTAGAGAACATAAGTAGCATCATGAGACATTTGTCTGAAGGGACACATCTAACAAATTGAAATTCCTTTTTGTCAGATCATGCCTCCTCCAATTTGACCTGAAGGAATCACTGTGGTTCGCTGCGGACTCTAAGCACTTCCAGATTGGAGTTGCCCTGTGGCCCTTCAGGTTGCATAATCAATCTCTCTCATTGCACGCTCTCCATTAGTGCTCGGACAAAACAACCAGAGTAACGTTGCACACCGACGCACAGCCGATGGTCGAGGCTCCTTTCGCAGCGCACGCGCCTTCCTTCTAAAGGCAGATCTACACACGGTGCCTTCCTTTTACTGGTGCACGATAAAAGAAATACACGGTCGCCCTGTTTGATGATGACCGTCCATCTCCCCGTTTCCAGTAAGGTCACTTCTGCTTCCTCTTTAAAGATGCTTCTTTTGTCTTCATCGGTTCTTTTTACTGAATAAAAGATTAACAACTTAATCCGACTTGTAATAATCTATAAAATGCTTTAACAATGAATGATCCTCAAATATACACATGACGTCATTTCAAATAAAATAATTGGTTTAAGGATGAATGTTTTTAAATGGCATAATCAGTATTTATTGTAGAACGACAAAGGGCCATTTGGTGTTGGCTTGTAAACAATGTTGCAAATATAGCTTGAGTAAAGCGTTAGTAAAGTTCAATGGGATCAATGTGACGGAGCTTAAAGGTTGGGTAGCCTGTGACTGAGAGGTTGCCGTTTGGAGGATAATCACTTTGAACGAAGTGGCGTAGTAAACTGTGATGTAAACGCACAAAAGCAAAAGTGATATTCATTCAAATTATGAAAAAAAGGGCAAAATGATGCCTTCTCAAATGAATAAATTCTTAGATTTTGTTAAATAAAAACAAGATCAGCCAAAAGATGCAAGAGTATTTGGTTCTACATATTGTTCTTTATTCTTTTTGCAAACTGAATTTGTTGTTAGTTTCTGAATTATCCCCCCACTTCTACCCCCCTTGGTTATAGGGTGAGGTATTGTGTGTATCTTGGCAAATTTGACGAGAAAGATGCAATCTTAGGGCTTTTATTATTAATATGGCTCAGAGTCTTTAGGGAAGCACATGAAAGTAATATTTGAAAGCTTAGTGTGTAATGAAGACCACAGGGCGAGGAGGACAAACAGCATGTTTCCAACCAAAAAGGATCTAAACACCTTCATGAGGACGATTATAAGCAGAACTTATTCTGTTTAACACCAGTCGGTCAACCAACTCTTCACGTGTCCGACCGGCAACACAAAACAGATCACAGGAGCAAGAAAGAGTTAAACCCACAACAAACAGCAAACAGCTCTCATAAAACCACACGGCAGTTCAAACAAACCAGACCACACATCAGGAAGCTGCTAGTGAGGAGAACGCGGCGGCTCGCCGCACCCGACCCTCGGCGGGGCCGCTGACCCTGTGACCTTTGACTGGAGGAAGCGAAAGCTGTGGCAGCGTGACGGGGGAGCGCGAGATGCCCGAAGCAGAGGCGACGCTCTCACGTTCGGCCTGAGAACCAACGGCCGATTTTCAATGACACGAGTAAAGGAAAAAAAAACGTCTTGTTTCACCACATGTTTTCACACGTTTTACAGCCATTGAGTGGGGGACTCCCCGTGGGGGACGCCCCGTGGGGACGCCCCGTGGGGACGCCCCGTGGGGACGCCCCGTGGGGACGCCCCGTGGGGACGCCCCGTGGGGACGCCCCATTGGGGACGTGCGGCATATCTCGGGAGACGCCAAAGCGCTCCCCCACAAACACACAGAACCCCTGAGTATGACATTGAGAGGATGAGAGTTTAAAGGCATGATTCAACTTTGAAGATCCGGGGCCCCGCCGCGCTCGCCTGCGTGCGTGAGGGACATTGTATGGAGATGACTCAGTGAGTCAGTCGGCCTTTGAGTCAGAGAGCAAGCAGGAAAGTTCAACGATGGATCGTGCACTTTCATCTACATCGTTTTGAGGGCAAATTGCACGTTTTGGGAGAGAAAAACTGGGTACAAAAACGGGTACCAAAGATAAAACCCCAGAGTTCAGAACGGGTCCACGTTCGCAAAGTTGAAGCAATCAAAAGTTTCATCTGCGACTGAGAGAAAGAGTGTTCGACTTCAAACACGTCAAAACACCTGAGGCTTAAAAGACCTGATCTGCCCCTGATGCCCTCAGAGGGGAGGAGGGAGATGGACGCAGCCTAATGTGTGTGTGTGTGTGTGTGTGTGTGTGTGTGTGTGTGTGTGTGTGTGTGTGTGTGTGTGTGTGTGTGTGTGTGTGTCCAGCCCTTTGATATTTAGATGTCACACTGGAAGACTGCCACCGTTTCCTCCTCATCCATAAGAGCGCGCGCACACACACACACACACACACACACACACACACACACACACACACACACACACACACACGCACGCACACGCACGGCAGTCACCTCCCGGCTTCTTGTAAACACGGGAGATCACAAGTTCACTTCATAAACTACTGACAACATTCACCTCCATCCTCCTCCCATCACTGCACTTCAGAAACGCTCCGAAATGAAGTCTAAAGCCCAGTCCGGGTCACATAATGACACCCAGAGTCAGAGGGGCAAAGAACAGCTGGCAGGTGGGTGCGGGGAGGTTTGGTGCTCAGCAACAAAAAAAAAAAAAGCCGCTGATATGAAAAGAAGTCACTGATCAAAGAGCCGTTTCAGTGTTCTCCCAGCAAACATAAAGACAAGAAGAACGCAGGTCCGCTTTGACAGCAACGCATAAAGATATCCAACAGCATTCTTCTAAACGCTATTGTTTTATATCCAAATAGACAGTTCAAAAGAATCTAAATGGCGCCTTACCAGCTGCGCCGTGCGCAATCCTCTCCAAGTGCGTGCCGGACGGGACAGGAGAGCCGCTCCTTCCACGCTGGGCGCAGCGCGCGTCTCTGGCTATCCACACGCCGCGACGTGCCATGTTTCACGCCCTATTGTCACGGCTCGCAAGTGTTCAGGGCAGGCTGTCTCCACTGAGGCTGAAGCAAACATGAAGAATCCATCTAAAGCGGTTCTGCTTCAGCGCAAGAGGCGCCTCCTCCTCGTTTTTTTTTTAAGCGGCCAAAAGTCCCCCCCCCCAAATGGCCCGTCTCCTGTCAGTGTTCCGTGGAGGGTCTCAGCAGCCTGGACAAATACAGAAGGTGGTGAATAGAGAGAACTGCATCTATAACGGGTCATGAAGTTCGATTGTAAAGCTCGAGTGGGGCGTTTATACCAAATGTCCCAAAAAGTGTTTGAATAAATCAAATGTTTCAACTCAGCTCATTTACACATTTCTTGTGTTTTTCGAGAAAATCCAAAAATATTTTCAACTCTACTGAAAATGAATTAATTTGTCTCAAACGTGTTTTTAATTTCAAAATATATTTATATTTAAAAAATATATGTGAAAGTCAAGAAAGAATACGAGACCAAATCTGTCTGTTAAGATGGACCTCTGGCACACGGACTCAATCCACTCGCATAAATCATGTTTGATCATTCAAACACGTCATACGTTCTACAACACGTGTCGTCGATGTACCTGTGCTGTCTTACTCACGTCTAACCATCGTTTAATGAAATGAAGCCAGTTGTTCAGGAATGACTTCCCTCTTCCTCCCCACAGTAACCTGTTCGGTCTTGCCCCCAAACAGCTCGTATATGAGTAAATGACACCGCGGGAAATGTACCACGGCGCGTTCTGCGTCACATTAAAGTGAAGACAAGGTCGATACAGTCACCACGCGTCAGAGGAGAGACTGCACGGGTGTCCTGATTCAGGACCAAAGTCTCGTTTCCTTCTGCTTTTACGCGCAAGCTGGAACGTTAAGTCCAAACTGGGAGAAACATCTGTCGGTAGGATACGTTTCCTAAAAACATACAAGTCCACGCGCGTCACGCGGCTACAATCCGCGTCTCCAAAACAAACTTCTCATTATATTTTCCCTTTTTCTCTAAACTCTCTTACTGGTCTCAGGTGTCCGGTTATCAGTGTGCCGCTCCGCTGTCCTCTCGGGAGTCCACTACACCGCGACCGAACCGTCCGCAGTGGCTCGCAGGGCGGCGAGGCTGTGCGTAAACACGGCGCGCCGCTCCGCCTGTCAGACACTTTGTGAAACCGGAGCGCGGCGGCCGCTGCGCAAAGTGCTGTGATTTTTCTTCCCCATCGACATAGCTCAAATGTCTTTTTGTTCCTGCCCTGGGAGGAGTGAGGGCAGAAGGGGGGAGGGAGGGAGGGAGGGAGGGAGGGGAGTGATTATCCTACAGGACGGTCGTGAATCTTTTCTGGAAAAGCGTTCCAGTGGCAGTGAAGTCTGTCCTTCAGTGTTTACATTCCCGGACTCGTAAATGTCCAGGGTTTCTCTATATGTGCAGGTGAGTGGACACACATGGATTATGGGACAATGGGTCCCCCAACTGAGTACAGACGGAAAGAGACACAAAACAACAAAAGAGGAAGCCGTGTGTCATTGTGGCCAATTTGTATCTTTTGTTGCATTTATCTCTTTGTCTCAACATTCACTTGTTCAGTCACAGTGTTATTTGTCCTGCTGTCCATCGTCTCATTGTCTTATTGTCCAATGCTATGCACCACCCGTCATGTCAAATTCCTTGTATGTCTAACATACTTCGGCAGTAAATGTTCCCGATTCCTGACTTCAAACATAGGCTCTGGTCCAGATGGCCACCGACACACACACACACACACACACACACACACACACACACACACACACACACACAGGTTTGCCCCCCTCCTGCTTCATGTGTCTTCCCCGTCCGTCTGGGCCTGACCTCTGTACCAGAAGGTGTCACCTGCTGTCGACCGTGAAGGATTGGCAAAGCGAGCACTTAGAGGTAAGCGAAGGTCTCTTCTGCAAAGCCTACAGACCTCCGGCACCGGCAACCGGGCACCTTTCCGAGCTCCCGGGCCACTTTACTCAGGCCTCCATTTTGCAGGTTTGTCTCGTTTTGTTCCTCCCACCCACCACTCCGGTGCACGAAAAGGCCCTCCGGCTGAGGCACTCCCTGCAGGGCAAACACTGAGGCCCGGCGAGCACAAAGGCTGGGTAAACAGCTCCTTAGCGTTCTCCTCTGGGTCCACTCTTCACGGCGAGGCAGAGACAAATGCAGGGAGGATCCCTGGTCTCTGTCTCGGCGCTATTAATAGAGACCAACAAGGCACCCAATGCACACAGCTGAGGCGCATGACATGCAGGAATGTAGCGTCAAATAATAAAGAGGAGCTCAATAACAACGCGAGGAACGAAAAATGTCATGTTAGTGACTGGTCGAGGTCCGAAATGAGTGAAAGAAAGATTTGTGAAACTTGTTCTCCCTTCTTATTACCCAGGACTATGATTTATACACGCTCCTTAAACACACATTATCACACACATCGAAGTGACTTGGCTGCCAAAACTGACTTCGGCACCTCACTGCAACCGGGGCCGCAAATTCAACAAGTGTGTCTACATCATCCATCTTTGTGAGCAATGGCGATGAACTTGTTTGGCATTGTGAGAGGGATTTGCAGCATGACAAGGTCTGTACAAGCACTGTTAAACCCCATGCAAGCACAACACACGTATACAGTACCTCTCCAGCACGCACACACACAGACACACACAAGCAGATTTGCCCTTAACATGGCGGCTGTTGTGGTGTATTCAATCTGCCTGTTAGAATACACATGTGCATTTATGAGGAAATTCTCCAACAGCAAGATGAAAGATGTTTCTATTTGTACAGTTTGTTTGTTTGTGGTTGGGGCCAGCACTCTCTCTTGTACACATCTGTTTCCAGGAAACGGGAGGGTGGTTCTGATTTCTGGTGGTGATGCTAATGAAAGAAAGGGGGAGACAGAAAGGAGTGACTTTTCCAGATGTGATGGACGGTTAAAAAGGTATTTTAAAATCCCTCCAAGGTTTCTCTGGTTTCTTCTGGAGGCACGAGTCAAAGTGCATCTCTTCTCCATCCAAAGGTGCTTTTCCTTTCTTGGGCCTGTTCCAGTTATTAAAGTTTGTTTTCACTTTTCTAGCGGGAACTCCCCTCATCCAGCACACTGTCCAAAACCCTCAGGCTGAATCTGTAAAACAAAGGCAAATTTGTGGGACACAGTCATACTTTAGCTGCAAAACAGTGACCTCCATAACAACGCGTTTCCATATTAGCTCAAACAAGTGAATGAACCGCATATAAATCTTCTGTAATTTACATTTCATCAGAGCATTTCAGAGCTGCGTTCCAGCAGGCGTTCATACAAACAAATCATAAAGCGAAGCGTCGGCACACAGCTTGATTAAAGGCGTTATTATGTGGGAGGCTGAGCAGAGAACACAACAGGGAGCTACAACTTTGTATCTCTCGGTCTTCAACCTTATCTTATCTCATATAGTACAGCTTAAGGGATGAGTTTGGTACTAAGCAACAAGACTAAGAGTCCCTGTGAGGCTAAACTGAGGAAAGCTGAGCTAAATTTATAATACTAAACTCAAAGTACAGATAAGGGAGATGAGGATGACATTCGGGGTCATAAACAGAATTGAACTAATTTAAAATTTGGCCTGATGATGGTAGTTGATAAACCGTGAATCATTCATTCATTGAGACTCGACATACAGTACGAGCCTTAATCAAACGTGTTGACTCGTGACACCTCAGTAAAAGTCAGAATCACTAGATGCAGCTTTTCAAATGGGACAATTTTCTGCCTAATCGAATATAAATCAATACTTGTATTACTTATACAAGTATGTTACTTTACACTTTTGACAATAACAATAATCTCCTGAAAAAGGTTATTATAGGAGCTGTTGAAGTTCTTAATCTATAACTCCGTTACTTATTAAGATCATGTGACTTAAGCACATTTACAGCCATTAAAGGGCCAAGATGGCCAAGGAGTGTATTTTCATCTGTTTTAGATCAGTTTAAAGATGTTATTTTGGGACATTTCAGGACTATAGATAATTTCTTAGTCAAATAAAATATTAGACAGATCAATCTATAAGGAATGTAAAATATTTTGGACACACTAATATAATCGTTCCCGACTTTAAAATTGTCAACGGGCTAAATGTTATTGCCGGTGTTTTTAAAGGCATTCTGCCAAAGCTGTAAATTAAATGTCTTTGTATGTCCTCCTACTCGTACTTGATCCTAAAGGCCACATAGCTGACTCAGACGTGTTCTGCAGCATACAGATGTTTTGCACCTGCTTCTTGCCTCTGAGCCGTGTGAGTGAGTTTCCATCTCAGGCAGGAAGGAGCATCGGAAAAACACCGAAAACAACGTATCCATATCTTTAAACGATTTACTGTGATCTGCCAAATGCTAGGAGTCATTATGAAACTACATCAGCCGATATTCATCAGCAAGGATCATCGTCGAAGGACCTCAGAGACTGACGGGACAAGATCAAAACCCTTTAGTGCTACAGGTGCATGACAACCCAGTAGGTGTGTCACAAGCAGACAAAAGGCACACGGACAGAATGGGGGACGCAGTGTAAAGAAGGGATCGTGTTTTCCCTCATCTCAGCTGACCCCACATTAAGTAAACAGGGAAAACAAATAGGTGCCTCAATGGGTGTTTTCCCTCCCTGGTCCAACTTCTTTTTTTTTTTTTTTTTTTTAACGAGGAGTTTAAATTTCAGGCCTCGGAGGTCGTGGCCCCTCCGTTCCAATCCTACCGAGAGGAGGCGGGGCGGGGAACCTGTCGCAGGGAATAAAAGGCCCGTGAGCTGAAGAGGTGCAGGCGTGCACATTCTGCTGTCTGCCGGGTGAACAGGAATGACCGCCTCCGACCGGCCGGCCGCTCCAGCTGCGCCGGGACATCCCAGGTGGCAAATATCCTTCTGCTGCGAGGGAGCGAGCCTTCGATCCCACCCTGAGGTCGTCAGGAAACCTGCGGCGTCAAAGTAGCCCGGGCGAGCGAGTTTGGGTGATCCGCGAGGCGTGACTTAAGGGAGGGGCCAAACATTTCTGGAACCCCGTTAACAGCACGATGGGACAGTCCAGTGGTGCTTTAAGGGCCTACAGAGTCTCCTGATCTTTTCCCGCCTCGGCAACACGGACTTACAGCAGCCACAGCTGGACGGCCGGCTCATTGTCCGCCTCAGGTTTGTGATTTTGTGGTGTGTGAGAGTGAGAGAAAGATTCACGGTTGCAGCTGGCTAGTGTGTGTGTGTGTGTGTGTGTGTGTCAGTCCTCAAAACAGGTCATAAATGGGTCCCTCGTGTCTACAGCAATGAAACAAGATCAGCCTCGGTTAAACAGGTGAAGAGAAAGAAATGTCGAAAGAAAATGAGGGCTGGAGTGGATGAGGTGAGCTTGGAAGTCGGAGGACAGTGTGGGACAATTATAAACACACAGGAGAAAAAAAAAGGGACATTTGGGAGGAAGTTCGGTGGATGGAGGATTGAAAAATGATTTCCTTTGGCTCTGCAGGTAGGAGATAGTGTTCAGAGAGGAAATCCTCTTCTTCACCTTCCTCCATTTCATCCCTAATTCATCTCTGTTGTGAGCTTGCAGCAGTTTGTAACGACTTCAAGTGACAGTGTCTTCGCGTGCGGCTTAAGGCCCTCCTCAACTAAACGGGACATTGAAGGCCACACTGGGCTCCGAAAAGCTATTCAGGTCACCCGCGATCGCATTTTGACAAGCGAATGATTGAGTCGGTTGATACAGCAAAAATATTTACTATAGATACTGAAAATTCACAGTGTACAGAAATATGTTCATACAAAAAAGGACAAATACAAAAGTGTCAAAAGATGGAAACAACATGCACGGGGAAATATCCATTACAAACTTATTTATTGAGTTACAGAAAGCCATTCATAACTGTATAGAAAACAGTAACACTTTTGGTCACAATAACTTTCTTTGATGATGGAATGTAAAGTAAAAAAAAAAAAAAAGCAGATAAATATGAACGACAAAAGCAAATACATTCTGCTTAAACATAAAGAGGTTATGAAGATCAAGCGATTTGGGTCCAATCCCTTTGAACTCCTCCAGCATGCTTACATATTCATAACCTAGAAAACGAAAATAAACAGAAAAATCAACTCCAACTGAGCGTGTGCTTAGCGTTAAAGACTACACTGGTGGTTTGGCATGTTTTATCTCACCCACTACACATTTTGTGCCAAATGAAGGACCATTTTCTACAACCTACCAGGGGGCTTTTGATTGATTTCCAGGCAGTCAATGCTTGAAAATGATTTTGCAACGCTATAAATCAACCCTTTATCCAATAGATAATGATGTATTATAGAGATGTGGCCCCGCAGCAGTCAGCAGGGACCAGTTTTGAAGTCTCCTTGCAATCAAGGATGCACCAAGGTTCCAGGATTAAAGAGGGGATCCAGTGATTTGGCATTTCACTTCCATAAAGGCAACGGGGGCTCACCAGAGTCTGATTAAAAAAAATAAATCAAAATTGTAGCTGTAGAGGAAGGGAGCCTAACTTATTGTCCCTCGAGTGACTGAAGCGGCAGAAACACAATAAATACAATAAACAACGGTTTTCATTGTCCCATTCATGACGAGTAAAGTGAACTTTCATTTGATG
This sequence comes from Gasterosteus aculeatus, assembly GCF_964276395.1. Taxonomy (NCBI): domain Eukaryota; kingdom Metazoa; phylum Chordata; class Actinopteri; order Perciformes; family Gasterosteidae; genus Gasterosteus; species Gasterosteus aculeatus. Next base: position 9,716,838 of record NC_135690.1, on the reverse strand, counting down.
AGGCATACGGTGAAAAACACAAGAAAAATGAGGCAACCATGGCCAAAGAAAAACATGGAATAAAAGGAAACTTGCTTGATTATGTAGTTTATGGGCTAAAACACACAACCACCATCATGAGTCTTCTTAAGCTGTATATAATATATATAGAGCTCAGATATGAAATGCGCTGGTCCCACATGAGAGAAATGAGATGTGAGCTGTTCTGACCCGGAGCAGAGCCTACATTCGTCATCAGCTGCCGTTATTTCCTCACGTTAAACTCCTCGCTACGGTTTTCCGGTGATGTAAGGCACTGCGAGCGCCTCACGGCGGTGCAATGGTCTGCTGTCCCTTGGCCCTTTGTTGTCAACAGAAGTACCAAATGGGGCCTGGTTTATAAAGAAAAATACAAAACAAAAACGATGGGTCCCGATGAAGCCGTTCCTAAGAGGCCGAATGGGACGCAGCTCTGCACAATCGTGTTGGAGGAAAGTAATCTAGATCAGGAACATGTGGCCCAATGAAACTGATGCGACAGCAGCAGCCAGCTGATTGGGAGTATTGGAAGTGAACTTGTGTGGACAATCTACAGTAAATATGCATTTCAGAACTAGGACAAAAACTGCAAAACAAAAACTGCGATGGTAAAGCTGTATCAAAATGCACTGTCACTTCATAAAGATGATCATCGCATTCATTCGTTTACATACATTTTTCTTTGGGGGCGTTGAATAATACTGAAGTTTTCTACGTTGCGCTTTCTGCGAGTGTGGCAGAATCTTCCTCTGCAAAGTGCAAAGGCCCGGTGAGAACACCTCGTAGGTTCTCTCAATGTAAAGAAATGCATACAGCACACACGTGTAGTGCTGCAGTCTAATGAGGTTTAATACTGAATTCATCTGTGTCATTTGGTTTTGGGAACACTTCATCCGGCAGTAACTTTGAAGATGATGCCAAACATAAAGGACACACACACACACACACACAGCTGTGAAACCAAGAGAAAGAAAACACTTTTGCAACAAAAAGATTGATTGTGATCGGAAACGTTGGGACTCAGGATCTGGACACGTGACCGTTTGTCCGATGAAGCGATGAAGGCCGTGAAATGGATGCGCAGAGAGGAGGGAGAAAGAAATTGAGTTTTCAAACTCCAACTTATGACTAAAAGAAATAAATAGTCCACCTAAAATGACCGAAATAATAAATATACGTTCTCCTCAAGCGTTTTTTCTGCATCGAGCCTCTTGGAAAGCTTCATGTTTTCATCGAGCTGTTGGGGACACTTCCGGTCTGTGCGAAGCCAAAAGAACCTGCTTTACGCCTCTATAATTACAACTTCCTGACAGACAAAGGCGTCACAGAGAAAACTGAAAAAAAGAAAAGAAAAAAAAAAAAAAATCTATATATCACAAACTTTTTACCAGTGTGTCACCAGCTGCAGCGGCTGGTGACACACTGCTGGCTGCTGTAAAAAGCACAGTAAAAACATTGGATATTTACACTGACGAAAGTGAATACATTCAGGCAGCAAAAGGAGGAGGACAGCCTCTCCCGTGTACGAGGTACGTTTGGCACGGCTAATATGGATACCCTTTTCTCTCTGTTAGCCGGTGAGTCGTTGAGTCAACGAATCACTTCTCTCCGCTACGCCGTGGCGAGATACTCCCGGGGTTGACGTGGTAAACGTTGAAGAGGGGGGCGGGAAGAAGGTGCGTGTGGCTGCCCCTCGATATGACGGGAACCCGGGCAGATCCAGTCCACCCTCTCTGCTCCCTGCTTCAACATCGGCAGGAGTGTTCGGGTCAGAAGGCACAAGTGTGCATCACTCCACAGAAACCCTCCTATGACTGTATTTAACTTTTTTTATTTATTTTTTTTAAATAATCTCCTTTGATATGAAAAACCCAGACAGCGTGCAGGCCACCCGGAGTCGACCCGTTTCCACAGTTTCCTGTTCAGTGGTCCTTTGGGAAAGAGGGAGACTGCGTGCGTGGCTGTAAACTCAGATGCCGTTGGTCAGGTCCGTGATGATGTTGGCCTTCACCAGCTTGCGGAGGAACTCCTTCTCCTTGGAAATGTTGTGTGTCCATGACTGTGGGAGAAAATATATAAGAACAGTGATTATTGCATTCAGGAGAACTTGTTCCAAAGGCAAAAGGCAGGTTTAGGGCTCCTAGTGTCTGTGCGTGTGGGGGTCGTCGTGGCGCAGGGGTTAGAGAAGGTGTGCTGGGAAGCACAAGGTCGGTGGTTCGATTCCAGGCTGCCACTTGTTCCATGTCGAAGTGTCCCTGAGCAAGACACCTAACCCCTAATTGCTCCCCGGGCAAAAATGTGAAAAAAGCCATGGGTTTAAAGTGTAATGTAAGTCGCTTTGGATAAAAGCGTCTGCTAAATGACATGTAATGTAATGTAATGTAATGTAATGTGTTCATGAGTGCACATATATGAGTAAATTCACTGTGGATCAGCTTTCCGCCCTGCTGTGCTATGAGGGGTCGGACCTGTGAGGCGAAATGTAACAAGAGCCGGTGGTTCCTGTGCTGTGCTTTGGGATGCAGAGACAGAGGAACAGCCAGAGAGCAAATGAAGGAGGCAAAGGGTGGATGAAGAAACATACAGATGGGAATATGGAGAAGAAAAAAAAAAGGTGGATATATGGAGAAGGTTGTCCGTGCAGCTGGAATGGTCCGGCTTTATCAAGAGCCAAAACTCCAGGACCTCCCACCATAATGTGTGACAATTCCCAGTTGGACCAGAAGGATCAAACAACAGGCTACAATGGAAGTAAATGTAAGAAACAGGGCTGTAATATTCTTAGTGCAACTGACACGCATTTTTGCAGTCAAAACACGTTAAGTTATATTATTCTTTCTGTCTTCTTTATTATTGAAAATCCTTGTGTTTGATGGACAGCTGAGCCGGCTCGGGCTCAGAGACAAATCTTAAAAGTGAGCGCTGCCTTATGGCTTACAAGGCAAAGGACAAATGTGTTTAGGAAAAAGGACAAGTCCCATTCAGCATCCTAACCGTGCGTTACAGACATTCGCAGGTAAAGATGATAAGACGTTACATCCGGCTCGCTAATGAGCTCACTGGCCTGCAAACGGACATCAGAAATGACGTTTGGTTGTTAGCAAGTTGAGGCAACACCTCCACAACCAACACGTCTCCTTTGTTGTAGGAGGAGAAGGAGACTTCAGATGGAGCGCTTATTGGGTCTTAGTTTGTTTAGTCTTAATGCCCGTTCGTTACCGTCACCGACCACATTGACATATTCTCTCCACTTCAGTTAGTGGAGTCGTGTCTCTGGCCTCTTAGTTTTTCTGACATCTGAGGGAAATATTTGTCTCTTTAGCTGGTAAATGCTCCACTATGTTCACCAGCTGGCCGTTCAATGTTCCCTTCTTTCTGCTTATTGGAGCGGAGCAGTGACCTCCGTCACGTACAAGTAACATTCTGATCCATTGTTGATATAAAAAAAAAAAAAAAGTATTGATCGTGGCAGTTTTAACCTAATAAATGTGACACTACGTTTGATCACCTACAAGATAACAGAATCTAGGAAAATGGAACACAACATCCACCTCAGTAGCACCGCACTCTTTAACAGGGGCGGATGTGACATTTTATCATAGATTTTTGTGTTTCTCTTTTAATTACAGAGCGTCCGTGGAGCTTCAAAGCATCCGTCCACATCGGAAACTGGTTCCTTTTCTGACGCAGTAAAACAATACAAAGATAAAATAATACGGTTCCATATAATCCAATGACCCCAGAGAGTGGAGGCGGTTCAAAGTGGTCCAAACAAAAAAGTGTTCCCATTATTAGCCATGTGTGGCTGATGACAATGTTGATGAGGATAATAATGAATGGCAAAGGTTGAGCGGGAGTTTAGAAAAAGGTCATCGCCATACTGAGCTCATGGTTTACATGCGTCAGCACGCGGCCGACATCTTTGATTCCGCTGAGTTTCGGTGTAAACACCGAGAGGAAGACTTGAGTGATGGAGAGGAGGGAGATCCGTCATGCACGGACGCATGTGGACACAGTGAATGATGAAAGACCAGTGCCACTTCAGTCCGGGGGAAAGTAGATCTAACCGGATTTTATTCCTCCATTGTAGTTTTCATTTAATTCATGAAGTCCAGAATTAGCTGTATTGATCGATCAATATAGCGATTTTTAACCTGGCGTCTGAGCAAAAGGAGCCCGCCTTAACTGACAGTGAAACAGGAATATGAAATACACTAAAATAATCCAACAATAAGCAGACATTTCTGCTCTCAGCTTCACAGTGTTAACAGCTCCAACGAGCTTGCCATTTAACTCCTATTTAAAGTACTTATTTTGACAAAAATCAAGGAGCCGAGGAGGAGAAGAAACGCATTAGTGGACCTCCACACGTGTTGCCACGATGTTCATCAACTGCTCATCAATTGCCGTCGATTGTAAATACAAAAGCTGAGGTAGTGTTCAAGTGGTGCATGAATTGAGCCACTAAACAGTGAAGGCTTTGTAGTGGATGTAGTTTGGCTGTAGGCCAGTTCACCTGTCCCCTCCCTCGCCTGCACACGAGCAGTGGTGCCTTCCCATCAAAGATCAGTCATTGGTTTCTTCACTTATTAGTCAGTCGCACGAGAGAAGCCAGACAATATTGATCTCATTAGAATGGAGTGTGTCAAACGAGATATCATTCAAAAACATATTCTGGTTATGTGCAAGTGCCTTGATATATATATATATATATTTTTTTTTTTTTTAAATGTGCCAACATTTTAGAACAAATTTCCCCCTTTTGAACTTGCACCAAAACCCAGCAGACAGTGTTCGTACACTCACATCTTTGATGGCAGACATCTTGACCGCCTCGTAATAGTGTAGAGGAGCATGGGGCGTGTTCATGTCGTAGCCGAAACCAGCCACCGCCACCTCGTCACAGTTGTGCAGCGCCATTGTTATGGCAACTGTTCCTAAAGTTGGAATGTTCTTTAGTTCGGAAAACAAAAACAGAGGTGCAGGCGATTAGAACATCAGAGGCAAAAGCACTACAAGGAACATTCGCTGACAAATCAAAAAGGAGGATTTATGCCAATGCAGGTATTCAAGTTGACAAAAGTAAGTCCAGTGTCATTTTCAGACAATTTTGAATTCTGATTTCTGACACAAGTTCAGAGACACATGTTCTGATCCCACTCATGCATCTCCCTCCCTCCCTCCCTCCCTCCCGCCTCGGTCTTCGTTCTGCTCCACCGCCGCTAACTGGTTTTGAGCACTTGGTGATTACTTATAACGTGACCCCTGCAGCCCCCTGCTACAACACCGTGATCTGCAGGGCTGAGCTGTGCTTCCTAACCGCCGAGGGGCAGCCACAGATCTGGGGAGAGGGGGTGTGGGGGGGTGAAGGGGATGTTGGAGGAAGGAGGGTGGTGGTAGTGTGTATGTTGGAAAAAAAAAAGAAAAGTGGGTGCAGAAGAAAGAGCCGAGGGAGGCCCCATGTAAACCATTACCCTGATTTGCAGCCCTTGGGGTGGGTGGACTGTGCCAGCAGCTGGCCAGCCCCCTGCTGCGTGTTCTAATACGGATTCATTTACATACACATTCACAAACACACTAAACATGAACACTAGTATAACAAATAGGCCTCCTCATTAATTTCCACAAACATAAACTATGATGGTCAGGAGAGAGACAGGAAAGTGTTCTGGGGAAAGAATGTGCCAAATCAGACACCATCCCCTTCCCCCTCCCGCCCCCCCAGCCTGCGTTGTGTGAGACAGCACTACCAAACACCCAAACACAAATGTGCACACGCAGAAATGGCCAACACACACACGCCAGATGCCCACATGTTGAACACATGTTACAACGTGGAGTTCATGCAGGGGTGTTCTGCTGGCCCCAGAGGGCAGCGCCACGGTGATACAATTATATTGCTCTTTAAATTACCAAAAACACACCAACTTAATAATACATGAATAGAAACACCATCGCTTTGTGTTGGACTGCCTGGTTCTCTCTCAACTGAAATGTGCTCACTTTATTTCTCTAACCCAAAGGCGTCTCTGGTCCACCCTGAGTGCTCCGGCGAAGGTCGACGCATGTTCCATGTGCAAAGCACACGCATCGACTTGTAATAATGAACTTAAAAAAAAATAAAAAAAATTGAACGAGAGTTCTGCAGAACTCAGGCAGGTCCGGAGGCCAGTTTGCAAAATTTAGGAAATGTCTTCTATTTGATTTTAACCTACTTTCATTCTCCCCTTTTATTTAGAAATACAAATAAGGAGCATATCCCAGAAAATCAAAATTCTGTTTCTTTTTTATGACTTTGATGCCTGTGTGCGTCTTACCCCTCTGCCCATGAGGCCATTGTTGAAGGGCAGGCCTATGAACTGGAAGGCGGCCTCCTGGATGAAGTAGGGATTGAGGATTCTCATCTCAGTCGGCTCCCGAGGAACATAACGAGCCACCGACTTCCAAAACCCCTCCGTACCCCTCTGACGTGTCGGCGAGGACGTGGACAGCAACATAAGGGCGGGAAAGGAAAATGCAAATTAGTCGTAGTCAAAATATATCTAATATACACTGAAGTGTTTTTTACCGTGAGACAGCGAACTGCAATTTACAAACCAAACATCAAAGTGAGATTATCTCACTTTTTCTGACATAGAACACGGAAGCCAGACCCCTACCAGCATTGATTAAGGAAATGACTTTGGGGCTTTAATGGATGAAGTCAGGGTGGGGGGGTTGCAGGACATCAGTAATTATGGGGGGTGAAGTTGCCCCGGAGTGCCGAGTGCTTCACAGTCCCCCTTTTAGAGGTTCCATTTGTCGTAGTGGAAATGTAGGGGGACTGATTATTACTATATGGGTTGATGAAATCCAGCATTCTGATTGGTTGAGAGTGAGTCACGGGGTGTACATTACCGGTTTCCATCCATCCAGCCACCTTCTATACTACTCATCCTTGGGGGGGTGGGGCAGGGGATTAGTGTCAATTGCAGCTGGTCCACCCTGGATTGCTAACCAGTCATTACAGGGCTGACATGAAGACACACAACCATTCACTCTCACATGCACACACCTACGGGCAATTTTAGACACCCATTAACCCATCCTGCACGTCTTTGGGCTGTGGTCTCCAACAGGAAAGGTGCTGGGTGGGTGTGAACCCAGGACCCTCTTGCGGTGAAAGTGAATACAATATAACAAGAGGTGAATCCGTTGACAGGCTTTGAGAAAGGTAATTTCGGACACATGTTATGCTGCATATTTGGGGAGGGGGAGGGGGGGGGCGGGGGGGGGATATCAGCTCTTCATCAGCAGTGGGGGAGACGCGGCCCTACTAACAAATGCGTGGCGCCTCCCATCACGTTAAGTATTTGCTGCTGTCTCCATCCAACATCCATGCGTTTAACATGGCATTTAAAAGGGAAATTGTTTAAAATCACACCATGACCGCAGGGTGTTCTGCCACACCTCCGGTCTCATTTCACACAGCAATCATTGAGGCGTCGGAGGCATTACAATATTATTATGCATCTCTGCTGAAAGCACTGAATCGGCGCAGTCTTACTAAAACAACCGGCAAATATTTGGAACAAACTAAACAAAAATTGGGTACCCCTTGAAAAGTGTACCATCTCAATGCAAAGACTTACAATTGTCCCTGATGAACCTCCCAACACATGTGTCCCCATCGCAGCATTACTGCCAAAGGAAGACTAAATGAACATGCGACCCACCAGCAGCGTGTGAGCGACTCTGACAGGTCGACTTCCTTGGAGGAGGCAAGAAGCCAAAACACTCAGCAGATGCAAATGGGAATCACCTGTTCAAATAATGAAAGGATCAGTCCGGCCGCCTTTGATGCCGCTATCGCACGGGTGTGCGTGCGTGCGTTGGTGTGCGTTGGCAGAGGCAGTAGCAACAAGTCTGCCGGCTTTGTGGCTTCAACAGCGGCGGCTCTTTTTGAACGCGGGCCCGTTTTCTGTGCCTCCGGCAAGCTGCGACAGGAGCAGCGGCTCATCTCGCCTGTCAACACAGCTTGTGTTTGCCAGGAATCTATTTAGCCGCGCTGTTTGGATGTGTGCGCGTCTGTGTACGCCGAATAAAAGAGGGTGATGCATTTTTTCTTCTTCTTCTTTATTCTAGGGAAGAGAGAAGCGAATGACACACACCCCCCTCACTTTACACGGCAGCGACCCAACATGTAGGTAGACACCAGCGCCGCGGGGCGGGGACCTCTTTGAAGAGTACAGGTGGTTTGGAGCAACGTGAGAGCGATTAGTATGTAAGGATTCAGGCCTGTCGGGAGGGGAGGGGGGCTGTGGGTACTGTTATGAGTTTAGGAATGTGGGAAGTTGCTTACATTCAAAAGGTCACCAACTCAAACCTCCACCCGTTAGGGTTTGGACAGGGGAGGGAAAGTTAACGATAACACTCCATCCTCATTTAGCTCTCAAACTACTCCAGAGGAGCCGTGTCAAGGTGACCGTTAGAAAGATGCCTTTTAGTTGAATAAATGTGGTAGAAACGGGTACATTGTGAGCAACTGTTTTTGTCAAAGCAAATAACCTCCATCCGCGCAGGATGTAGCAGACACTACGTGTGTATCGAGTCAAGAAAAACACTTTTGATCCAGCGGCATTTGACCATAAGAGAACAGGAAGCTGCAGAGCTCCACCACGTACTCACCAAGCCCTGACACACACACACACACACACACACACACACACACTTTGGTGTTTGGGCTGTCGGTGGGTTATGGAGAGAGGAAATGGCTGTTTCCCTTCTCCTACGACAGCTTTATGGATAAATTGGTCTGGATTATTAGATTTAAGTGAGTGAGCGAGGCCGTGTGCTCCAATAAAGCACCTGTTAAAACAGCCGTGACCTGGGAGAGTTAATTGTTTGCAATGCAAGGAGATATACCGCAGAGAGGTCGACATCACCCAGTTAGAGGAAAGTTAGCTGAGGCGTAATTCCACTTGTGTTGACATTAGTTTCCATCCAAATTTAGCTCGCATGAAAAATGTGAAATAACGCTCACTTCCAGCTGAGATTGTAATGTGAATATTAGGATTTAGGGGTGTATCAATAACAGTTGGCGGCGCTGATTCTCCGATCACTTTCCATTAAACCATTGCAAAGGGACCAAGAAGAGAGGAGGACAAGACAATGCAGTGCAATACAGCACCATTCAAACCTCAAGCTGATGAAAACCTGCTGATGAAATGTGGAGCGGGTGTCAGTAACATAGAAAATATCCACTGCTTTGCTCACAACGTACGGTTGATGCACCGTTAAGTTAATGCACCAGTGAAAGGACACTAATACCATGAAAGCACTCGGTTTCTCCGTCAGTGTCGTCAGCTACAACAGAAGCTTTGCGAGGGACGAAGTATATTTGTCTTGTGATTTCACAGCTGCAGGAAAATACCCGCAACACAAACCAGCACCTAGAGAGCTGAAAGCATAGGATCAGAGCGAGACAATGTCCCAGGGCGAGGACAAGGCCGTAAGTGAGGGATCAGACCGATGGAAAAAGTGATGTGGAGTGGGAGATATAGTAAAGAACAAGAATGGCCTTTTAACAATAATGACATGAATGCGAGGATGGAAAAAGGCATAGAAGAACGATACCTTTTAAACCTCGCTAACAACGTGATGTACAAAACTACTAAAGATTCTATTGACTTCCTAAATAAGAAACGGCTCGGTATAGAGCCGGGATTTTATCATCCAGCCTCGCGTTTATGTTCTTCAGTGCTGTGAATGAAACTTAACTCACCTTCAAACTGAAATGTTTCTCTGCCCTGAGTGAAGTCTAAAAAGGTTCCCGAGGGACGGAGTGAAAAGTGTGGAAAAGTGGAGCGCTACACAGAACTTTGATAAAAGGAAAGTCTCACATCAGCGGATCACTACAGGTGGCTTTAAACTCTCAGTGTAAAAACAAAGACGGCCACACGTAAAGAAGCCAGACAGTCTTGTCCCCAGATATAGTAAAAGGCCGATTTCAAAGTTAAGACCTATTCTCATTCTCTCCAGAATAATATCCTAATACGGCTGGAATAATACAGATGGCCGTTCTTCCTTCCTTCGTTGACAGGCAGCTATCATACGAAGTCTGTCTGGCTGCGTGAGGCTTCGCTCATGTTGGATGTTCGGGGAGAGGAGGACAGAAGGCTTTAGCGCAGTTTAAAAAACAAATGCCAGCCCAAACCGGCTAACGATCACAATTAAGGTTGTTCTGGAGGTCATTAGCACTGTGTACATCTTCGACCTTTGAGTTTACAAGTGGCTGTGTCTCACCACATAAGTGCTCCATTGAAGAGGAAACATTTCAGGGAGAATGTGGAAAATGCCGAGCTGTGCAGCGGGGGATTGAAGGTTCTAAAAAACACTCGAGGTAAACTTCTTTACAGCTTTGGTCATGTTATCGGCGTCGCTTTTCCCGACACACACCCCAAGACCTCTGCCCTCATTGAGGTCGGGCTGGTTTCTCTTTTCCTTCTTAAGTTTATCCAGAGTGTGTGAAACCCGCGTGCCGACACGACGGCCAACTTAAAAACAGTGCCGACACTTTGTGTCACGTTGTGACCCTGAAGACTCGTATGTCCAACCAGGTCTCACTGGCATCGGACTCCAAAACCAATTAATCCCACTGGTGACACATTTCCGACATGTCAAAGTTCCTTTAACTTAATTGCCGACATCCATTGCATCAGAACACCCAACTACACCCAACTAACAGGAAGGTGGGGTGCAGGTCGCAGCGTTGGCCATTACGTGGTAGGTAGATGACTCATTTGGGAAACGCAACACTCGTGGTAATCAGTCACTTCCGGAGCCCATATTAGTCACTTGGATCATGTTCAAAACCCATGTTTACAAGTATGTAAATGTTTATGAGCGCATGTATGTGTGCTACTTTGGGCTTCTGCGCAGATGTTTGGGTTTAAAAATCGAGACGTATAGCTGTTATTTCTATTCTAGGGTCTCATCAATGAAGAGTTAAAACTAACTTTATATGGTCTATAAAACATGAAGAACTTCGTTGTTACACAGAGATTCAAAGTAGGAAACGCTTCAAAACAATATACACAAGATTTGGGAATTTTTCAGTGATGTTGAGTAACGGCATGAACATTTCTTTTGCCCGAATTTCTGCCATTGCCCAAGAGATGTGAAATGTTTAGAAAATATTGGCTTCGGTGCAATTATTTGATATGTCTGAACCCCTGGCTGCATTTCTATTAAAAAGGAGAAGCGATCGCTTCCTCAAACTGTCTCCATCCATCACTGACCTCTCTGGCCTGAGGAGCGCAGGGAGAGCTCCTGTAAACAAACAGCGAAGATAGAACACCGGCACTCCACCTTGGAACCCGTGTTTACCACCGGCTGTATATCCTTAGCCGGCTGTTTGAAAATATCCCCGCATATACAAACAACTGCGGCTGTGTGAGCACGAACCGTGAGCGTGCAAAAAGAGAGAACTACGTACAAAAAGGTAAAAACAGGAATATCGACAATCGTGAAAATGGTGTTTGAGCACCTTGGTAAACAGCCTGTAACGGGGCAATCAGGCGGGCGGCTGCGTGCGTGCGTGGGGTCGGACTTTACGGCGCAGTGACAAAGCCGGGTTGTAATCCCGTATATACCCGCCGTAATGAGGGATCATGGGAGCTGGAAGCCCTTTGATGCTGCACTAGAATAATTGCGTATGCAATAGAGGGCTTCACTGATCGGAGAGAGAGCTGATGGGGACGAGGTCAAGTTTTCAAATCTGCACTTTGTGCGTGTGTACAAAACTCTAAATAACAGATTGTGAAATTGCCTCTCTGATTTGTGTTTGACCATCAGACTGCGCTGCAGGCATTCGGGGAAAAACAAACCTGCACAATAGCGCAGGATAGTCGAGCACTCTCACAACTTGCTGGATGAGTCACTTGCGGCTGCACAACAACCGCGCACCGCCCACTAACCTTTTAAAAGAGGAGCTGAAGGAAGTACACTTTCGTTCAGGAGGAGGAGAGTGAAAAGGTTTTGCGTCCCTCACAGCTGTGAGTGTGCGTGTTGACACAAAGAAATCCCCTGCTGGACCGGGACAAGAAAAAGCTCCCCAAGGAACGCAAACCTGAGTTACAGTACGTCCCTCTGGGAAGGACTAAAAATGGATGTGAAGCAAAGGGGTTGTGGGGATTTTGCTGCTGCATATCTAAACGTGTGTGGTACTACTCTCACAAGCGATGCGGACTAGTATTGATTAGGATACCTGTTGTCTGGTAGTAGTTTTGTTTTTTGTGTGTCGAAATGTTTATGTTTACACTCTTATGTGTGAGTCGAATACAATGAAGTCTTTTAACGGGTCTTCAGTTCCTTTCATTTTGTTGCTAAGACAGAAAACCACTCTCCATTGTACAGATGATGTTGCCGCGCAAACACTTTTTAAAGAACTGTCCTCTTTTCAGCATATTTCTCTGCTTGTATGCTAATTGTGTGCTAAAATGTACATGGCAGTCCTTTTGAGTGAGTAATGGGCATGCGGTTTAGAATATAAAATAGCTTTTAAATCAGCACATAAGTGCTGTAGTAATATTTTTTTATTAACCGAACACACCGACACAGCCAGTCTTTGAGCTTGGAATCTTACTAGCAAGGCTGAAGATCTTGTGTGAATTATTTGTGCTGTTTTTATACACCATTTGTGGTGTAAGATTTTCTGACACTGACCCCATTAACAAAGACATATATTTTACTATTGCAGATGTATATAGGAGGCATCGGTCATGGGTGGACTCGTGCACACGTCTGCCAGTCCTCTGCTGTCGCATCAGCTGGACGAATGCAGATTTTTTTTTGGAACGTTCTTCCCTCCTCAGCAGATCAAAAGAGGGCCGAGTTGGACGCCAGGGGCCGGATCAATTATCCCGAGCACCCATTTCCAGTGTCCGGGCCCTAATCAAAAGGCTGAAGGGGCCATAACCCAGCCAAGAAAGTTATTTTCCTCCTTTTACTTCACCATTCCCTGCTCATTCTCTTTACCCTATTTTACTTTCTTTTCCATCTAGCTTTCCTCTATTCTCTCAACCTCTAATCCAACTTCACACCGTCGCTTAGTTTCAGCTTGACATTGTGTGCCCTTTCCATCCCCTATTATAATGGTTTTGTTCTTTTCGCTTTGTGTTTTCTCCACCGTATTCACATGATTTTGACAAATGTCACCTTGTAAAAAAAAAAAAGAAAAAGAAAAAAAGAAAAAGAAAAATGAAACGGCTGGTAGAGGCTCCCTCAAAGTCCCACAGCTGTGCTGGATAATGAAGCAGGTTTCCCCAATTCTTGGTCGCCTTTTAGACAGAAGCCTTCCTCCCAAAGAAAGGAGCAGAACTTAAAATTTCTGCCTCTGCACAATTTTTCATGAGTTAACGGTTTAGAATCCCCCGGTTAAGCCACTGGCTCCGACACAGTCTTAAAAATACAGTTTATTATGTTTTACATTATATTGCCGTGACATTTAAAAGCGCCTGAGAAACACATACATACTTTGGAAAAAGGAATGCCCTAGTAGTGACACGCCTTTAAAAAAGGTTGTTAGATTCGAAATGTATAATTAGGGAATTGAATCACAGCTCTCAACGTGGCGATGGCTGGGACGGCGGCTCCTGAGTAACGCTCACAGTGCTTTAAAAGATAAGGATTTGTACTCTATCTGCACAAAATGTGCACATTTTGTGCAGATCTTTGATAAAATATAACCAGAGCTTTTACTAAGTACTTCCACTGTCCTGGAGTTGAATGGAATAATCTCAAAGACTGTTCAGAGAGAACGAAATGAAAAGTGCTCATGAGAGCTTTTTAGTGTTGATGGATAAAGGACAGAGTCATTAAATACTGCCTGCTTCTGTACTTGGAAAGATAAGGGAAAGCCAGCGCCGTCATTCACGCACTTGCGATTGAGAGGTCAATTCATATTCACTGCGAACAATCGTACAGGCTCACAAAAGACTTGCTGGGAGGTAAACGAAGCATAGTGGACAACGCTTAAAGTGATCAACCCCATAATGGTCTAAACGCTTGACCAGAATAATTCCTAAACAAGTTCTGTTAAAATAATTAGCTTAAACACAGGGGAAAATATGAAAATAAATACAAAGTAGAACTCTATCGTTATCTTATCTTCTTTACTTCCTCGATTTATCCCATTAGACAGTAACCCATCTGCTTTGCAGCTGCCTCCCCGAGGCTGGCGCACACACACACACACACACACACACACACACACACACACACACACAAATCAATGAAAAACAAATGCGCAAAAGCATCTGTGGTGGAAGGCGTCCGCGGCGAGCGGATCAATAGTGCGTGGTTACGTAATGCATCCGGAGTGAAACGTTGCGGTTTCTGTATCCACCATGGAAAATATTCACGTTGGTCTCCTAATCTTTTCAAAAAGATGTTTTCCATTTCCACAGGAAGGAATGTACAGAATGTGATCTGCTACAACAAAACAGATAACTCAGACATTCAGAAAGACGTGAAGGTCCAGCGCACAGAGGGGTAATATGAAGGATCCTACATTGGAAAGAGAGCCGGGTGAAACCCACACGAACGGCCTGTGAGGAGCCATTCCCAGATCTTCACGGGTTGGGTGGGTGTTTTTAGATGTTCATGACTTTCACTTTCATTCCTTAATGACATAGAAAGTATTCTTACCAGTTTCTCCTTGAAGACCATCTGTCTGAGCCACTTCAAATCCAGTGGTTTGAAGGCCGAAAAGACAAATAGTGAATCTTTTTCATAGTTGTCGGTCTTCTGGATAGCTCCCTCTGGATAGGTGATCCTAATGGTGGTTTTGGTACCCACGTCTTTGCCGTACCCTTTTACTGGAGCTTCATTCAACCTGCCAGCACAAAAAGAATTAGTAAAGTTATGTTTTAAGAAAAGTGTTGAACGTGTGAAGTTTTTATAGATTCACCATCCAATGTTGATGAACTTAAATCAGTCGTTCTTTAAAATGGATCTATTAAACACCACCAACAGTATCGATTCCTTCTCTTGATATGGTTTAATGTACTTTATAGACACTCGTCTCACCTCACTATGACATCGTAGTCATCTATTCGGGAGCCCAGAGACTTGTTGAACAGGATTCCCCCGTTGCCCACAATGATGCATCTTTTACAGCTGAGACTGCACGGTGGGACGGTCAGTTAGTGACATCAGAGAGTGATAGACAAATAAAAAAAAGGAACACCCTTTGATTTGGGTGAGTAGCAACAATTACCTGTCGAGCGCCTCTCCTAGTCCGTACTTTTTTGTTGCACTCAAAATGCTGTCTATGACTCTCTCTGCAGGGACAAACCACAGAAAGAAAAAACGCATCAGGGGACAATTAAGATTGCATCATGTCGTCACGTAGACTGCATGTCTGATTTTAAATAGTTGTGCAGGTTATTTTATTGCCCAGAGCATTTTTTTTTTACACACACACACACACACACACACACACACACACACACACACACACACACACACACACACACACACACACACACACACACACACACACACACACACACACACACACGCTTTCTTGGCAAAGAGACTGGACGATAACAATTGGTATCAATTCTCAATCAGAAAACAATCTTCAGGGTCCGTCACTGGATGGCAGCTAATAACAATTAAATATTTGAAAATCTGAAACTTAGGAATAGCTCCTTTTAAAATAATAACAAACATAGCAGCCACTGGACATATCACTAGAGAAAAAAGCAAACTAGGTGGTCTAAAGACAGTTGGGAGAAGGGAACACCTCTCTCCGTTTACCCAGTCACAGATAAGAAGCGACCAATCAGCACTCAGGAACGGCCCTGATGGGATTGTGGAGGGAAAAGAGCTGTTGTGTTCTCGAGGAGTGAATCTGGGAGAAACGGACGCAGAGGGTTCAGGATGGTATGCGTGTGTATGGAGAAAGTCTCCCATAAAAGCACTTAGAAAGGAATGCTGTTTTCAAACAAGCACATTCTCCTGGTTAAGTGAGCGATGTGGAGCTCGTCTCCCTGCGTGGTCGGCACCCCTCTGATTGCAGGGTGAGAAACGGGGATGTTTAGCCATAGCACACATTCCTGCCATGTTCCGAGGGGCATTCTGATAGAGTCATGCTCCCTGCATTAGATATTACATATATTTCTCTCCTCCCCGGACCATTTTTAGGCTTCTCATATTTCTAAATGTGCAGTTTCCATTACAGCAGTTTCACTCTGGAAGAACTACATGGATTTAATGATGGCAGTTAATCAGCTTTGCTTTGTTGGCGTTCCACCTAAAAAAGGTCTCTGCTCCGTTACAAAAAAAAGGCATTTTAATTGTTCGCTCTACTTCACTTAAAATAATGGCCACGGAGCAAATACTCTTAAGAAAGGGGTCCAAGAGAAACAGTAAAAGTGAGACTGAAAGGGAGAGCAGGAGTGCGCGTTTGGACTGGGGCCTCACATCAGTTTGCAAGACATATTACAGCCCCATTCAGCGTGGCTAACGAGCCTAATGATTAACCTGCTGAGAAGAGGCGAGCACAGCAACAGCCCATTGTTTAGATGGGGTGTCGATGTCTGGCGTCAAGCATCACCCCGGGCAGCATAAACACAAGGGCCAGGACCACACCTGGATCCAAGCGGGTGAGAAGTGAAAAATCACAATGGGCAGGACTCCCTTCCAGAGGACGACGTGGAAGCTAATTATCGTAAGTACTCGGCGTAAACATTTCAGCAAGGCATGTCTCGTGGTGGAGCCGAAGACAAATGTAGGTTCAGACGTTGGTCCGACAAGGAACTCTGGAAATTACAAAAATCTTTCCTGGTAGGATTGGCGAGTAGTGGGATGCGTCGGGTAACAGAGACACAGATGCATTGTTAGGAGACACGTAGTCTAAACTATAATAGAAATCATATGATGAGAGCAGCATTCAGGCTGTCACCACGGTTTTCAACAGAGCATTAACAGCCACCATTACAAAAAAAAGCAGTGCGCATAACTTCACTTGCGATTAGTCCCAAAAGATCGATCTTCTGACGTTCAACACAACATTTTCAGTAACTTTATTGTGATTTGCGAAGACTCCTGATTGACATATAGTAACGATTTAATCATAATAATGTGCACCTACTCTTGTCTCGCCTTACAAAAGACGATCGAGCAGCGAACCATCCACAGTGTGATCATGTGACTGAAGCATTGCTTGTGTAAACTTCGTAGGTCTGCATATGTTGATGCAACAATATTCAGGCATTAACATTTATTAAATGCCAATATCTGTCATAGGCAACCCACAAAAGGATTTAATGCAAGACCGCCTCTTTTAGTTAGCCAAATCTCCCAAGGCAACCATAGAATAGGCGGTTATTCATGTTTTATATCACTGACAATGTTGATATACTTTTCTTCATATACAGGTAAAATAATTACTTTTTACACATCACTAGTTTGTTTCTTTCCGACTCAAATGAACACAGCTTCACTGTTCTCTACTGTGGTTGATGTGTGCCAAAGATACATCCACCACCACTACTACATGTTCCCAATTTGGAATCCTTTGTGGCGTTCTATTCAAGATCCACACGTATCATCTCTCCACATGAGTACCCCTAAAAAGGAAACCCGACTGCCATTGCAGTCCATTGCAAAAACAGAAACCAGGTGTAACACTCACACAGGGAGTTCTCTTTTGATGGCAACTGTGTGTGTTCGAATGACAGCGGAGAACCTGCACGAGGACAAAGGTAACATTCACTGTACCTTCTGCTTTTAAACATAAATATGTGGCAAATATGTGGAAAGATGTGACAGAGCATGTAACTGAAGGCAGCTTAATGTTATCTCTTCACTTCCCATGGCATTGTGTTCTAGTTTGATATCTGAAGTGCGAGAGTGTGTTAAGGTCACGGAACGAGTACAAGCACTGTGAGCGGAAACATTAAAGTTGGAGTGTTGGGAGACATGAACGTTCCATGGTCCCAAAATAGAAATAATCCCAAAAATAAATGAACTTGACTAATGAAGTTATTGCTATAACACACACAAGCCCATTGCGCTTACATTGTAGGTAAGATAGCTGACCTACAATACGACACACAAAGAGTTCAATTTCAGTCACCACATTGACCAGTAAACACTTTGAAACCCATCATTTTGCCAACCAGAAACCAAAATGGAACTTCTCATCATCCACTTTTAACCCAAGTCTCAATTATAAACCTCGACCAAGACTGTAAATCGTCTAGGCAATATTAGAAAACACACAAATCTGAGATAAAATACAGTAGTGTAACATGCGATGGGAGCTTATTCACATTTGACGCCTGGAGATACATAAGAACACGTAGGCTTTAATAAAAGAATATCTGCACATGAGATGGAAAATATGATTAGTATTCATGTACACTATCCTTGACTACATTGTTCAAGAAATGTACAGTAGACTGGATGTCACTCGTGTAAGGTAACCGATCGAATCAACTGTTCTTACCTTGTGTCTTGAATCCAAATGGAGGTAAGTAGTTGCTGAGTTTTGCTAGACGTTTAAAGTTCCGATCAAGAAACATGGGAGCTGGTTTCATGAACCTGCAACAGGACGCGGAAAGAAACGGAAGAGAAAGAAATTATTTATTTCGTCGTGAAATCTCACTACTTTTTTTTTCCCCACAAACACTTATTGACATTAATGCATCTCCGCCTCCTCCTTTTCTAAAGGCGCCATAGCAAAGACTGCTCACAACATCGCTAGGCAGCTAAGAACTAAGCGTGTGATAAAACAGAGTCATGGAGCGAGACAGAAAGCGAATGTTCAAATGTGCATAACGCATCAACGCACCTCCTCCGCACAGACCGAATCAGTGTGTACGGAGTTTGTGCGTAAAAGCCTCGCCTTTGAAGAGCATTTGAAGCAAGACATTCTTTCACATTGAAAACAGGTTGAGTTTCTTATTGAAACTGACCAGTGTTTTTAATCCTCCATGAACTCGGCATTGCCTCCTCCTGACGACGTGTGCCTGTATGAGCGTGTAGTGCTTTGATTAATTGCAGCTCTAGAATCAAAAGAAGCAATTTCCTCGACCCCGAGTGCCGGGCTACGTGCCACTTCGCCAAGTGTGGCTCCGCGATGAATGTGTGTTTGTATGACCTGCTGTCAAACCGGGGTGGCGAGACGCTCTTTTTGTCTCTTTTTCTGACGTTAATATTTGTGGAGCGCCGTGTGTTTCCGTGTCACACCTAAAATAATCACTCAAGGGACACACACACACACACACACACACACACACACACAGGCGCCTTGGAGAGATCTGTATTTGAGATGTTGTGTATTATTTTGTTTGTGCAAGAAGTCAGAGATTAGCAAAAACCAGACCACCAGCAACATGACCATCTTGCCAAGGGGCGGGTAGCGCACACACACACACACACACACACACACACACATCTCACCAACCATAAATAATGGCTCGCACAGCCAACAGTGTCTAGCAAAGGCATTTCAAATTGGAATCAGGAGAGGACACACACGGACACGCCATCGCTCTCCTGTTTCGCGGCAGGAATCTTGGATAGCGTCTTCCCATAACACCGCCTTGGGGTTCACAAGAAATATGTGCTCTGAAGCACAATGACCAAACATGGCAGACATTATTGGGAGGCTTTCCGGTTAGCTCGAACCTCTTCAGAGCACCCTAATCGGTCTTTGAATCCCTCATTATCCTCCAGGTTTACAGCAGCAAGAGGACATGAGAAGAGGGTCTCTCCTCTTCACCTCTCCCGACACACACGGACACACAGACTTCTCTCCTGCCAAAGCAAATGGAGATTCATTAAAGCGAAGACTCCTGGGGCCAGGGAGGGCTATAAATAACACGGGACCATTGCAAGTCACTGAGCCCTGACCGACAGTCCGTCACTGACATCCTGACAAAGCAGAGAGACGGGGGGCTGCTTGTTGTTAAATAAAAAGTGAGGGCTCCAAAAACAGCCGACGGGCAAGGACGCATTGTGCTCATTTCCTTTGCTGGATCCATCTCTCACTGGCAATATTTTCATAACCGTGCCGCTTCAAGTTCACTGCCAACACTTGATTTAGGGCTTCAATGCAAACCGTTTTGGGTAAGAGAGGGGGGCAGAAAATAAATCAGATTGTGCAGGGCAAGAGGCTTCAGAGAAGACAAACATGGAGGAAGCAGGGGATGATTAGAAGGAGAGCCCCCAGAGGACCTCACGGCTAGAGGTTAAGTAGGTTTTCTCTAACGGCTGAACCGTAGGCCACACCTATTCAAACAAAACGCTAACAAGCACTTTTAAATTGGTTCGCTTTTTCCGGTGAAGACATGACGCAGACCAAGTTAACAAACAAGATGTTAATTGGTTAACTCCTTTTCAGACAGGACGTCATGAATCACAAACTGCTCGGTTGTGTTGGTTCAACCATACACTAACACACGTGTATACAAACCCCGCGCAAAGTGCGGCATTAATTGTGGTCCTTGACCTGCGTTGAAGGTGGTAGTAATCATTGGGCTCCCGCTGGGGCTTTGTGGTGTACAGAACTTTGATCCGACACGTGCGGCTGATTAGAGGAAGTCATTAGGAGGGAGGACGTCGCAGCACGCGGTCCCTCAGATAGATGGAGGACCCTTCCACAGAACTACTTTGTCTTGATAAGCAGCGCTGTGATTTACCGCTGATAGCGCGGCCGATTGTTGCTTAGAGTTAGTTTGTCAATTTATTCAATGCATCATGTACACATTACGCCATATGGTTTGGGTAGCCTCCCTTAAACACTTTGAGAGCATCTTATTTTAAGCAAAGTGTTCGGGAAGATTTATCACAGGCGCAGAGAGAAAGTGAACAAAAAAAGTGAAAAGTTAAGGTTTATAAAAAAGATATTTTATCTTTTGTTATATGCGTCAAACTAGTTTGGTGTATTTTCTAAAGCTTTGATTCTAACTGCGTCCTCAGACAGTTGACTAATGAGGTTCGACCCTTTTCCTCAGAATGGGTTAAGCTGATTTGTCTCATAACTCCCTCAAGTACTGCGGTCAAGTGTCAACTATTGTTCAGCAATGCGGTAATTTGCCCGTCTATTACAGGGAATGCTGCTGGGACAGTGCCCCATAGATCAAGCAGAGATTGGCATAGAGAAAACTCTAAAAAGAGCCAACACCATCACAGAGGGCCATGGAGGATATGAGGAGTGTGTGGGCTCTGTACCAGGATGCTCATGATGAGTCAGGACAGGAAGTTGGTTGGTGTCGTTCATAGAAAAAAGCCTTGAAGGCTTTGTGATGCGATAGGAGACCTTGTACTCTATGACAATGCTTCTTTTGTTGAAAACAGGGGGATCACAAGGACACAGTGAGGGTTCTGTGATGGGGGAGAAGATTATAGAAACATGATAGAAACTAGGGAAGATTGAAGGGGAATGTACGGCTTCTCTGTTTCGGACTCGAAACCCTCAAGGCCAAGTTGGCTTGAGGGGTGACATCATGCGTCTTGGTATGCCTGGGTGACAGTTTTAGCTTTTGTCCTGCTGACAGCCAATAAAGCGATTTGTTTGTGAGGTTTATGATTGTGCATGTGAAGAAAATTTCTGCCCGAATCCAATGAGTCTCCATGATGTTATGTACATCTCAACCAAGAAAGAAGAATCCTGCTCACTTAGGATAGATGGCGGTCATCTTGGCTGCTGCGTATCCCGGCTTGCACGCTCCTTCGCTGATGTTGCCATACTTGTACACCAACTCCGGGGGCCTGTAGATTAAAAAAAAAAGAAGAAAAAAAAAAAAGAAAGGGAGCTATTAATCAGATACATCGTGATAACTGATTATCACAGACACATTTCTAAGCCTCAAACACTGTGTACGTCAAACAATTTGCTTGAGAGAAAAACGGGTTGCTTAGGAAGTTGGAGAGCTGAGCAACAACTCTGCAGATCACCTGTGTGTGACGAGACAAATCAGAGGGGCCTTGTTCAAATAATCACACTGGCAGCGGTAAAACAAGAACCTCGCGGTTACCAGCATGGCCATCAATAACCTGATGAATACCATGAATCTAGTGCAAATAAACATGGAGATGGGAGCAAGGCCCCACTCTAAGGTCCACGTGAGGCCCAAGACCAGAGCTGGTTTGGTACATCAGCACTGATATACTTAAATATATATCTATAGTAGAACGCTATTCACCTTTTCCATCAGCTAAATTGCACTACTGTATCACATGTGGTCCAACGGAGCAACTAATGACACTAAATATATAATTTAAAGAGCCGTGTCATATAAACTGAACCCATGTGAGAACCTCCTTGAAGTGTGTACTGACGTAGTGCTTACTGTGTACAGAGTGTGGACAGACGTGCCCTGTGAGGGCCGGGCTGGTGATGGGAGCACATGAGCGAGATGCATCATGGGAGGGCCAAAGAAGTGGCCTTATCATGGCAGTTTAGAGCAAGAGTGTCAAACCAATTCAGGGAATTGTACACATATCAACAGACACGCTGACACAATGAGAGCTGCGTAATGACCCGATGTAGCATGTTCTCACCCTGACAAAGCCCAGCCGCTATGGGATGAAGGGGAAACCACCGAGCACATCAGACCACCAACTTTATCTACACATTGGTCACCAGGTTCTGGTTAGATCGCTATTGAGATGGAGATGCGTTTATTTAACAAAAATCAAGGGAGATTAATTGGTGGAAGGTTTATGTTTTCATGTTTCCCAATTGATCAATCGCAACCTGTATGAATGAGTATTCATCTGAACACGCTAATAAACAAATGTAAACGGATGGCGTCAGAGTCTAACTTGGAATTCCGCTGTTCCAAATACAACAGACATATTACACGCTGAACATGATGATGAGAAGTGCTAAAAGTGTTTACTAGATAAACTTGAACTTACAGTTTGGTGTCCAGCTGCAGCAGAAAGCCCTGCTGATCATACACTGAAAACAAAAACAGAGATGGAAATTACAACGCAGATATACAAAGCTTTAATAAAAAGTATGGCATATGGAGACATGATATAGTTGGATTATTAGCGCTGTTCATCCAATGTGCATCAGTTCAACTATCAGCTCATTGGCTGTAGTTGTAACCAACCTGTGCATCAATCACAGAGAAAACAAAATGGAAAATGGAAAAAAAGAAGAAAAAAATGATTAGAATTAAGGATTTGTGACAAAAAGCAAGGTTAGGAGGAAGCCAGCCAAAACAATCTGTTGGTTTTAAAATAAAGTTAGAGATCACCTATGGACAAGCAAAGGGAGCATATAGGTGCCTGGTGAAGCGTTGAGGTAGAAGACAAAGAAGCACAGACGTAAAGATTTATGAAGAAATTAGTCAATCTTTATGAATTCATTTGAGAATCCATCCTATATAACCTATGCTGATACTTGGAGTCCATAACAGTTCCAGTATCCAGTCATGTAAGTAAAATGGTGTATTTCGCATGACAAAAGGAGTATATTTAACATGAGCCCTGGTTGAAAGTAGGAAGAGCGCAGTACTACTCCTGTGGTTGCGGATCTCGTCTTCACTAAACAGTTGGAGGAGAAAGATAAAGAAAAGGAACAATGGGAAAGCGTGACAGCTGGTTAGCGAAGGATCCAAGCACTGCCCTGGAGGATGGGGACATTGCCATGGCAGCGGAGACGAGCGGCTGAGTGAGTGTATGTATGTATATATGTGTGTGCGCATTACGTTTCTGTTGAGAAGCATAAAGCAAGTCGAAAAGCAGCTCGCGAGAAAATAAAGCGCCAGGCCCCTACCAGTAAGACCAACGTTACTCTGTGGAACCTTACAGTATTATGCAACGACAGTCCTGCAGACTGCTTCACTCGCCATCCATTTGTTACCGAGGCGAGACAACAGAGGGCAGTGTTGTATCACACTTCTGCTTCATGTGAAGGCAGTGACAGGGCAGAGGTAGTTGTCATGGGTACAACATTTTAAAAATCCCTTTACATCCCAATGAAAGTAGCACATTTGACAGACAAAGCTGGCAAATTATTTTTTTGGGGGAAAACTGCTAACTTGTCATCTGAAATTTAGCTGCTGAAGTAACGCAGTGTTTCAACAAAAGGTTCTGTCATTTTCGTTTAAATCATGGCGGTACAACAAAAGATGATGGGTACAGGGTTCTGTTGGTGGGGCCGCAGATGTACCTGAGCCTACTACTCGTCTCACGGGGAAGTCCGTTTCCAACTCTGAAACACAAAATGGTCAGTTAGCACCTTTTGAGGTCAGTCTGTCATGGCAGCATTGGGCTTCAAAATGATGCCAATTTCAGAGCAAGAAGAGGGGAGGAAGGAAAAGTTAGGATTATAATTCAGCTTAGTTAGTTAAAGCTACAGTCTGGTCCTTTTTATTCAAAAGGCAGGAAGCCCAATGAGGTGGAAAATTAACTGCGGAAAAAGCCCAAATTGTGTTTTGAGGTGATCATGGCAGAAATTAATAGTTGCCTGTAAGAACTGAATGAGTGGATGATCACCACAATGTCTGGTAGAGAAACAAAAGAAAAATGATGATAAGTAGAAGAAAGTGGTTGAGTTAACGTAGATGCAAGTTCCATGAAAAATAAAACCCAACACCTCAGTGTAGTAAGTCACCCGCTGGACAACAGTTTGACAGTCACCCAGTTTGACGGTCTCAGTGGCTCTAACCTGTGATTCTTTTCCCTTCAGACCCTTTAGTCAGGACAACAGTTGTCTCTTCTGCATCACTTTCTGAAAACAAAAGGGGTTTAAGATACTGAACAAAGAGCATCGCTGTGGAGCTGTTGGAGAAACTAATAACCAATAAAAAGTAGTGTTAAAAGTTTAACAGCAGCGAGCGAGTCAGAACACAGACCACGGCTACGCACAAATACACACAACAGGGAGACACGTAGATAGAAAGAGACAAACAGCTGATCCTCTGAAGCTCACCACGACAGTAATGCCACGCATGTACCATGGTTTGGGAAAATCAAATGAATGACTGGTTGCAATCCTGTTTCACAGTGATTTGGTCCGAACGTACTTCAAGACGTGTTTATTATGCTCCAAGATCTTGGCAACATCTGCACGTTTCCCCGTCAACATCTGCTTTCAGATCATCAGAATATGTTTTTGCGAAACAGATGAAACTGTGGACCTTAGTGAAGAATATTAGCTTAGCGTCAGACAAAAGCCAACACAGGTTTTAGAAAACGTTGCCCTCACTTCTTTCAAAACATTTAGAAGGCTGTCGCGATGTTGTTCCAGCCAAACGCTGAAATGACTGAATGACAGAACACAAGCACGTTCCTGTGACCAGAAGCACTGCATCTTAGTTTGCAGAAGAAGAATTGCTGTACATCACTGTGTTCTTTCACAACACGCCGGAGGCGCCAGGGTGTCTGTGTGCGAGCGCTGATCAAAACCTGCACTGTTTTATTTTAGAAAAGCAGTTCAGGGGGGGGGGGGATCAAGAGCGTGGGAGGTTCTGGCCTAAAACTGCAAACATGGGTGGTGGAACACTTCCGTTTCACATCCGGCAGGTGCTTACTTCAAGTGTTATTTAACACCCCAGAGCGGTGTTCCCATCACTATCAAGAAAGCAAACTACGAGCGACTGCACTGCAGGAAGCGGTGATATCAAAAGTGTGCCGCGCTGCATTTTAATCAAAGCAAAGTGGAGGACTGTGATGAAATTAAAACAAAAATAAGTGTCTTGAAAACAACACACAGTTGATAATCTGTTGTCTGTTGATAAAATACATATTTATAAAGCACGAAAACGGTTTCAAGTAGCACCACTGCAGCTACCGGTCCACACTCCCTATCTGTACCCAACCTGACGGCACGACCCTCCGGTTCCCGACCCAAACCACCGCAGACAGAGCTCCTGCTGTCTTTTTACAATAGTTACACAGATATTCAAAAGAAGCAAAAAGAAGGGAAAGCTGCATCTGGCCGTTGGCTAAAAATAAAGCCGATAATAATAATAATAATAATAACAACAACAACAACACCACCACCACAGGAAACAGGAATCAAGCACACATCTGATCAGTGGCCTCATGCAACGTTAAGTTAACAAGTCTGGATACATTACAAAGGGGACAAGCCATCAGCCCACTGAGGAAGGCGCCACACCATCTCACACCAGTGCTCTCTGCTGCAAGGAGACAGACAGGGAAGAGAAAAGCATACGTTAGATGTCTACCATGAGCAGGACATAAGCCTCTGTGTGTTCCGTTTGTCGGTGGCCGAGTCCGCAAGTCAAGAATGAGGAAGAGAGATCATCCAGATTTGATCCTCTCAGTGCGACGGCATAGCTCAGCTGACCCGGGCAGAGGGCAGGAGACACCATCAGCATGCTTCTCTTCCGCTCTTGGCCGCGATAGAGCAAAACATCTGGCTCCACAGTGAAGCAGAAAGACATCATTTGCAACCGCATTTGAAGCTCATCTCCTATAGCTACGTGCTATTGAAATGCAAGTCAGGAAAAGAGTGATCTTTTGGTTCTGCGCACATCGGAGGGTGTCCCGAACTTACTAATAGAGCTTTAGACAAACTGGAAGGAGACACAACAGAAAACGTGAGCCTTGTTGAACAGAGACCTTGTTCCAAGCTTGATAAATGGCTTTGATGTGGACCACGGTCCTCCGCTGGTCAGGCGTGCAGTCAGTGATACTACAACGTGGAGGAGCTGCAACAGAACAGCGCGGACTCTGCGGTAGGAGGGCCGATCGAGTTCAACAATACAAGCGGTTTGCAATGGGCAGGTTGACAAAGCTGTGTGCGCATTGGACGGCAGTGTGTCATGGGAGTGATATGGGAGAGCTTCATATTTAAATGTGCTGGAATTTTACTTTTACTGGCATAAAGTCCATACTTTCACCGCTGACAGATTTGGGCAATAATAGGGAACAGGTGAGGACTTCCTTTAACTCAATAGCCGTGTTACCTTTTTTTGCACGGCACAGGAAGCATTTGGCAAATCAGTGGACCTGAAAGGATCAGGCTCGTTGCCGTGTCAGGCCAATGCAAGATGGTTACGGCAAGCATTACAAGAAACTACAAATCCCAATTCCAGCTTTATATTGACGAGAAATCTGACAATTTCATACCTGCCATGATACACAGATTGCAATACTTAAACAAAATATCCACACAATTTCTTGCTTAATCTAATTTTAGGACAAGCGTCCTAGTATAAAAGCCCACATGGCCAAATTAATAAAAATCTGAGCTTTTGAGTTTTAATGCAATTTGAACAGTGGAATCTTTCCATTCATTACAGACATCAAATCACTACTCATTGTGCAATCTGAGCAACCATCTGGCACATATCTCTGCATGTAAAGCATTAATACAATGAATGTTTTTCTGTCAGATACAAAACATTCTGCACACTTAAAAAAATTTTTTTTAAAAAAGCATGCCGTCCCTCCATCTATGGTCGCAATCAAAATAAAATTCTAAACACAAACATTTTGTGTTTTCTGTGTAAAACGCTCCTCCAGGAGAATGTCCTAGAAAATATACTTCAAATATGTTCTCAGAAATCTTCTGCCGCCCTCTGCTGGATGTTAAAAGCGCCACAGCGTGCTCCTTCCCCAAATAAGCATTACCATCATCACGCGTTGGTTCAAATACGTTGCTTAAAGAAATATCTTTATCATCATTATCATTCTCAACTGTTCTCAGGATACACAACATTACATGGAGATCACCAGGATTCATGAGCAACAGCCACAATAATCTGTTGACTTTGCAAAAGGAGCTGTATTTAACATTCGGTGTAAGCATGCCCTGCCAGTCAGCAGTCGCCGGCTTCGCACTTCTCTCTGTGCCATTGTTGTGGAGGAGTAGGTGCTACCCTCAGGTTCCCCGGTAGGGAAACACTGCTCGCTCTGTCAGCACTGGCCATTTTGAAAATGTGGCAGCCCCGTTATCAGCGCTCGCAGTGAGACGCCGACCACGTTGGGAGGCCATCGAAAACGCTCCCAGTATCTGATCTTGCACCCTCGAGAAGGAAGTGGAAGATGTGCCTCCTCAGTATGATATGAAGGGTATTGCAAAACTGTAGATTTTGTGCTAAGAGCTTTGGTTTCATCATCCATGTGTTGACATCGAGAAATGACATTTCCTCCAATCCACAAACTGCAGACGTGAGAATAAGTGTGTTGCATAAGAGAGTAAAAAAAGGCCGTCACCTCCCCGGTTAAACCAGAGGTATCCCTACTGAAACCGCCAATAGCTTTCCATTAGTGAGACAACCATCGTCGGCTGGTTTTCAGTGGTGGACATGGAGCTACCAACACCGGGCGTACAAGAATATTAAATTAAGCTCTCCCCACCACATCCAGCACTCTAGTGAAGTGAATGAACAACCAATTTTAATCGAGATACAGATACGTAGGTTTAAAGACACCAACACACAGCTTGACATTCTTCAGCAAAGAGACAGAGAGACGGACGGTTACTTGGCAGTCTGCACGGAGAGGCAAAACACAGACAGTTGTCAAACACATTAGCTGAATGATGACAGATGGATGATCAGGTGATGAATCAACGTTACAAACAGTCAGTCTGGAGAGGCGACTTACGAGGCTTCTGGCCCCATACGTGTAGATGTAGCTTCCCAGAGGAGTAGTAAATAAAGCCGAGGACCAGCATGGGGCACAGGACGAACAGCAGCTTGTGAGTTGGCTTCATGGTCGTCAGTCATTCACATGGCACCATCCAGGGCATCACCTGAGAAAACAAAAGGGTACGGGGACACATAAGTACGGGGAAAATAAGAAACATTAGCGGGTTTATTTAAATTGAATCCTGATAAACATGTGTAATAACAAGCGGAGAGAAGATAATGCAGGGGTTACATTTTTTCTGTTCATATCGTTTCGTGAAACATGACGTAGTCCTACTTCTTACTTGCGTCAAGCATCTCTTGGAAAAGACTGTCTGTCGTCGAAACAGTAACATTACTAGCGCTTTACGGGAAACCCCACCCTCAATGGTGAAGAAAGTATGGTGGTGTTTAAATAACCGGGGTCAAAGCTGTTGATTTAAATCATTGATTAAACATTTCCCAATCTACATGTTGCCCAACAGCAGACAAGACAACCACGACTCACCAGAGAGTCCGTCCGGCCTGGCTTGTGTTTTGAACATATTTCATTAGCTTTAGTAGTCAGTCCTGTGCAACTCCTTTTAGTCACAGATGTTTTCATTATTGCAGCATAATCTACAGCTTCCATTAAACATATCCCCCGTTGAAACCGAACATGCGGTGCATAATATTTCAGTTGTTGCATATATATATTAAATTCCATCTGGTGCTTTAAAATGAGGAACTTTAACAGTGTAATCAGAGTTGAGCTCAGATAAAACTTCTGCAAAAAGAATGGATTATGCAGTTCATAATCCAACAGATGCTATCCACCAAGTGAGAATGCAACTCGTAATACTCTGATTCCCACGCAAAAGAAAAAACAACTTATTAACTATTAAACGTATTGAATGACTCAATAACCTTCCTCCGATACCCTAAATGTGATCAGGTATTTTGCATGGGGAAAAAAATAACAAACTCTTGTGGAATATATGGAACCGTTTTTACTATAAAGTTACTTGATTCACTCGCTTTCTAGCTAATGCAGACCGCTCAAGACTAACGTTACACATTTGACGTTGGCTTTACTTTTGGTTTTTTTGGTTTTTAAAGATTTAACGATAGCAGCAGAAAGAAAAGGTCCGCGATGGTCCCACATGAACGTAAAAGCGTTTGAACTCACCACACCAACTTCACGGGCTTCAGGGACCTTCGACCATCAAACGTCTTTCTTATGAACGGTCCCAAAGGCGTTTCATTTGACACCGGTTCCGTGCACGTACATTAGGTTAGTTGGTTACGTGTCGCGTTGTCGCCAAACGAACGTTAGCTCCCGGTAACGGCCACGGGAGGCGAGGAGCTAAGTTAGCATTGCAAACACGGGAACTTTCAGGTCCCCCCGTTCAACGCTAGAACTTAGTTAACGGCAACGGTTCCTCTTATCTCCCCAAGCGTCTATTTAAACCCAGCTGAAGGTTTGTCGTAAACTACGCTCACATTCTGTAATACGAACATATGCCGACCAGAATAACGTTCGATACCCGATATGTACCCTCCTCACCCAAAAAAATGTTGAACACACGTAGAGAAACCGAACTGCGACTAGGCAGCAGTTAGTTAGCCGCAAACCGTTATGTTAGCTTTCCCGTCGCTATGCTAACGGCGTTACGTTGGCTGAGTGGGACGTTCGCCTCGATCCGGCTCGGCAGGCCCGCCGCGGCGCGAGACAACACCTCCGCCTAGACGAATGTTGTTGTGGTCGGACACGAGTTTAGGTTTACCGGCTCGGAAAAGCGCTAATCCGTGGCCCGAAACCGAGATGAATGCTCATGTGGAACCACATCGAGGTGTACCGGGGGTTCGCTGGAACAATGCTGAGGTAATCCGGCTGAGGTCAGGGGCGATCATGGACCACCGGTTGGCCAACATGAAGCACCGCGACCACCACCATCATGACCACCAACCACCATCATCATCGTTGTTGTTGTCGACTAAAACACGGCGTAGCGGCGTCCCGCTGCACACCAATTTGAATGGTGTAATCACATGTATTACCTTTTCCTTTCTTCCGAGTCAGAAACAAGATCGGCCTTAGTTTAAATAATGTTCTGGTCGATGAAACGACCGACTTGTTCCTCCTCTCCGAGCCATCGTGATGAAATCCGTGAAAGTGTCCTGCGCTCTGCAACGTTTTAACGCAAGACCTCCGGTGTGACTGCGTGTTTTCCTTTATGTCTCATCAGCTCTAGTTCACATCAAGAAAGGCACTAAAAAAAAAAAGCCCCAACCCCTCTATTAACATCATCATTATCAGCAGCTGCCGCAGCCGCAGCTTTCTGGAGCAGCAAAAGCGTTTTTCCGCCACAGTCACGTGCAGTGCAGAGGTATTCCACTAGAATGTGGGATGGCAAATATATATAATGTTCTCTCAATTAACTGAATAAAAGTAGCGCTGTATTTAAAAAAAAAGAAAGTTCTGCTTCAATTCATAAAAAATAAAGTAACGGGAAGATAAGCTTGAATTTCCCCTGTTCTGCTTCACATTTGGACTTTACAGTCTCAGCAAAATTATGAATAATAAATCTAAAACGCATTTAACAATTGAACAGTTTAATAGAATATGTATGAATAAATAAATATATATATATATATATATATATATATATATATATATATATATATATAGGCCCCATGCACATATATATATAGGCCCCATGCACAGGCATACAAATTCTTAAGTTAAACCACCGTCTAATATCCCTCAAATCATTTGAAGTCGTTATGGTGAATCTCTGTAAACATACAACATGTTGACACATCATGTCCATGTGCACACGAATACAACCAACCATGTACTCGTAGGTTCAGTTGCCTTAAGTATTCATCACATTACTAGCAATCAATCTCATTCTAAAACCTGTGGGCACTAACACGAATAGATTCACACACCACTGTTCTTAGGAATGCATGTTTATCAAGCTAGTTCAATTTCAATATGTGCATATCTTTTACTCAGATCAGAAATGCCTGAATGCCATCCTCAAAACCAGCTGGGACGTGTCATGTGGCTTCTCACAGCCTGATTGTTGCATGGCAGCAGATCAAATGTCATGCCTTCCAGCTTAGGTTACTCTGCTAATTCAGTTTTCCTCCTACATTTATTTGAGTATCTGCTCAATAGGGTGGCGTTTGCTTTGGCGGGTTGCCTGCAGCTAATAAACCAACGTGACTACTAAATCCCATGCAGGGGCAGACTGCAGAGAGCATCGGAGTAAACAACGCTTTTACTTCCCATTTTTCAATATATTTAATGTTAACCGGACTGAAATCCATCTAAGATTGTCATGTTGTCCTTGTTCCTTCATCAGGAACAAAACATCCGTTTAGTGATGCAATCGTTTGGCTTTCGGGGAAAAAAAAGGTTGTTTTTCTTTAATGGACTTCCGCCATTTTCATCAGGCACTCAGCGATCACATCTGTACTGTTGTTACACACTGGAATTTAACTGTATATTAAGTCATAAATGTAGCTGCCTATTAAGCTTTATATAGACACAGAAATTGCTGTTACACTGCAGCTGTGTGAGGCCAAAAGTTGAAAAAGAAGACTTAGAAGAAGTCTCATATCTGTACATAGCAAACAGACACGAACGTAATCACCCCAAATGGAATGAAGGAGCAATATGGTCATCTGGCGTAATAAGAAACAGTGCTAAAAAGATATTGATCTAATGGTATCGATAGTCGGTAGTATCTCGTGGCAGAGATGTCATTCGTCTCTTTACCTTCCTCTTGTTTAAACGATTCAGTCTCTCGTACAAGTAATGTGTCTATTCCAATCAAAGTAAATGCAAGAAAGCAAGGTTATTTAGCAAAGAATCAACAGATTAAGTTCTTTGAATATTTAAAGTTGAGGATAAAACAAATTCTATAAACCAAACTCTAGCTAGAGCAGCTCTCTCCTTCCTCGAGTTCTTCATTGAGCTTATCTCCAGCCCGCCTAGACCAAGGTCATGCGAACCATTCCTGGCCAATAAGTAATTCCTGTTTTTGTTTCAAGCCTCTATCTGTGTCCAGCCAGATACGGAAACAACATTCCCACTAACACAAAAACAACCATCACATCTCCAGAGCTGGATATGTAGTTTCTGGGTGGTATGATGTGCATTATTTGGGCCTCAGACGTCTGATATACGACTCGACCGGCGTATGATCAGCAGAGCAATGCCTCTGTGCTGAGGAGATGGTCCCAGGCTCTTCAATCAACACGGATATTACTGTGCTTTAGACATTCATTTGTGTGACCCATTTGATTTTTTTTTTTTTTTTGATTATACCAATGATTTATGTCCCCGTGGTTTGTGACCTCAAATTTCTCAAAAGTTAGAAAGCCATTACCTTGGGAGCTGTGGCTGTCAGGTCCTTATTCCAGAGGGTTTATATAAAACAGACCAGTGAATGGCAGAAGAGATGATCACAAAGCGCAGGCTGTCAAAAGGACAGAGGAAAAGCAAACATGCACATGTATGTGGTCACTGTCCTTTTGGCACTTTCTGCAAACATGAGTTAACCAATAACAGGGAGAGTTAGAATAACAGAACAGTATTCCAATCACACAAACGCAGTACAGATGGTCTGCAAACAGTTGCTAATAAATGGTCTTTTTGGTCTGTTACTCTTTAAACATGAAGAAAATAATTTCTATCTGGCTGTTTAGTTTCATTTCCTAACAGCTACGGGGATGTTTCAGAAATCTGGACAAAATGAGGACATTGATTCGGCCTTTGGACCAGAGGTTAGCAACCACAGTGCACATGTGTAAATAAGAGTAGATTCTGGCCGATATTCTCTGTGATTTTACTCCTTTGGACAAATAAATGCCATATTTGTCTAAGTAGTTTGTGCAACATTTAACAAATCAATCTCTTCAATGACAATATAAAAGTGTAAAGCTGAACATACATTTAACTTGTCACACTTGTCAAAGTGGTAACGACTCAACCCTCAAGTCAAAACTCACATGAGACCAAAGAACTGGGTCATACAGACCACATGTGAACCCGAGTGGATTTCATCATCCATTTAGAACTGCTGGAGGAAAACTCCTTCTAACAGCCTCTTTCTCCAACCATCTTCATCTGTAGAAAGAATCACTCAATATATTGCCAGAGCGGGGGGAAGGAAAGCTCGCCAGTTTGCAGACAAAAGATTGCTAAGACGATTATGGGTGTGATCCATCATGTGATAAAGTCGAGCCTAAAGGCTTACATTGCCACAATCTGCTGCTCAATAGGGTGGCAACAACAGCAAGCCCCCTTAGAAAGAAAGAATTTTGCTCTACAATATCTTT
This sequence comes from Gasterosteus aculeatus, assembly GCF_964276395.1. Lineage (NCBI taxonomy): Eukaryota > Metazoa > Chordata > Actinopteri > Perciformes > Gasterosteidae > Gasterosteus > Gasterosteus aculeatus. The sequence continues at coordinate 9,682,867 of NC_135690.1, read as the reverse complement.
GCACACTAGTTTGTATAGAAAGAGATTATTTCTACATAAACCCTCATATCAGCATCACAAGCAGATAGTAAGTGCAGGAAGAAATATGTTAATAATGAAGCCAGAAAACAAGAAGTAACAAACAACTTGTATTTGAAATATGTAGTATAGATCCACAAACAGCAAAGTCTGAAACGAAAGCGGTTTTCTTCTGATGTGTCAATCGAGTTATCTACTCACACGTTCCCACTCTTAAACTTCTAGACTCTCTGTCTCCACCACTACCACGCACCACGCACACGCACACACACACACACACACACACACACACACACACACACACACACACACACTCTCTCTTTCACATCCTATGTGTGCACATGTCTCTGTCTCTGTAGAAAATGCAAGCGATCAGCCTCATGTCGGGCTCTGGTCTCTGGCCAACAGCAATTCAGTATTATAAATGGTCTGACTGACTGCATGTCTGACTTATACAGCCGCCGTTATCGACCCTGCATATGTTTTTGGGCTCGCCACATCAATGATTTTCATAATCTGGTTCACTTGTTGTTTGCTCCTGTGGAAATTTCAAAACTGAAGAATGAGTCAGCACAGACTATTGAATTATAAAATATTGCAGGACGTTGGTTAGGTTCTTGAACCCTGTTCACTGACCTTTTAATACCATTTGCTTTCCTGATTGCTGCAGGTGTAATAGAATTTGAGCCAGACAAAAAGCACCCATTATTGGCCCTAGAAGCAATGATGCAATGGAGTGATCGAGGTTGACGGTAATTCCTGTTGCACTGACCTGCCTCCAGTGTTCAGGTTCAAGTTTATAGCTACGTAACCGTGACAGCGGGCTCGTAGCCAAGCCGCCAGCAGCCACGATTTGTAAGCCACGAATAAATGTGTGAAACAACATGTGAAACAATATGTGCCTGCGTCTGATGGTGGAATGGTTTACATGAGTGCAAGTACGAGCACAGAAAAAAATAGAAAAAGATATCCACAAATATCCACAATCGAGAAACAAAAGAGGAACATTCACACGGGGAAGCAGTGAGAGAAATATATAAATACAGCGGTGCTGAAGTGGTACTGGGAACTACCCTCTCTTTAGATGTGAAGTATTTCAGTATTATATGAGGTTCTGAGTAAAACGTGTGATTTAACCACATATAGTAATATAATAACTGCTCTTTAAAAAATATAGCTCTTGATATTACTAGTGTGAAAATAAGACTTTACTTGACGACCATGAGACTGGTCTGAGGCCGACAATTATTGGAGACAAATATACCGTACTACAACACAACTACTCATTTAGAAAAAGTGAAGGCGAAGAAGTGTCTTAAACTTGCACTCCTTGGGTGGCAAAAAGAAGTCAGACTGTGTGGAAGTCACTTCCGTTAACTGGTGGCGTCCACCGTAATCCAAGATGACGATGGCCAAAAAGCAAAAATCGATGCTTCACATCGGCTGTGCACAATCATAGGTGACCTCCAGATGACTAAGTCCAATTCTATCCCAGTGCCTGTTTTTTACACATCCAGTAGGTACAAAATACAAGCATTCATTTAGTGTTGGGTGACTTGTCACCTCGTGAATGTAAATCCAACACGCCCTCCACTTTTAGCTATGGTTTGGTCTCCACCAACTCAAAACAATAAGCTGAGGGACGCCAAAAGGCTGCGTGTGGCTGGAACGAACTTCAAGTCCTAAGGTTTTTCACTAGAAGGAAAACATTCATTCAATTCAATACATTCATTGTTATCAAGACAGAGCAGCAAAGATTAACACACTTTTACACTTGAGAGGACTACTGTTAAATATCAAAATGTCTACTCAATGGGAACATTTGGGAGAATTCACATGACGGTGAACACCCTTCTCTACTAGCCTATGTTCATTTTGTTCTTTGTTATGATCCACACTAGTGCATGCGACGCATTTGCTAAGAAGTACTTAACCACCCAGTAGCACTTTGTTTCAATTCAAGCTTCGACAACAACTGCTGATAGGTTGTATAAAATGCATTTTTCTACTGAGATGTATGTGTTTAGTTGTATCACTGGAAATCATGGTACTCCACGTGGTTTTCAATTTCTTAGAAGTTACGGAAGTTATTTTATAGTAGTTGGCCCATATCTTAAGGTTTTTGCTAAAACTCATATTATTATTTATTTATTACTTTTTTATAGTATTTACTATTTCCAAAAGAGACAGACAACATTTCCCACAAACATTTACACCTAATGGCAACTCACAGTTATAAATCAACAAAGGCCGGAGAGAGAACCCAATATTACTATTGGATATTAACAAAGGATTACACTCATGGTGGCACTAGAGAAAAAGTAAGGGGGGGGGGGTCAAAAACGTTTCTACATTTCATGGCAATCCATCTAATTCCAGCAGTCTGTCAACCAATAGACCGACGAGGCTCCCTATCCAAAAAGAAATACCGCAAGACAGCCAGCAACCGTTTGAAACCACAGGAGGGGAATTACTGCTGTGAAGCGTCACTGAGGTGAGATTTTTGGTTGGGAGGAAGTAAGAGGGCAGAAGAACAGCGTGGATAGAAGCTGGCAGGATGTTGGATGTTGTACCACTGTACCAGCCCATGACCACATGAAACCGGTACTCTTTTGACAAACCTTCAGCTGAATTTCATAGTTACACTGATGCCGTTTGCGTCACGGGAAATTGAAATGGCAATCTCAGGGAATTTCCTCAAATTCAAGCAGATGGTCCAAAAATTCCCTCAAGAGGGTATTTCATGGAAATATCAGACAGTCCAGGGAATCTACTGGAATCCCTCTATACACGTTAAGATAACTATTTGCATCCCCAAGGCACGAACAATTAATGAACCCAGCTGACAACTTGGTGCCCACCGGCAACTTATTTCAGTCAGCAACTTGGCTGCCCATGTAAGAAAAGTATTCCTCTTTCTGTTAAACCCTCGGTATGTAGAGCAAAGGGTTTACGCATCAACATGTTCCAGGTTTTGTAAAGAGATTAGAGGAAATTACTTTACATTTAGAAAAAAACGACACAAGATATATTTCTTGTGAAAGCATTTCCACTTGATAAGATCCCTCTCGAAGGCAAGGAAATGAGGACCAAGCCTTACGGATGTGAACTGAAATGAACTCAAGAGTTGTATTGACCAAAACAGGTTTTATTAAGATCGCCATCATCGTTATAGAACTTTGGTTTTTCTGTACACATCTGCCCCATAAGCAGACCTGCTGCGTCGATGACTCTTCTTACAATTATGAAAATGTGTTTTGGTTTTAATGGCATGCGGTTCTTTCCACGCAACACGCTGAACTGTAAAATCCTATTGTGAGCAACCAACCAAGCGTTAGCGTGTTCAACAGTTGTAGGTTTATGCCGGATATCTAGCAGTTTACCTACGTCTGATAACTGGGTTCATACAGGTTGAAAAAGGAGCATTGATAAAAGAAAAAAAAAGAAAAAAAGAGCCAGGAGCCATCAATCTAGTCAAATTCCAGCAGGGCTTGCACAGCTGCAGGCGCTCTGGCGGAGACATCAAACACCACTAGTTCAGAAACAACAGAACGCAGAAGACAGCCTGGTTATGAAAACTGGGATCGAAACACTGCCTAAATCTCAGATCTGCTCATTTCTGTGTGGAACGTGTAGAGAAAGTCCATTTTTTGGTTATTCTTTCCAAAACGTACTCCAACAGCTGAAGACAAAAGACAATACAGACCTGATGTCGCCTTGGGTCTTTTTCCAAAACGAAACCAAGACGAGTTTGAAGCCAGTGGGGCTAAAGCGCGTCTCAACCCGTCTCCCTGAGACCACAGGCAGGTACAAAGGATGCAGCGGACACGTCTTAAAATGACCCACTTCTTTGCATTTATTTGTGATCAAACTAGAACCTGTTTACAATGTTCACCTCTAAAGCTAGCTTTTATCAAAAACACAAAATAATCTAGTGGAGGCAATGTTTCAACAAAACGTAAACCACCTGAGGCAGGAGGTAAAGATAAGTGCTTTTGTTAAGGGAGGGGTGGGGGATCCTTAAATCGCAATATACAGCAAAGGCTAGTTTTAAAACTTTTAACAGGATGTCTGAAAACCTATCAATATAATAAATATAAATACATCTTAGGCTTTTCTACAGATTTTGAAAAGACAAAAATAGCTTTGTTCTCATTCTCAATGCACTCGCATAAATAAAGTGTGATAATGATTATTACAACATTAAGAATAATCCTTAGGCTTTACAAAAAAAGTATGTTTGGCCCATTGAAATGTAAGGCTCGGGCCGTCCAAAGATGTTTTCTTCTAGCTTCACAGTAGTTGACACATCAATAAGAAGCAATACATCATCCCTCTATCCATGGCATCGCGTTATTCAGGAGTACAGTATGAGACATTATTTCCTCTCTTTGGGGTAACAATTTAACAGTTCTAGATTAATCAAATAATCGTTGATTGGCTCAGTTTACATTCCTGCCTTTGTTAAACTTCATGGAAAAAAAAAAATGTAAATGTCAATTTTACATCCTTTTTGATCACAAAATATGATCAATTATTATGAAAATAACAAGTCAGTAAGTCGTGAGAAATTTATAGAAAAAATGCCTTAAAATTATACATTTCCTATTTAACTTTAACTTTTAACTGCTGAACGTGGTGCTACCAAAAATAAAATATTTTCAGCAATTAGATAATCCAACTAATTCCATAATGAATAATCCATCGATGGCTTCTACCTGAGAAAAAAACAAAACGAATGAACTGGAGTAAGAAAACATCACCTACAGTGTGTAATGGGAAACACGAACCACTGATTATTTAATGCACAGAAAAGTCATTTAAAGTCCCAGCCGTAGTTTATAAATATGCAGCCTGACAGGCAGTGGAAGAGGAGGGAGTGATTCCTATCAGCAGCAGCGAGAAACAAACGCCAGACAAAGAAACAAAGATCTGGAGCTGCGTCTCTCTGCGGTGGGTTGGCGAGGCCGATGAGGAGCGGTGGAAAGCAGGAGAGAGAAACGGGAGTCACTCCATGATGGCTCGGTAAATGACCGGCTCGATGTAGTCCTCCCTGTACCGAGAGTTGATGACCCGTTGCCTTTTGGAGTTCTGTTTGACGTTGCTCTGAGAGAAGAGCTCAAAGCGCATGTCTGACGCCACCGACTGTGAAGGAGAAATGAGTGCGTTGAACATTAGAAGCCACAGCGAGCATTGCCTTTACGTTAAAAGGTTCAGAGGCCTTCTGGTGGAATGGGGGATTGTACAATACCATTCGGGACTTGACCCGCTTGGGAAGGTTCTCATCTAGAGTGTAGATGTCTTCTCGCTTGACAGTGATTTGGGATCCATCCTCAAACTCAACCTGAATGTACACACAATTTGTCTTTACAAATGCTGCTTTAAATAGCTTCTCTAATACATTTTAAGCACCACTCACATGCTGCAGCACATTTACATTTTACACAACTGTTGAAATAGGATAATAACATGCAGGCTGTAGTGCCACATCATCATCATCTATCGATTCAGTGAGACAGAAAAGGGGGTTTACCAGGTACATGGGGATCGAGTGAGACACCAAAAACTTGGCTCCATAGATCAACCCGTCTGTCCATCGCACTTGAACTGCATCGCCTTCAGTGGGGGGACCGAGCCGGACGCAGTCCCGGTTCTGAATAGAGTGCGAAAGGTGAACTCAGGTTTTTGCGTTAGTTTGCAGATCTACTCTGACATAACTTCATATCAGCTTATAAATGTTGTTAAAGGCTCGAAGTGTCCTCCCCTGGCATCCTGACAAATGATTCAGGAGCTGCTGTATTTACCTGAATGTCCTCCGGGAACAGGTTGTTGCTGTAGGAGCCGTCGTCGAACACGACCTCGTAGAAGGTGGCTGTGGTCAGCTCCACCACCTCGCTGTGGTAGTACCGGCCATTTTTGTGTTTGCAGATCACCCTCTGCCCGACTGCCAGCTCACGCATCGACGCCTTGTTGCGCTGAGGGGGAACAAACTGAGTGTTTGTATTGAAAGCTTATCGGTCCAAGGCGCTAACTGCAATTTGAGCGATAAGGAGGTGTACGGGACAATAAACGGCACGAGTCGATAAAGATAACTGAGTTCTGATAGTCTACTGTAATAAAACAAGATTTGCACAGCAATGTGTACAAGATAAATTATACTGCGCTCTACTTCAGGGTCCAATATACGTTGTCGTCAAATAGCTGATTGATTGAATTTGGGCGACTGTGGGTGAGTGGGGAGCACGGTCGTCCTCCAATCAGAGGGTTGTCGGTTCGATCCCAGGCCCGGCTAACCTGCATGTCGTTGTGTCCTTGGGCAAGACACTTAACCCAACATTGCTCCTGTAGCTGCGACTACAGTGTGTGAATGGTAGTTACTGATGGCAGGTGTCACTGTGTATGGTTCTCCTGTCATCAGTGTATGAATGGGTGTGAATGATGTCATGTAGTGTTAAAGCGCTTTGAGTGGTCAGAAGACTAGAAAAGCGCTATACAAGTACAGGCCATTTACCATTTACCATTTGAATTTAGCAACAGATTTATTACTATACACCAGGTTACCTCTGGTATGCCGGGCGCTTTGTGTCTGTGGCAGGTGATAAAGACTGTGAACGGCCAGTCATCCGGGTTCATGATCATTCCTGCTGCCTGAGCGCAGGTGGGGTGAAATGCAGTGGAGCAGCGCCCGTGGGAGCACTGGACACAGCAGCCCTTCACCTCCCTCTTCATCCGTTTCCTGCAGTATGCACACTTCTACCAGACAGAGAACAGGTTGAGGAATAGCGGTGGAGGGGAAAGGTTACCGGTGGCATGTTACAGCAAAGGAAGTGCAGAGGAAGGAAAGGGAGGGAGAGAAAACAAGCCAGTGAGGATGATGAGAAGAAGAAAGGTTGTCGAAGGGAGGACCAAGCAGGCGCAGACACAAACCGGAACATGGAGAAGTAAAGAGGGATATTACACAACTTCCTGTTGATAACTTCATTAGGGTTACGACATCAGCTACAACAATGGAGAAAAAGCCACCCATTGGGAAAAAAAGTCCTGCTTTATTTCCAGACTGACTGACAAATGCACAAGCTACACTGGCTGCTTATAACATAATTTTCACTTAAAAACCCATGTGGATTCATGGATTTAACATTTTATATATATATATATATATCTCAAATGTATCCTTAAGTCGGAGACGTGCAGGTGAGAACAGTGTGGAACCCCAACAAGGCTTCGCAGCAGTTTCACAGTGGTGAAATTCTTAACCTCAGACAGATGCCATCAGAGTACAACACTGTTTACCAAGAATCCAAGCTGTAGATCAGTAAAAACTGCCTGGAAAAATGAAGCTGACTCATTAATAGGTAGATAGAGATTGTAATAATAGTGAGATTCTCTGAAACCACATGAACCGCATTTGTCGTCGGTCACTGAATATTTGTGCTAAAGTGAAAGAACTATTTCAAAGAAGAGAAAACTCTGCAAAGTGGCGGCGTAACTCCAGTTCGATATCAGACGTGTGGCACGTGGAATCATCTGGTGCTACCTCTATGCCTACAGCTACAAAACAAACTGCCCTCCTCATATTAATCAAAACCTCGGGCAGACAAGTGTGACTGTGGCGAGTCTTACCAGTTTGAACCGAGGCAGTGGGATTGCAGAGAGGTCCACTGGGCCTCGCTCAGTAACGCTCACAAAGCGAGCTTCCAGCACAGTGATGGCACACAGCACATGAACCCACCTGCGTGAGGGGCAAACATCAGGGAGATTTGTTAGAGAACTGCACGTTCGCTCTAGATTGACTACGGTCCACTGAGTGCACTCTGCCTGCTACTAACTTCATTAAGTTAAACAATTATTGTACTCCTAAGATATTACAGACTCAAAGTTGACCGGCTCGCACGTGCCCATATCAAGACCCTTTCAGAGAGGAGAACGAGCCCTTGAAGTGGTTACACTGCCTGAAGTTATAAATCAAGCAAAACACTCAAGCTAGTTATAACAAATGTATTGAATTGAGCCGATTACACAGGGAAGCGCGTCAGGGTCTTTAAAACACTCGCACTTACCCAAGATGCAAAACTATGCATCGATCAACCAAAATATATATTTAAAAAAAGATATTAAACTGAACACAGTATCCCAATAAAAAGTTATCTGAATAAACAAGTGTTAAACTAGAACATTAAAGAATTTATTGCATCGGAAATAGTGGTTTCATCCGGTAAATCCTGTGTGTACACACAAACCATTTTTTAGATTACGGACTCCGATAACCAGAACTACTCTACAGGTGTGATACAACTTCAAAAGTAGTTTCTGTGATACAGCTATTGATTTACGAATTTGTGCTCTGAGGTTTCTTACTTGTCATTGTTCGCTCTCTGCAGAGCTCCGCCCCGCAAGGAACACAGACAGCAGTCCTGGAGGAAAACCAACACACTACAATTAATTATGCAAAATACAAACTCTGGCAACTGACAGTTTTATCTTCATCACACTATAATCCTGCCGTCAGGGTATATGATGTTCTGCTCTATATTATTCATAGCTGCTGGAGCACAAGGAGAGGCAAAGTGAACCTGGGTTGGCTGCTGTCAGGAACGCTCTGCACCTGCTGTTAACTGACAACTTCCATACGGTGTTGTATCTGAATTATGATCTTCCTGCCACAGCACAAACCGCGATGGTGAAATACACAAAACATTAAAAGAAACCTTTCGAGGAACCTTTAGGAGGTAGTTCTTAGCTGTGTTAATGACACAAAGAATGGCTTCTTCTTTGTGAAAACCCAAAGACGTGTTTACCCTGCCATTATACAATATTGATTTATTTATTTGTTGTACCCCTAGGGAAAACACTGCAAATCATTTGTTCTCCTAATATTTAAATAAAACCAATGACTTCTGTAAATGAATTCTCATTATACAATGAATGTAAGACCGGGATGCTGGAAGCAGCAGAAATGTAAAAGATTACAAAAGAGCAAGTCCCAAATGTTCCATAACGTAACAGGAACAGAAAGAGGAAGCTGAGAAACGTCCCTTGACGTTTTCCCATTACCAGTTCAATAGAAACAATCATCTACTAAAATTAGCCAAAATAACTGACCTCTGTGGTGGCGTCAGCCTCACAACGGGTGCACAGCCAGTCGTCAAGTTCACCTTCATCCTCAGGTACCCCGTAGCAACCTGGACAGAAGCACAACGTGTCAGACATTTATAAACTTAATCCCACAGCACAACCAGGCCATGATATAAAAGTGGAACGCTGTTGGAGATTACCTAAATTAAAATACCTTAAAACAAAACTTGAATATTGAATTCCAGAAAGACTCTGTATGAGAGAACGCTGTGTAAAATCTCTCCATGCTGCTGCCAGAAGGATAAATAACCAAAAATAAATCAAATTTTGTCACAGAACAGGGGCGTACTTGTATGTACGCGGACGCAGCACTGAGCACAGCTGACCAGCCGGCTGGTCCCGTCCTCTGCTACATGAGGGTTAGACAGCTGCCCCTCGCCGTTGTCATTCGACCTGCTGGATTGGGTGTTGAAACACATTTCAGGGATGAGTGGCTTGGACCACTGGCGTCCGCCTGGACGGTTCACCAACGTCACGCTGGAACTCCCACTACTGGATTCAGACTGGATGGGAGGAATACAAATCGAGCGGATTGTTATACGATAATCTGATGGATTCATTCCTCCTGTTGATAACCTATTGTCAAGTGTAAAATCAATGCTAAACTATGTGAAACGTTTTGTTACCTTCAATCTAGATACAAAATAAGTACAGCAATTTAAAAAAAAGAAGCTTTTCACCTGATGGTAGGTGTAGAAGAGCAGGCAGATGGAGCAGTAGGGGGCCTGCTGGCCCAGGCTCTTGTTGTACTCCCGCTCTACCTCAGGGTTGTATGGGCGACACTGCCACAGCTGGGTTAACGGCTTCGCCCACTCCTCTTTCTCCTCTTGCTCAAACTCCTCATCTATGAACTCTTCTACAGACAGGATGGCACCGATAAAAGGAAGATGGATATAGAATAAAAAGTGTAGAAATTACATTATCACAGTAAATATGTTTAGCAAACAGGCTCCACACAACAAAGCTATGGCATTATGCATATGAAGTACTACCTACCGTTGTCACTGTGTGCCTCCCTGATTAGAGGGTGGTGGCGAGGCAGCGTGCACAGCTGGGCCTGCGGCTGCTGCTTCTCCACCACGGACATGCAGTAGGACTGCTCTTCTGACACCTGCTGGAGGAAGACGTGTATAGCAAGAGAACCCTTCAACACAGGGAGGGCATGTACTCGTAGCGAACGTAACCTCGGGTGGATTAAAACACATTGACGTGTTAAGGGCGCTGTACTGATATTTCAAGATCTACATTTGGATGTATGCACCCATTTGGTCTTTGCCCTTTTTAATTTGGTGAACTACTTACGTGGTTGCGAGGGATCACCTCCACCTCATCACAGATTGGTTTCTCGGTAGGAATGGTCTCATTCAGGACGACAATGCCACCATCCACAAGCAGGGACTGGTTACTCTGTACAGGGCACAATGACTAACATTACATTTCACTGCTTTGCTCTTAGCGACGGGTCATCTAAGGTTGTATTGAAAAAGAAGTAAAAGAAACGGACCTTTTGCTTGCTGTTCTTGGAGGTATCCATCACCGTTTTGCTCGTCTCCTCGAGATGCTTTTCTGTCCACACGGCAGCAGAGTTGCTCGTGGGCTCAACTTCTGGCTTCCTTACTTCAGCTTGAGCCTCCGCGGGCGATGTCGCTTTCGGTTTGTCCTCCTTTCGGCCCGGCTCCACGAGACCCTCTGCCTGCGAGTCATATGGTGCTTCGATGGCGAGGTTGGTCTTGGATTCTGTCTGTGGCGATGGCTGAACCTGTGCGTGTGATGAGGTACAGCTTTTGTGCTGTAGCTGACGGGGTTGATGCTCTCGGGCATAGCTGTGCACCTGCAGCTGTGTGTGAGAATGCTGCTGCTGCTGCTGCTTCTCCATAGTGTAACTCTGCACCTGAAGAGCGTCTTTTGAACTCAAAGTTTTGTGGAAGAGCAGGCTGGCCACCCCCATTTTGCGGGCAGGCTGAGCAGTGGCTTCGGTCCAGGACGGTGTTGCTGAAACGGATAAATAGCGGTTTCCGGGCTGGGACTGAGAGGAGATGGCAGGTGCGCGTGTCTTGGTGTAATGTGGAGGGCGGCCTACGTCGCCGTTATTTTGGGTTAGGCTCCTGTGAAATGGATCCAATAGGGTGAGCTTGCTTGGTGTTACAACCAACTTTGGCGGGCCTGTAAATTGAATCACAGACATCTGTTAAGGATGTGATGGTGAAAAGTGCACTTTCATTAAACTTAAAAAATCTATTTTAGGCAAACAGGAAATATAGGTGTAATTGCAAAAAGTGATAATGCCTTTATTTCTCTTGCCATCTTGTGCCGTAGTACGTGGAGGTATGAGGATTAGCCTGGGACGCTTCCCATACTGCTCCGCACCGTCCTCATCTTCATCTTTGGGAACAACCTCGTCGGGCACCTCCAAGCAGACTCTGTGTCTCTTTGTCTCGATCCTTTGTGTGCTAATGAAAAACAAAGAAGAAGAAAAAGGTAGTTATAAACTTGTCTTCGCCTACGGAGAAGACTGTGGTTGTGCAGATCTGTGTCAGTTGCAATGTTTCTCAAACTGCTTTGCTACAGGACAAAGTTCTGTCACTGACCACTTTTTGGATATAAAGAAAACCTTCATATAGAAGCTAATTTTGGCTGGAAAGGGTAAAACTGTATTTGAGTGCTGAGCGGGGCGTTCCAAGAGAAGCGGCATCAGCAGGCTCCCGTAACGGTCTCTGATTATTATTGAGTAACAGCTGTGATTTGTTTGGCATAAAATAATCAGTATTGATTTCCTCTGCTGTCCAGGGATCTTTAAGCTAATAATAACGGATATTCCACACCAAGTGCTTCACTCAGACCAAAATGGTCACCGGGATGGTCGTCACAAGATAACCAGGACCAATAGAGTAACTAAAATAGTATCGACTTTTCAAACTAATGTACACAAGCACATTCATTTCTGGAGCAAATGACCCACCTCTTTCGCTCGCCATCATCCCCACAAGTCGCCGTGTCATTGGAGGACTCCCCCAGGAACTCCTTCGCCTCTGGGGTGGGCCGTCTGTGGTCAATAGGCAACACATCGCGCCCTGCCAGCCACTGCTCATAGCGATCTGGCTGGAACTTCTTCACAAATACATCCATAGAAATTTTAACCATGTCTCTGCGACATGAGCACTAGAGGGAAGAGGAGCAAGAAGAAGACGGGCACGTTACCTATAGACGCAGAGTCGATAATACTGCGTACACGTTTACAGTCCTGCGAGCCAGTTTACATCTGATTCAAATTATTTTGGAGTTTTGTTTGCCGTCACTTGGCAATCCTCACCAAAACAGCTTGCTTCCCGTACTCGATCCATCGCTCGGTGGCGAAGTTGGTGGATTCTGCGCAGTTGAAACCGTGGTTGAACCCAGCGTGATAGGCATAGGGGAAGGTTACCATGAACTCCCCGGCCTCCTGAGTAATCTTCAGAAGAGGTAAAACACTTTTGTTAGTCACAGCAGTTTACACGTTCAGGTGGATGAAGAAAATAATCTGAAACAAGTAAACGACCTTGTACCTTTTCAAACGGAATGCCATACTTCTTAAGTATAGAGGGAGAGATGAGAGTCATCTTGTGCCTTAAAAAAGCCTCACAATTCTGGGAACTACCAGGAAAGAACCCTAGAGGGAGAGCAGACGGATGTTAGAGTCCACCATAGGAAACAGCCTTAGTACACACCGGCGGATTATATTGTTTTGGTCACTTACCTTTAGCCAAGCGCTCCAATCGTTTCCCATGCTCTGGAGGAACACAGTACCTACGCACATTCAAATGAGTCTGATTAGTCACAATAAACTTACATTATGGATTTATTTATACACAATTAAGTATGGTGTCAGCTAATATATATATAAATCACAGCATTTACATCCCCGCCCATAACCAGGGTCACATCCAGGACCTGGTCTGTTCCTCTGGCATCACCTCGCCACCGACCACCTAGCAGTCACGGGTCGATTGAATGAACCGATTGTTAGCTGCATCCTGGTTCAAAACTAAAATCACAACATTGCGATGCTCTGTAATTATTAGGTGACCGGGCTAAATACAGGCAGAGTTCTGTTGTTGGCAGCCGTTCGCTTTAAAGCTAACGTGAGGAAGTGTTTTGCTTCCCATTCATCATCTTCTTCCCAGTGGTTGAGAATCAGAGATTTTGCTCGGGGTGCACTTTGGACCAGAGATGCAGCCTTCAGCTCAACCATTTTACAGAGTGAGACTCTGTGACCAAAGCTGAAATTGATGAGTCACTGAAGAAAAGGGGTCAGAGCAGTAACACGATTTGCGTGACATTGTTGCCAGAGCATCTTGTGAAACAGAGTCAACGCCAGTAGCTGATAATGTTGTTGATTGGGAATATGGGCAGCGTGTTATGTCACATGACTCGGAACATCACCAACAAATCCAACCTCATCATCAACCTCCTTTTTCTGTCCAAAATACTGGAATGAACTTTTGCCCTCCAACTCCAACTCACCTGTACTCTAATCAACTGTATGAATCTCTTCAATCGTGATTCAAAGACGGGCTCTTCTCCTCAGATGGCGACTCCCTCAACCTCCTAATTATGAGAATTTCCCGAGCTCCATAGCTACAAATCCGAAATCCTCATCATCGGCCCAAATCACCAAACATCCCACCACACTTTCTCCCTCTGCATCAATGTACTGATAGATGTAGGTACGACTGGCTGCCTGCCAGTATGTGGCAACAAGAGTCTGCCACCTGTCCAGATGAGCGTAACCGGCCTTTGCTTTCTGTCAGCTGGGATCGGCAAATGGAGATAATGGATGGGCTCTGTGATAGAACACCCTGCTAATAATAAGATTATCATAACAATTTCATAGGAACGTTTTGTGTCCTTACCACGATTTGGGCTCTCCAAAGTGTAAGTAGTTGATACTGTAGAGGTCCATGTCCTCAGTGTGCCATGCAAAGGTGGTCTTCCACATGCCAAAATACAAGTAGGGTGTATTAACCCCCTCAATAGTGATCCCGCTTTCATGTTCCACAGTATCCAAGATAGTGTCCAGGTGGCAAATGTTCCAGTCTTTGACATCCTGCAGAAGTGGATGAGAAAACACAAAATCAGAACATGAGATTTGGTGGTTATGAACCATCACAACGTTCAGTAATGGATCAGTTCACAGACACAGCGATTGAGAATATTAACTGCAGCAACGACCTCCAAAAAACGTCAACTCACAGGGTCATATAGAGATCCATTCACATCGGCCCCGTATATGGGAGGGTTAAATGTCACGTTCTTCCAATACTTTCTTTCCAGCTCTTCAAAGTCATCATAATGTGGACTACAGAACCTATGAAAATGAAATGGTTAATTAATATCAAACAATTAAACGACTTCTACCATGAAAAACTCAAAGGAAAGTTCTGAAATGCTCACTTGTCACTGTTGGCAATCTTGCGAAACTCTCTCACGGTCATGGACTTCTTCTGAATGTTGTATTGTGTGAAAAGGCCCGACTGGCCCGTCACGACCTGCTGAATGGGTGCGGGGATCACCAAATCGTCTATGTCATCATAAGAGCTTCTGGGTTTCCATTCCTTTGGTGGAACGATCTTTAAGACGGAAAGTGGAAAGTGCATTACTGTCAACAAAAAGAAAAAGATAATAAAAACGTCCTATTTGAAATGTTCTGTGTGAGTTCCTACTTTTGCCAGGCCTGCTTTGTGTGCTCCTTGGGACTCCACATATGCAATGTAGCGGCTGAAGTTCTTGAATTCCTCTGGGGTGGGGTAAAAAGTCATGATCCCCTTGGAACCATTGTTTTGGGAAATCACACCCGACGCCATCCCAAAACTCAATGGCCGCTCCTGCAAATTGTGAATGAGGAGATTGTAAATGAATGTTACAATGTGCGGAGTAAATATATCTTCAATCCGTTATTGCATTATCCGTTTTTGACCACAGAATCTAACTGGGTGTGTTGTTATTTTGCCTTTGCCATTAATAGCTAAATGTAATAGTAGAAAATGTATGAGATGTACGTTAGGGTTAGTACTACAATACTAAGTAACCATAATATTAAAGCATTGCCTATTTCAGAATAACATTTTTCAGAGGGTCCAACACCTTGCAGATCATTTAAACCTACCGACTTTAACTGCTCAATAACATCACAGAGTTTAGCCTGGCAGACCTGAGCGGAGTGATGATATTCATCTAAAATGACCACATACTTAACGTAACAACGTTTACTATTAGATGGTGCAAAAACGTTTTGAAAAAATAGATATTATTTTTTATAATAGCCGATTGTTGTATATGGTTGTAAAAAGCCGGCACAGCTTCTCAAAACAGTGCCGCTCGCCACTGCAACGTCAGTGGCACAATGAAATGATTCCTACTAAGTTCTTATTGTTAATGTGCAATCTATTCTTCTGAATAGTTGAGAGAACACAACTTACTTAGGGTCACCGTGGTATGTTTACTTGTTAGCGTACCTCACTACGAGGGGGACCAGCTAGCTTGCAGGCTAGAAAACCCTGCCTCCCCCCAACTAAAACAGTCCCTGATTGGTGGAACTCGCGTCTCTTTAATTCGGCCCCACAGTTGAAGCCTAGCCAGCCCCGCTAGCTTCTTTGCTAACTTGCTAAAGCAACATGGGCTAATTCCTACAACGAATATGCGGTTCATATAGCATTAGCTAATCTGATAGCATACGGCTTTGACTAGTATTCCTGTCCCATTCAACATTAGTTCTGGTACCGTAAATAAGACAATCGTCAAAATGAACGTATACGACTGCACGTGGAGGGGTACTTTCCTATTGTTTCAATGGGGTCTTAAAAGGGGAGAGTGGTGGTCATTAGATATCTAACTAGTTAGCAAATTCATGTTAATACCGTGATTGGATGGGTCTATTTGCTGGAAGATAAACACCATTGCTGCGCTGCATACTCGCAGGCTCATCCGTGTGGTTTGAAATGTGCAAACTTGGATAAGCTAGCGTTAGCGTTCTCTTAGGTCAAAAAGCGGAGCTGTCCAACGGATACAAACAAAATCCGACACGCATTTAAATTGACCTAAACAGACAATGCAAAAAAATAAAACTAACAGTTGTCACGCCTGCGATATTAATTCCAGGAAATAGTCTAAACCCGACCGCTAGCATCGACATTAGCCGTCGAGCAGTTCCGGCTAGTTTAGCATTCAGATTAGCATTGTGAGTTAAGAAGCTAACATCCAGCCGTAAGGTAACTACATGTAATGTAAGATGTAAGCATGCAAACACTTACCACCACCTCTCTGTTGACTAAGACCGTATTCCTTTGCGTTGTAGATATCTCGTAATTAATAGAAAGAGCAGTTAGCGGCACACGAGAAAGAGGAGCGCTTGCTATCTAAACCCCCTGTGAATAGATCACTATCCTCCATTACCACGTATACGCATGCACACGCATCTCGGATTTTGTTTACCACAACACGCATTGCGCTCCGCCAATAGGAGGCCTGCTGTGCCGGCGCAGAGCGTCTCTGGATGGATTATAACGGCAGGTCAGATTTGTACTGTAAATATGCATTTAAGTAATCAAGATATCGTCTGTGTTTGCACACTTTAACGATATACGAGAGGGCGATTTTACAATGTTAAGAAAATGATATGTCCAACCAAAATATGTCCACGGAATGAGGAACATTATACACATTCGATTAATCAGATTGTTATGTTTCAACTAACGCATAAAATCTTACTGATAACAAGGTAATTGATTAATGTAAATGTTAGGGTCCTGGTAATTGACAAATAAAAATAAAGCCACTAAAAACATTGAATAGCATAATTCATTCGAGAAAAAGATACTTTAAATTACATTTAGCGTTAAAATACATTTTAATAATGGGGCTAACAATTTTGGGGGCATTGATTAAATTAGGTGAACTGCTATGAGGATAGGACTTTTATTTATTACACAATCTGGAAAGATAATCTT
The DNA here is from genome assembly GCF_964276395.1 of Gasterosteus aculeatus. NCBI lineage: Eukaryota > Metazoa > Chordata > Actinopteri > Perciformes > Gasterosteidae > Gasterosteus > Gasterosteus aculeatus. Next base: position 9,665,732 of record NC_135690.1, on the reverse strand, counting down.
ACAATGCTAATATGGACAATGTTGGGTGTACTTCTTTTTAAACAAAATTCTGAGACTATCGTGATGCTGTTACATCTAACAAACACTGAAGAAAGAGAAGCAAGAAGGAACAGAAAAACAATCAAAATCCACATGCAGACCGTGAACATTTGTTTTATTTAATGACAGGAAATGCACATACTGAATTCAACTTTATTGTATATATAACTTTATATGCATCAACATTCAGGCAGTGCATATATTAAGTTGTCCATAAATAAATGCAACAATAACATTGACACATTTAGTTAACCACAAAAGATATAGCACACATGAGCACTGACCATTTGTATATGCACACTTTTAGCATAAGAGGAAGTACATGTGCACCCTGTTGTCCATACAGTTACACCGACCTTTTACATAAAAAGAGACATACAGGACATTGCATCAGGAGCACGGGTTGTTTTTTGGAAGGTCCACAGGGAATGTATAATGTTAAGATGCCAAGTCAGTTTATTTCTATTCTATTTCTCTCTATTTTATTCCATTTGCATAAAACCAGTAATGTTGCATCAGCATTCTGTCAAAATGCATATATAATAGACCACCATGGTCAGTAAAAATGCCTCTCTTTTTAGGGGACTTCCTGCTTTGGCTTACTCATATTTGATTTTAGGCTTTCTACATCCCAGTCTTAGATCTACATCTTCTGCTTCTCATAACAGCATAAACTCTCCAGTCATCAAATACGTACTCGGGAAACATATCTGCTGCTGACTGTACTTTTACTTGCACCTGTTTTTTAAAATGGATTTTTCTCTTGCCCCATGTTTTGTTGCACATTTGATTGCCTTGTTGTTGAAATGTGCTGTACAAAGAAACTTGCCTTGCCTTGAAACTAATTGTCCCACTGTGAGACAGCAGAACCCATCAGTGAATCTTTTTAGTGAGCATAATGTTGAGCTCATTATTTCTGCCTGATACCATGAAATGAATAGATAGGGCAACAAACCCAGCAGCTTCAAGCGATCAACACAACCACAATTTGTAATGGCAGTTGCTACTTTTTCAAAATAAAAGCAAAAAAATACTTATACATCAAAAGGAACAGTCATTTGATTAAAGAGAAGTGCACAAGGAATTTTTCAATATGAAAATATATTGCTGTCTGACCAAACCCTCCTTCCTTTACATATTGCGAACTTAAACACAGCCTTTGTGTCCTTAGGATATTACATAACATTGAAGAAATGTCTGCCAAAATAAAAGAGGAGAACATTTTGGCATCCAGTTCACATAAAACTCATTAAATATGACTTAATTTTCATGCAACAGTGAAACGATAAATTGGTAACATTGTGCTTAACAAAGACACACATAGCTTTTTAGATTTAAATTTGATATTATTCAATATACAGAAAATATATTGATGTTATTTTGGAATAGGTGAACCAACTTTTGTTCAATTTTGTAGACATCACCTTGTATGAATGTGGTCATCATAACCATGGATTGCAGTTAAGGAGTCATATATATGTATATATATATGCATGTGGTGAAATTATTAATGATATTTTCAGTATATATCTAATATTTTAACACACGACCCTCTCTTACCCAGTCCGTATTTGATAATACATTATTATTATCAACACTTTTTACTGTAAGCTGTCCTTCACTGTACCGGCAAATCAGCAATCAAATCCGCAATTCCTCATTTCACAGCACATCATTTTGACAGTTTCCCACCGAAAGCAGATGAGTTAATAAACATTTTGTAAAGGTTGAACAGAACCTCTGCAGTACTTTACAGAATATTTAAAATAGAGGAATTCCCACACCATTTCATGGATTTTAGCTTTTTGCATCGTGCAGTAGTCTTTGCCATATACATTTCAAACACATATCACGAATGGACATAGTCCTCCAGGTTTTGGGTCATTTTGCAGATCTGGTATCAAAAAGCGAAGCAGAAACCGACTGTATATGCATCCATTCTTCTCATCTTTATGTGTTTTCCATCGTTCCCTTGTTCCCTATATCCCGCTTTATCTTGCAGCACCAGTGGCCATTTGCATCCTTAAGATGAGGCCCTGTTTACAACAGCTCTCAGCCTGGTAGCAGCCCTAAGAACACCAGCCACAAAAGGCCTTCTGCTTGGTTGTGTAATAAAACTAGACTCCTCGTTGGTTATTTTTCCACAGGCTTATTCACTTTGAGTGTGTGCAGAGTGTCACCGAGAGCTGTGGCTGTCTTGATGCGGTCTTTTCTGGACATGTCGGGCTCCCATAGAAAGAACTCGTGGAGGAGGGTGTTGACGGTGTCAGGGCACTCCATCATGACCATGTGACTTCCCTCCTCTATGACTTTCAGGAACGCAAACAGAAGGATCTAAAAGGGGAGTCAAAATGAAGGCAGAATGAACAGGTTCAAAATGAACAGGTGACACTACGGCGCAAATATGGCAATTCACATGATTATTCCACCCTCGTTACCATATGAAGATGTACTTTACCTCTGCCATGCGCTGGTCTTCATCCATGGGCACAAACTTGTCACACATGCCATGGACCAGAAGGATAGGCACAGTGAGCTCGGCATGGTAGACCTCGTCCCCCTCAGGCCAGTACTGGCCACTCATCATGGCTCGCAGGACGAACGGAGACACGTTAAAGGCATTGCCCTGCTTCAACAGCTGCTTTTCTTTGGTACCCTGACGGGCGAATCCGGCCCTGCAGGACAGGAAAATATAGGAGAGAGAAGTTAACTTCTCTGTATATTTCTTTCAGCAATGAGGGATGTTACTGGGGTTTGTCATTGTCTCTGGTGTCAATTTTGTCATCATACAAATGCAAATCTTACTTGAGGAAGCTCCAGGCCAGACAAGGTGAGAGACAGTGAAGGACACACGATGGCAGCTGGAAGATGGAACACAGGCTGGGCTCCAGAGCTGTGGGACCCCCTCCATTGATCATCACCACCTTATGGACCAGATCTGGATATTCATGTGCCAAGAAGGTGCAAAATGAGACCCTGGAAGACATACAATGAGATTGATATAGGATGTTAACAGCAGCACGTTTATTTCCACTCGTTAGATCAATATGGGGGACGATTTGGGACAAAAACCGGCATCAAATCCTCACCCGTACGAGTGGCCAATGAGGATGTTGCGCTTACGAGCGTATCTCTTAAAGATGGCACGAAGGTCCTCCGCAAGAGCATAAAAAGTATAAGCTGCTGCAATCTGTGGGGCAGTGCTGGCTCCATGCCCCGCCAGGTCGGGCGCGATGACCTCATAGCCCAGCCGAGAGAAGAAGTCCAGTTGGCTGCCCCAAATATCCAGAGAACCGCCCACTCCGTGTACGAAGAACAGCGCTACGTCCGAGTGCGTCCCTTTGCAGCTTGAGATCACCCTCTTTGAGTCGATTTGCACGGTGCGCTTGGGCTTGCGGCGGCGGCGGCGAGGAGGCGGAGCCGGTTTCTGTTCTCCGAGAGGTGGAGGAACTGGAGGTGTGACAGGTTTGGGGTCTGGAGAAGAGGGCATTTCTTTGTAGTCAGCCAGCTCCACCTCTACAGTGCTGCAAGGCTCCAGATCCCCGTCCCGACACTGCAAGATCTCAGAGTGCAAAACATCACCGAGATTCTCGATCACCAGCTGGCCGTTTCGGTAGACCGTGATCTTCCTCTTGCAGTGGACACTGCTGCCGGTGTTGCTGTCGTTGCAATCATGAGCAGAACCACCACCACCGCCATCATCGTCATCATCATCATCATCTTCGGCATCCTTCTTTTCGTTGCCTGCAACTTGCCCCTCGGTTACTACAGGCTGACGCTCAGGGACGATGTGCCGCACTCGCAGGACTCTGCCAGGTTTCACCTCCACAAACTCAAAACCATCAGAGGGTTCTGTGGACTCCAGGGACAAGACCAGACCGGCAACCTTCCCAGTCAGGCAACACAGTATACCTTCAGTGATGCTGGTCAGCATGATGCTTCCCTGCACAAACAACGTCACACAGACACAGCGAAGCAGATTATTTACTCAGATGAGTCTCTTGAGATGAAGAATAAAAGATTGTGTGCGTTTATGAAACCTCGTCTAGCTTTTTTGCTGTTGCATTGTGAATTTTCCGTGGCGGTGTATGAAAACGTCAACAGCTCAGCAGGAACAAATGAAGGCCCGGTATGATTCCTGCAAAATTGGACACAAGCTGTTTCCTAGCAACGCAGCTAGAAGGAAACGGTCTTCTTCATCATATCATATAACCACAGTCAGAATGGAATCAACACTGCTTTGTCAATTATAAATACTGAAGCCAGTTTAAGTACAGTGTACTAACACACTCACCTGGGTGACAAAGCAGCATTCAAGCATCCCAAGTTTATAAACAGACACAATAAAACAATACTGGCACTACGGTTTCAATGTCACGGAGGACGGATCATGAATGTGCTTACTTAGATGTTTGCTATTAATAACTCTTTTCACATGATCAGAAGTAGGATATATATATAGAAAACACAAGACATGTCTGTATGCCTTGTGAACTGTATGTGTCATAACAGCATGATGGCAGTTATACTGCTTCCAATGGAGGGGAGTGGAAAACCATTTTTACTTTTTCCTGTTCGGGTCCAGCTGCAGTTAAATGGCATTTTGGCAGTTTTTCAAGTAAAGCATCATTAGTCTTAATTTTTTATAACCCACACAGGCTGGTTATCTCAAGGAAACAGAGTGGGAAGATCTCTGTGGGCGCGTGAGGCTTTCTTGTATCTTGGTTAAAACCGGGTGAAACAGAACGCTGTTATTGCTGCTTCAGGGCATATTTCACATTACCACTCACGCACAAGACCGGTAGTTTATGTCATGGCTCCCGTGTTTCGTCTTAAGAATGCATAACATCTAGGCCTTTTCGGGTAATAAATCCTTTAAATACATAATAATGTCACATTGATAGGGGGAATACATACTCATCATAACCAAACAGTCTTGGAATGCTTGGCGCTACAGTGAGAGGAACATGGAGCTGGTTTATCTCAGCACAGGGGAATTCATGTGTTCAGGTGTCTGTGCGTGTGTGTGTGTGTGTGTGTGTGTGCGTGTGGTGTCGTTGTTGGTGACAGGCCGGTCTGAAGGTCAGAACTCAAAATGCTATTCATTTACATCCTGGAACTAAGTGAATGTTAACATTTTATTATGAAATAATCATTTGAGCCACATCAGCTACAAGTACATGATAAAGCAAAAACTGTCCAATGAGGAAAAGTTAATGGTCTGTATTCTACCAATTTAGCAGGACATCCCCTGACCGTGTTTAGCAGTTTGGATAACCCTGGCAAAGAGTTGCTCATTAACACAAAAAAACATCAGCAGCAGTGACAAACAGCCCCGTCATCTGAATCAGGGATTCTCCTCCGGACCGATATCCATCTACACAATTTAATTAAGGGGGAGCAGGTATGCCATTTTTTTCAGATCAACAAACCCAATAAAGTCATAGAAGCTGAAGGTTACTCGTTCATGAGATTCATTTTGACTGCATTGCAGAATATAGGTTGCTCTGTTGGCCAAGTCTTAAAGTTACACACATTTGGTACGCAGTGTGCAGCTCTATTTTCACAACACACGGTACAGTAGCCAGTGGCGCACTCTGACATAATAGCTGCACATATAATACGTATAATTATTTTACAAGACGGACCATTATCACATATGAAGCCAATAAATAGCCAAAACCAGCAGTAGGTACTGTATTATGGTACAACAATTTGATTGGTATTTTTTGGGGGTTATTCACAATAATGAATGTATCACAAATAAAAGCATATTTCAAATCAAGGGGCAGTATGGCAAAGAGGGGCATAATTGCTGCATGTATAGTAGGCTATTATGTTGATCTGTCACATAATACATGCATGCAGCCTTTGCAGATATGTGCTATAAACATTATGTGATTGATTAACATTATGTAATAAAAACGGACTCCTTACCTGCAGAATTACTGCTGATTTAGGGTGATTAGACTTCTGCACCGAAAGACGAGGGCCGACGAAACTGAACTGAGAAAACGTTGCATCTGGTGCAACAATTTGTCCGCACTAGAGATGCTGCAAAAATATCAAAAGCTCCTTATTCCCACTATCACAGAACACGGGGGGGGGGGCTTCAGTTGATGACAAAGCATGCATTCATTCAAGTGCGGTGACTGCAGCTAAATAAGATACTCATAACGATAACAAACGACGTTTGTGTCCCTCGGCATCCACTGCGCACTCCGACCAGCCTCGCCGCCCTGGTGTCTGCAGCAGACTTCGGGCATGTTGCCTTCTGAGTGGCAGCGAGGGGGGCGAATAGCAAACAACCAGAGAGTGAGAGGCGGCCAATGGGAGACGGGTTTGTCCTTGTTGCCAAGGCTGACACGGGAATCGTGCACCGTGCGCGTGCGCGTGCACTCGCGCTGTTGGTCAGGCAGAATGATTGAAATGATACCAAAAAAAGCCTGCTGATTATCTACATGGATACAGGAACACGTGTCTCATCCATCATGTCAAATTCTACACCTGGTGCATCAAAATATACTTTAAATCGGAATATTTGCGATGGCGGTTGCTGCGTCACTGACGGGGGAGAATCCCTTTTAGATAAAGATGTGGTGCCTCCCTCCGTTCCCCTTGACCTCATGCATTGAGGGTAGTGGGACAGGCTCGTGCCTGTCACCGGGTTGTGACGTTTATGGGTTGTTGTGACGTTTATGGGGCGGAGAGCTTGAGCACACACCGGTTTGTATTATCATTTTACGATGTAAAAAACGACTTTACTTTAAACCTAACTACTTTGTGTTTATATATGGTAACGCGTGTATTAAAAGAGCTGAAGCACAAATAGGCGGATTCACACACCAGATAGCCAATGAGATAAACCGATCGTCTTCAATCTCATATTTGTCATACATAAATGCAATGCATCTTATACGCATGCTTATTGTGAATTGAAACAATACATACAAACATAACCTTTCAAACATGTATGAGTATATCCTATCTACGGTGTGAATGCGATACAAAAAACTACAATTAACTTTTTGGAGAAGCTGGTGTTTTTGGGACTTCTGCACTGACAGGAATTTAATTCTTGCATTAATTGTAAATTGTTGTTTGTCCACTTATTTGGGATAAATGCACACACTTGCAATAACAGATTATTAATCGTTACATTCAAAGATGTATGTTATCTGTACTGAAAAAAACGGATTGTAGTTCAACAAATTCAAATAAGAGTCCAAAAGAATTCCTGAGTAAAGCCTCGCAGGAGCGAGTCCCATCAGGCTATTTATAAATTCAGACGCATAGCTAATTTAGTGTCCCCCGTATTTTAGAAACTATAATATCTAACCAAGCGTGTCAAGGCACGTTTTGTCAAAGCATCTTTATCATGGCTAGTGAACCGTTTTACTGTCGAAACGTGCTGTGTGTCGATCTGCAAACTCGAGAGTTTGACCTGAAAGACGTTACGGAGGGCAAAGACAGCACGTCAGCAACAAGCCTTTTAATTGGCTGAAAACTCCGATCCAATCATCTTGCGTCGTATTCGCAGGGAGCTGGCAGGCCTGTGACATTCACCAATGTCTGTGTCAACTGTATGAATATCTAAAGATGAATCTCGTACGGGCGTCCTTTTCCCGACTGGGTGGAATACGCAATTCCACTAGGTAACATAGTTCGTTTGTTTATTTTCGTGCTTGTCGTACGAAAACGATGATGTTTATTAACGATGCTAACGCGAGCGAGCTAGCTTAGCAGCGCGTTAGCAACAGGGCTACTCAGTCAGTCTGGCAATAGGAACATATATGTAGTTAGGTGATGACTGACTTAATTAACTAATTAAATTGTAGCTTAGTGGTAGATTATACAGTTTATATAGAATTTTACATGATCACTATTCTGCGTCAACGACATAAAGTTAATTAAAATTAGTTTTCAATCTGCAAACACATCCTAGTGTGGATAATGGACACTGAGGCATAGGATCTGTGCATGAGACTAGTCCCCACATTAGCAGCAGCACCATTAGTGTGCTACAATGTTGTATTTCTGGTGCAATGCTGCCATTGATGAAAAACTTGTTTTCAATTTGTCAACAGCATTCCTGCAGGAAACGTTGCCGTAACTGGCAACTCTCACCTTAGAATGTTCAGCAACTGGTTTGTTCCCAGAGCAGCTGCAGGACCTCAGATTTCCAGACGTGGGCCACTTTGTTCACAAGCAGAGGGTGGAGGAGTGTTCCAACAGCTTCCGTGGCAATACCAGCAGGTGCGGACCAGGAAGAGGGGCACAGAATATCAGCCCAAGAACATCAAGCGTAAGAGGACCCACGGCTGGATCAAGAGGATGAGCTCACAAACCGGCATCGAGGTGGTTCTGCGGCGCATGTTAAAGGGACGGAAATCACTCTCGCACTGATGGACCTTGTTGGAAAACCTGAAACCTTCAGAAAACAGACATTGGTTCAGCCATTGCTCGGGGTGCTCAGCAAACGTTGTGTATTGGGTTCACTGGTTATACTATACTGAGAGAAAGCTAGTTAGTTTCACCCAGTGAATTTGTAAAGCTTGTTGATGTCATTATTAAATCAAATCTATGGATATTTTTAATTGTGTGAAGTTATTTGATATAAGGAAAAAAAATGTTGTCTTTCAAGCTCAATTTCTTCATAGTAGTAAGTTAGTTATTACAAAGTGCAATTTCATCAAATAAGCCGATTTACAACTTTCTATAGATGACAGCCATTATAAGTACAATTTAAATGCTACAATTTGTTTTGTGTTTTTTTTTCTTTAGTCATGGTAGAGTCTGAAGAGGTGTGTCTTGAAGATGTGAAGGCTCTCTGTGGTCCTGATGGCCTCAGAGAGCTCATTCCACCATTTAGGAGGCTGGACAGCAAAGACTTGTGATCTTGTCGAGTGTTTTGCTCTCAGTGTGGGAAGAACAAGCAGTTTGGCAAATGCAGAGCGGGGTGGGATGTAGGGTTTGACCATGTCCTGGTAGTAGTCTGGACCCGATGGTACGTTGGTACCAATGTTTTGAAGTGGATGCGGGTAGCCAGTGAAGAGAGCGGAGGAGTGCAGTAGTGTGGGAGAATTTCAGAAGGTTAAAGACCAGTCGAGCTGCAGAGGTTGAATGGCGGCAGCAGGGAGACCTGCCAGGAGAGAGTTACAATACAAAAATCTTCCCCTGCAGAATTTGAACGTACTTCAATTCCTGATTGGGATAATCAGTCAGTGTACAAAGTTATCAGAAGAAAGTTTTGACCTCTAATATCTGGTCCTTGTGGCTTAAGTAGAACGAATTGGAGTTCTGTTGAAAATATAGTTGAAAATGATAGCTGTGACAGCTATGAATCAGACAAGAAGTGGACGCATTCATTGTTCATATTACAGGCCAGAATAACACACACCAGCAAAAATAATTTACATTCTATTGGTTTCCCACTTTAAAATCTATACCATTGATGTCAACATATCCAGTCCTTGTATATAAACAATCAAATATCGAGCTCTAGATTGTTCTAGATTGTTTTGCTGGTCCATGTGCTCAACGCATAACAGAGAAGCAAAAGCATGCAGAGAGATAAATACATAATGAAGATGGAGGCCATGCTGTGGAAAGTACTTGTGTTTTCATCAGACGCTCATGCCAATACCACGAGCTCGTTTTGGGGGATTGGTCTGTTACGTCATCCCTTCTCAGCCTATCAGTGCCTTTCCTCTTCCGTCTCTCCTCGCGTCCAGTACCGTTCAACCAATGAGGGGCCTTAAATCCCGGGAGAGTCACCGCCCACCAGCAGACTAAACAACAAAGATGGAGTAGTGAACCGAAAGCAAGTTAGCATTTACTTGACGTTCATTTTTAGTTGTTGGCGTAACTACAGATACAACAGTGGAAATCCCCGGCTGATCGAAGCGGCATCATGCGATTGTACCGAAGTCGGATATAGTTTAGGTTTCGTAGAAGTAAGAAGCGGCCGGGCTTTCACGCAGCGGTATCTTAGCTGCGACAAAACAACAGGGCTTAGTAGCTAAACGTCACCTCGCTTCGCTCAGTCACGGCTGCTCGTTTCCCCTCTCAGCTAACGAGATAAGAGCGTGACTCGGACAGAAATGGAGAAGGTAACGTTTGTTTCACCGCTTGTTGTTTTCATACTGTTCATTATTTATGTCATGTTTTAACTCGTTGCTTCTTTCCGGCTTCCGGCTATTGCTTCTAAAGCACGAACAAGCAAGACGTGCCGTAAATATTTTGTTATTTACTGTTCATGTTACACGTTACGTAACGTAATGCTACAGCTTGGGTGACGTGAGTGGGTTTTACAACCCGCAAGTGGTCTTTTCACATTCTCGTTTTTTCTTCTGCTCACAGTCCGATTTCCTAAAAGGACTACCGGTCTACAACAAAAGCAACTTCAGCAGGTTCCATGCGGACTCTCTGTGTAAAGCGTCGGTGAGTTGTCTTTGTTTATTCCTGAAATGCTGCGAGAAAATCATGTTGTAGGGGCGTCGTACAAAAAAAAAGATTATGTCACATGCTGTCTGAGGTCAAGCTAACCAACGTGGAACCAATTGTTTCAGAACCGTCGACCATCAGTGTACCTTCCAACACGGGAATATCCATCAGAGCAGAGTAAGTGCGCAGATCTTTGATAATCCTACATTCTATCCACATGGATGACACATTGGATCACTGGGGTCTGCAGTCACATCAGGTTCAGGCTGGAAGTTCAGGCTTCCATCAAGGAAATCCCCTTGTCCCGAGATGAGTCATTATCCAACTTGTTTAGGTTATTGTTATTTTAAGAGCCGCTGATTTCATGTTTTACTTTTTTTAAACTCTGTCTCCCTTTTTTATACTGTTTCTTTTCTCCCCTCAGTTATTGTCACGGAGAAGACAAACATCCTTTTGCGATACCTTCATCAACAATGGGACAAAAAGGTAGTTTTTTTTAATTAAAGTAATTTAGGAGAAAGTTAGTGCCGAGTTTATTTCTTCAGACCATAAAATATTCAGTGTTTTGTTTTATTTCATCAGAATTCAGCAAAAAAGCGAGAACAGGAACAAGGAGAAGTGGAGAACGCGGCACCTCCGCGCAAAATAGCCAGAACAGACAGTCGGGAGCTGACTGAGGATTTGTGAGTTGCTGTGCAGCGGATGCAGCGCACCCAGCAGAGACTGACCTAATAAACAAAATGCAAACGCAGTTGAAGGATATATGTTTGCCAACCGGGCCGTGGCCCTGAAGCACACGGGGATCGACACTCCCGGCATGAAATAATTCCTTTTCAACCAACATCCTTTTTCAGCAATTGATCTACTAATTTTACCCCGTATTTTCTCGTGTTCCAAGAAACTTCTGCCTTTTTAATTCAGTCTTTTGTGGTTTTGAAAAAAAAAAAACATCTACCTCCCGATTCCTCATTCCTTCTGTTATCCCTTCACTTTATCACCCACAGCTTTCTTTTTAAATATGTAGCTCCTTTGGGGAGGGTTTACAGCTATATTTATTCATAGCTTTTCTGAAGATTTATACATATTGATGAAAGTCCAAGTGGTTTGCCATCTGTTGTTGCTTCCACTACTTAGTTTTTTGTTTGGAATTATGTAACGACAGTGGTCCATAAAATATTATCTTTGCTCATTGTTTATGATTAATGTCATTGTTTGTTGCTTAGATGTATTCATGCATTCAGGATTTGTTATGGACGAGTAAGTGAGATCTTCTCGATTTCTCATGATGATTTATGGCCTTATGTAGTATGTCCATTTGAGGGACCCACTTGGTTCACGCTGTTGTTTCAGGTTAAGAAGTGAACCACGATGGAGTTGAATGGAAGTGAGCATATCTTTAAAGACATATTCAAGCCAATAGAGCCATGTTGGAGGGTGCAAACTGTTTCTGTGCAGTAAGAATTGTAGATTGTGTAGCCGTATTCTAAGTACGATGCTCGGTAGTTTGAGAGAGAACCCCATTATAAGCTGTGTGTGTGTATCTTTGCACAACATTTTATGGAGGAGCTGATGACTTGATGTACGCTTAAATTTAATATGTAGCTGTGCTGCTGCGTAGGCAGCTTGTAAGAACAGTTGTCAATCATTTATATATATCTGCAGTTCACGTCTACTTTCATAGGTTTCTCTTTTGAGTGAAAAAGGAAATGTTTGGATTTACACGCTCTGGACAGCACGACTTGAGTCTGTTAGCAGCTCTGTCGTATATATTTGTACAGTTTACACAGTATGTATATTGTGATTGTTGTCACCCTCCTATCAGCTAATCAGACAATGACTCACGCAGAATTATTTTCTTCACCAGGATAGCAATATTGTATTTTGTTAAAGACACCTTGTTCTTAAAGTTGGTGGGATTAAAGCCAGAGTTTAGTCAATTATGCCTAATTTCTTTGCACTTTTACACTGTTGTGCATCATAAATACTAATATTTTTTTACCATTCGGTTAGCAACACATTCAATAACGTCTGTCGCAATGGACAGTTGAGTAGTAATGCACATTTTTACTTGTTACATTTTGCTCCTTGAAGACTTAGAGTATATGTGCAAATTGGCTACTGATGTAATTCGAATACAATTATGAGTTTAAACCAGAAACATGCAGTTTTGTATATATGAAAAAGCAGTTTAAAACAAATGTATATTTAAGAATGATTATTTTAATTTACTCCATAAACCGGGTCAGCCAATGCGTATCTCTTGAAGGGTGTTTAATCATGTGGGATTTATTTGCATCATAGAATTACATTCTCTAATTTATGTAGTAAAATAATTCATAGAAAATCAAAGTTAAGAAAAATAGAATATTTTTAATGGTCACAGTGAATATAATTTGACCTATTGCGGAAGGAATGTGATGATTTTGGAAGCGCTTCACAACTGAAAAGAAATGATGGAGATGTAATACATGCACATGATGCAACATGCATTCAATAAAGGCTTAAGAGTGAGAAACAAACCTGGTACGGGAAGCTGTTGTTCACGTCCTTTGATAAAAGGGCTCATTCATGATCAAGTCCTGGTTTTTGGAAAAAGATCCTTCACGTCAACACATTCAGGTCTGCTGCTGTTGAAAACTAGGCAATCATGCAGTATTATAACCTTAATTAAAGCCTCATTCAAGTAGTTACTGTACATATTTTACATGGAAGCTAGATAATCAACCAACAAACACCGTGTAATACTTTGTGTGAAGTAATTTGCATTGCGAGTGAAAGTCTTAACGCTTGCTGACCGTGCGTTTCCTCCTTGTGTTTTCTTGCCGTACGGGTGTTTCTCTGAACGCTTGTTCAGAGAACGCCCAACACCACGTCAGTGTGCTCAAACATGTATTAACTGTTTGAGTTTTCCAAATCAGCCAATTGACTTAATTCTCCTCTCTCTGCCTCGTTTGAGGGTAATTCCTCCGGGCCGGTGTTCACGTCCGCCCTGTTGGGATGAGTGTCTGCAGGCTGCGGCAGCGGTGGCGTCCCGTTGGCGCACACCACCATCCCCTCCGATTTGCTGAAACTGAACAGCTTTCCCGGACTGAATGTCCTGTTGGGGGACTGCGATCTCTCCTGGCCACTAGCGGGAACGGAGGAGGCCGCCGTCGAGCCGGCCGCTCCTGCAGCCGCCGCCGCTGCCGCCGCCGCCGACTCTTTTCTCCCCTCGGGTGACTTTAGGAACTTCAGAAACCCCGGCAGCTTCGCCTCGCCTCCCGTTGGCGACTGCGCCGGTGAGCGCGAGTTGCCGGAGGAGAACTTTCCCTGGAGAGGGATGATCTGCTTCAGCTTCATGACGTTGTTGTTCCCCAGCAGAGAGCTGGGTCTCTTGGGCTTGCCCCCCTGTGCTTTGTCGTGGTGGTGCTGGTGCTGGGCGTCTGCCCTGTGCTCGCTCTCCTGGCGGGCCTCGGCCTGCAGCTCGGCCTGACGCTGGAGCTCCTCCTCTTCACGTCTGCGTCTGAGCTGCTGCTGGAAGTGCTGCTGGGCCTGCTGCTCGTGCTTCTAAACGGGGAGGCGTTTTGAAAATAAAGTCCCAGAATGGGAGAGAGAAAGCCACAGGAAGAAAGACACAGAGAGTGAAGGGCCAAAGGACGGAGAGGAGACGACTGCATAATGAATATAACTAAGAATAAGTCACGTGTGCTAGTATTGCCAGCAGTAGCAACTTTCTTCAGATCAGCGTTAACTCTTATTTCACCCGGGCGACAAAGTTTCCATGTTTCCAAAGTGTAAATGTGCTTTTCTACCTTGAAAAAGAATGATCTGAGACACCATCATGACACTTATACAACACTGTACAGACAAGCATCGTCAAACAAATAAATCATTCTTATGGAGTCAGAAAAGAGCTGCACTCGTGTACATATTTGGACAATGCACACCATGAGCCCCGGAGTAACAAAGGGGTACGTACGCAAGCCTTAAGTTGCCTGAAGGTCTTTCAAGCTATGACACAACTATACCTTGAAAGCTTCCCTTCGTCGGTACTCTAGCTTGGCCATCTCCTCTGCTACCCAGCCAGGGATATCAGGGATGGCCACATGGATGATGTACTTTAGGAGGATTGCAAAGTGCTGTAAACCACCGAGACCACAAAAGGACAGGCTCAACACATAGTAACATCGAGATATTCTTATATATATATTCTTATATATATAATATATATTATTTTACAGACCAAAAAACATCTCATACATATACCAAAACCTTTTGGTTCATTAATACATCTGGATCAAAAAATATACTTTGAAGGTTCAAAGTCACAACGAAAACAATCAGGCCATGCATATTTGTACTCCTTTTGGAATATTAAAAAAAACATGCAGTTTGGGGACTCAAGTCTTCTCTTAAATCATAGAAAAAAAACTGCGTTCCCCGTACACGGTGCGGTGCATACCTCCAGTAAGACGATGGAGATGATGGTCATCTCAGGACTCAGCCAGGGGAACAGACGCTGTAGCTGCCCACACTGGCCAATCAGGTAACAGTTAACTATAATAGCTATTAAGCCCATGGCCTCCATTGCAGTCTGTTGTTGAGAGAAAAGGGAGCGGGGGGGAGAGAGAGATTGCTAAAGCTACCAGCTACCTCTACAATGTACAACGCAGGCTGCAGGACTCCTGCGATGGAGCGACACACGCTGACCTGCCACTGGCCGATGTTCTCCACCCTCTGCCCAAAAGGTCTCTGAAGGCCGGTGCAGAGCTTCAGGGCGTCGCTGCGGATCTCGATGATGTTGTTGACGAGAGCACACATGGCCGCCAGCGGAAACGCAGAGGAGAAGAGCACCACGTAGCCGAACTGGATAAACATTTCCTGGTAGTCTTGAAGGGTGTCCTGTACAGTATATCATGAGAACATGTTGTTATTTCAGTGGACGTTGAATATAGATGATGCTAAATGGATTGTAAAAAGTTCAATTTGAATTTGTTTGCCTCATAGAGTCCTACCTCATACGTCTGCATACAGGTCTCAATTTCAGCCTGGGTCAGATTGACGGTTTTGGGTTCTTCTGGTGGATCAATCCATGACTTCTTAGTCTCCTTCCTTTCACCAACGTTCCTTCTTTGACAGAGAGAGTCAGATTCCTTTGAAGAGGACACAGAGACATAGTGCTTGGTCTACGATACTGTTGACCTTAAATTCTGGAGCCTTTAAACTCAGTTTAATTTCATCTCTCAGTGGACTTCCTGGATGTATGACATCAATCACAGCGGACATGATGTAACTTAGTTTGTAAAACTACATGTGACCATTTAACTTGTGCTTTTCTTAATTTCTCAAACGGTTTAGACAAAATCACTGATTGAGATAGAGAGTAAACATAGATGCCAAAGGACGCGGCTAAAAAGAAAAAAACCAGATCACATACTTGAGCCAACAATTCACAATCGCTGTCCTCATCGCAGCTGTCAAACATACTGGACGGATCCATCCCTTCCTCCACCATGGTGGGACTGTCCTCCAGGGAACTGCGGTCCACTGCCTGCATTTCTGCGGCGACATCCTGGTAGTCGACTTTCTCCGTGAAGCTGACCTTACGCTGCTTTAGATTACCGTCATTCATATCCCACTCTTCTTCGGTCAGCCTGAATCCGGCTTTCAGGTCTCCTCTCCTCTTGGGCTCCGGGTCACCGTTAGCAGTGTGACAGACGGGGATCCCCCTGGGACCCAGGAAGGAATAGGCGGTCATTGAGGCTTGGGCTTTCCCCAGGGCCAGACGGCCGTACTTGAGGACGATGGTTTGGAGTAGCTCCCACAGCACTTTGGGCGTTAGGACGCCCAGCTTGTTCTGCTCGTAGAGATACGGCTGCAGGACCTCTTTGATGTTCTGCAGGAACTGGCGGAAGATCAGCAGCGTGGCTAGCATCTGTGAGGAGTAGGACGTGCTCTGTTACTGTACTGCCAACGTTTAGCAAGCAAACAGGTCGTTCTGAAGCGGCTAACAAGCTCACTGTTCCTCCTGCAGTAGCTGTATTTTTTGTCACCAATAACCACTCTACACTGTACTGATGATCAATACATTCTCTTTAATTTAATGTTGTCTGCAGGAATCATTGGAAAATTTGTTGATCTGCACAAATTTTTACCACAATCGACTACAATTGTTTAAGATACAGACCTTTCGCCCAACAGATGCAAAACCAGCCTCAGTCTCACGGTATCATGTGTGTAGCTATCAAGTGTGTGTTTAAGGCCGCTTTTTACAGGATTGTTGTTTTGAAACTAGTCCGCCGGTAATATTAAGCAACTAACAATTTAGTTTCATTCAAATTGAAATTCAGAAGCCGGCTTCGTCTGTCTCTGAAGTCAACGACTGTTTCAAAATGACAAAGAATTTGAGAAGTTGAAAACCTTGACAGGCCGACACAGCAACTTTAACTAAGGGGGCTTATTTGTCAGTGGCCACTTAAAGTGACCAGTATTTTGCCTCAATGTTTGTGATACTGTCTACAGATGTTGTTACCTCCTTAAGCCGCTCCATGTCCTTGAGGTAGAATGCGATGTAGAAAAGGCTAAGGTAAGAATTGATGAATTCAAACTGTAACACAAGCAGAAAACGTTAAGCAACATCAAAAAAACAGTAAAGATTAATGGTCTATTTTCTGGCACAAACAGAGAAGAATGCATTGCTTACGAAAACCATCTTGATGATGAGATTATTCTCATAGGCACTCTGAAGTCTATAGTTCTCTGGATGGAGAGACAAAAGAGAAGCACTTGTCAATGTAGAAAAGCTCTTATTAGATCTTAGCTGATCTGACTTAAAAGACAGGAACCTCATGGCCACAAACCTCCTACATCAGTTCTCATTAAAGCCTAAAACATGCAATTATGGATAAATGTCTCATTTTTACAACACATCACAGAGATACTATTTTCAGCATTGTGCCCGGAGAGTTCATTTCGATTCTCTTACCCATGTCATTAAGCCAGTAGGCAATCTTCTTATACACTTCATCACATATGGTCACAGTCACAGCCAGGAGTATCTTAGGAATGAATCGCGTGATACCAGGTAGCTCCTGAATCTCCATCACCACCTCCTGCATTAGAATAGTGATAAATGTCTAATACGTCCTACTCATTTGTATTTACTCCTGAGATATATTACTTTTTGGATCTTGCTTTATGTAACCTGTTTGTAATAATGATATGATTCCCACTGTCCTAGGCAGTTATGTTATTATAAATTTTAAGCATACAGCATAAAAATTCATAGAATATCGTCCCCATTTATTGTCTTTGAACTCGGTGTCCGTGTTATCCGTTTAAACCTGCAGTTCCAGGCAGAGCAGCATAGCCAGGAAGACAAAGCAGAGGCAGAGGAGGCAGATGGGCAGGCTGACCAGCCATCTGAACAGAGCTCTCTTCCAGGGCGGATAGTAGAACTCCTCACAGCCCGTTACGGGACTGCAGCGCTTCACTCCCTGCAGAGACGGCAGAGGCAAGCAGTTAAAGCAATAATCTCCGCTGGAAAATAAATTGGAAATGTTTGTCCAAAATGTCCCCCATCGTAACGGCTCGCTAGCCAGGTCGCACCACTTCTATTTTTGTAGTTTTGTGCTGGATTATTGAAAATGCAAATTATATATGCAAAAAATGTTTCCTTAATCCAAATTGTTTCTGTCTTTATAACTTTTATTAAAAGTGCTGCTTTTAGTTCAGAATAAATTAACAAAAAGGATTTGGGTGCAAAACTTCCTTCCTTTCTTCCTTCATTCATGTAATTATATCGTGGGGTATGAGGACGCACTCCTCATACCCCACGATATAATTACATGAATGTACATGAATTACCTTCATGTACGGTCACGACTTCACAAAGACCTTTCTGGGTATGTGGATTTGAAGTGAAAGGATTTGCATTTGTTAACGGGGTCAACTGTTGTGAAGTCTCCGGC
Organism: Gasterosteus aculeatus; assembly: GCF_964276395.1. NCBI lineage: Eukaryota > Metazoa > Chordata > Actinopteri > Perciformes > Gasterosteidae > Gasterosteus > Gasterosteus aculeatus. The sequence goes on along the minus strand of NC_135690.1, from coordinate 9,647,298 downwards.
TCTGTTGGCAAGTGAGCAGGAAGTGGATACAACACAACAAAAGAGCAGCAGCTACCTGCTCAAACCTCAACCACAATCCTCACCCTGAACTGCGGCCTGGGCTCCTCCAAAGACTCGGCGGGGGTGTCCAGGGTGCCCCACCTGTAGGCCAGCTCCGCCTCTCGCCTCTTCCAGCGCTCCAGAAACAGCGTTGCCCACACCACGTTGAAGAGGGCAAAGACCACGCAGCAGATGTCCTGGCTGGTCTGTGAGCGAGCACGGCAGCGTTAAAAGACACTTGTGTAGTAACATGTGAGAGTTTGATTGTGCCAGGCGGCTTTCAGCTATGCAAAGCTAGTGTCATCCCGTTCTTTTGTGTTGTTTCAATTTGTTCTAAAACCTCTTCTTATAATTTCAAAGCACACAAAGGAAGTGATGCAGAATGTTTGAGAACCCACAGCAGATAACAGAGAACATCTCAGGAAGATGTTGACATGCCTGGCTTCAAATGCAGATAACATGCGATTGTGTGATATATTGTGATAGTTAATGGGTGCTTTTCAGAATGTGCATTAAAAAAATATATATTTTAACACCGAAGAGGTTTGAAGTACCTGGTCAGCTTCTGCCAGTATCCAGAGCAGAAAGCCAATGACAGCAGGGTAAAGCATGGAGTTCGTGTAGAAACCCAGCCAGGCAAAATACATGCCGATCTTCACTCCGAAGTAGTCACAGATATCATCTGCAAAGCAAATTGAATTTGTTAACAGCCAATATTGACACTCTGAGAAAAGGAATATTTGACAACAAGCTATAACTTTTTTTTTCCAGTATTAAAGAATGTACATTATATTTCTTCAGAATAAAATGTTGATATTTCCCACCCAGTGGCTGCCTTTCACACACAGCCTGGACCCAAGATGTCATCAGCTGGTTGAGGATCCTCTGCTCATGGAGAGGAAACATTTGATGGATCACCCCACGAGCTTCCAGCTCCGGAACTAAAGAGAAAACTCTGTGAAACTTTCACATGGTTATCCGAGGTGACATTCGTTCAGAACTTTCCATATACAACCCAAAGCACAGAGTACTGATGCTATCCGGGTGAGGAAGACAAACAGCACATCGTGAATCGTGGCGAATGCCTACTGATTGGCTGTCCCTCCAGGAAGTGAATGTTGTGAAGCACCTCCCCCTGTTTGGCACGCAGGTTGTCCAGCCAATACTTTATAATCCCCTGACGCTCCTGAAAACAAAACAGTTGTGAGGACAGAATATCATTTTTAATTCCTGGAATAAAGACAGACAAAGATAATCTCTATTGTTTTTATTTCTCATCATTGAAAAAGACCTCAACATTCAGCTCACAAAGTTCCCACTTTTGACCTCTAACCTGTGAGGTAAAAAAGCAGAGCTCGCTCTCTATGTTTTCGTAGATGTTGTCTTCCTCGCAGGAAAAGCGCCGCATCCCGCCACCAAACTGCGGTTTGACGGCCTTGTGCATGCCCATCTGCTCTGCTCCCCGCAGTAAGCTGAGGACGAGGAGTGCAGATGTTTGACGGATTAAGTGCACTGAGGCTACGCATAGAACATGCATATGCAGTTAAATACAACGTGGCCAATAACTAACTGAAGGAATTAATCCTAAAATCAGGCAACGGGACTCATCAGCCGCTTGGAAGTGAGAACTAAAATGTCTCACTCAACTTTTGAGCCTGAGAGTCTTACTTCTCGAACGTGGTCGTGATGAAGAAGGCGTGTGCCTGGGTGTGTTTGTGCTGCCGGAGCTGAATGCTGACTTGCGGGATTCCAACACGGATCTGGTTCAGCAGCCACAGCAGAGTGTGGTCATCGATCGAGTCTGGAGGGGGAAACTTTTGTTTTATCCCGAGTTTGACATGTAACCATCAAAATAAATCTCTTCTTTAGACAACTGTTTGTGTGATTTTGCTTAATTGGCAGGTTTGCAAGCACGTCTGCCAGAGGCAGGCAATGACGGGTTTGCCGCTGCATAAAGACGGTGACATGAGGCCGCTCTCACCACCCTGCCACAGGAAGCTGTGGGTTGGTGTTCAATCACTAAAATGTCAGTTCCTTTCCTAACGGACTGCCTCTGAGCAACACACAAGCAAACGTGCACAGGTGGATTTTTTTCTGATTCAACTTGTAAAGATAGTTTGAAGGCTCATTTTGTTTCCCCAACTGCAGCTTCCTGCAGCCGCTCTATAGAAATATGCATAATAAATGGGTGCCATCTAATCCCTGGAGACCGTTTGAAGTCCTAGTCATTCGTCTGAGTGGCTGGCTGACCAGCAAAAACATTTAATGACAACGCACTGTTCTCTCTACAGTGAGGGATTAAACCGGGAGGCTGAGTTTACTGTACCTGGGAAAGTCATTAGGATATCACAGTTTTCAGTGGGCACCATCTTAAGCCAGGATTTACGAGACATAATGTAATGTCTGGCCTGCAGGAAGCGCTTCCCAAAGAGTTTATCTGAAAAGGAACAGAGCAGCAGGAGTTAATAAAGTCTAAAATCATTACAGAGAATTAAGGATAGAATGTTAATGTGTCGGGGAGAAACAGGGACAGACAGATGGGGATATTTTTCATGGGGGTGATTTAGGACACAGATGTCAGGTCATTACAATCGCTCTGGCACTCATCACGGACGTTACTTCCTTCCCATATTTCCCAATGTTTCGCTCTGTCATGGAGACTTTACGGTGTAACAAAGAAGGACGGGAATGTCAAAAGCAATTGTCCAACCCACTTAAAAGTTGACCGTGCTTCAGTAGTCATAAGACTTCTAGAAAATGCTCTAAACAAATAGATGACCTGTAAACTGAGTGGTGCGCAAACAGCCATGAACCTACTGGCTTATCAAGACTATGTCTCTAAACATCACATAAGCGGGCGGTCCTTTCCCACAGCACGGCGAACGCTCCCAAGTCCACATTTTACTGCTTCTTTGTCTTTCACACGTTGGTTCTTGTGTTAAAATGACACTCTCGAGCCACACTCTGCGTCTCACGCAGGAACAAAAAAGACTCAGTGACTGACCGATCTCTTTATTGTTCACTGAGGGAGTCTCTCTCAGTGCGTGTCTGCGATGAAGACTTCACATCACGTACTTTCAGCATGTCTCATCCAGCCATCGGGGCGGCCGTCCTCTCTCTGTGGTTTTATTCTTCTTCAGGCCAGCATGCCAACTCACGAAGAACTAGAAAAATACGGTCTAACTCTTAAATGTATTCGCTTTGGCTTATCATCTACTAATTTAATAGCGTAGGATTTTCTTTTTAAATATAATCATTAATTAACAAATTGTGTTTAATGATACAGCTCAATTTATAATTAGCCAATAATGAGGTTAGCAATAAATACTAATTGTGGATATTGACAGGCACATAATTGCTTTTTTCAATTCACTTTAACGTCACTCAATTGAGACTGAGGATAAATTATATTGATCAAATTATCAATTTTATTAATCTTTTGACCAGCTAATTTAACTCATATCTGAACTTGCAATAGAAGCCTATGAACTGAACAGTAGCCCAGCCTCACTAACTATTCATCTTGCAATATTTGGAAAAAAAAGATATCAAGTAAGCTAACATGATAAAGGAAGTGAATACATGGATTTATACAAAAAATAAGATTACTGTTGTCAAAGTAGTGTAGTAGAGTTAAAATGTTGTTCTTGATACAGGTCATGCCCACCCACATAGTACATCCCACTTCATGTCTCACAGTTGGCAGAACTACACTGGTTTTACCATGTGGGAAGATAGGAGGCTCCTCATAATAACTTTGCACTAACAATTTCCACGTTTTTAACATTTCTGTTTCCCTACATAATCCATAATCCAGAGTCAACGATTGTGCATCAGGGTGACCGGGTTTGTGCCTTTACCAGAATGCAAGCAGTCCTTATGCCACAATAATGTCATCATTTACAACATAATAATTAATTCTCTCGAGTGGTAAAATTGTTTATACAGAAGTAAGAGATGGCAGGAAAGTGTATTTTCATCTTTACCACATTTCCTTAGCCATATAAATTAGGTTGAGATTTCCCCTCAAAAGGTAGCATTTGTTGGCTTGAAGTGAAAAACTAAATCTAGGGCAACAACTGCAGTGACGTTGCTCGAATGTAAAAGTTAAAAGTCCAGATTGGGGGCTTCAGTTTCTACTCTTGCCAGATATAGTGGACATAAAACTCAAGATTTCAGGGGACCCCAAATAAGGCCCTGGGTAATCTCAAAGCTCATATAACATAAATACCCGATGAGCCTCAATATCACATCTTCAGCGGTGCTTAATAATCATCACACTGCAATTTCAGAATGAATCACAAAGCCATATTCTGCTTACTCATCTCTGAAACATCTCTCTGTCTGCAGCACAGAGACGAAACGGACCCTGAGACGTGAGCCTGCAACACAATCTTTACTCTTCGTCAAAGTCTGGCACAGCCCGTCGGGACTCAGAGCTCCGAGGCATATGGCCACTGCATGCACCTGTGGGCTCCTGGAGCCCTCAGCCTCCTGGGCCTGTCGAAATCCAAATGCGCACTACGTATAGCGGGAAAAAGAAAGACGCACCGACATCAAAACCCACTCACAGAGCATTCACTTAAGTCTCCGGGGAGCCTTTCGGTGAAGTCTATGAAGCACCAGCGGCTGCACCGTATCGTCGATGCACAGCAGCCGGATGTCTTTCAGACATTCTCGCTTTTTTTTCGTGCAAAAAAAAAAAAAAGAGCCCATAAATGAACATCTACCTCGCGTCTCCGCTGCACGCCCGCAGGACACCGCTTTTCTTACAGCCGTTTCTCTTTGGGACTCACCGAGCACTCCGGATGGCGACAGGGACGTGTGCTGCTGCTGCTGCTGCTGCTGCTGCTGGCTGCTGGTCCGGTCCTGCTGGTCGCTTGGCGGCGGCACCGTCCTCTCCATCCTCTCCCCTGTCCCGCTGCCGTCGTCGATGTCTGCTGCGCTACTGTTTTCAGCAGCGTCTGTATCAGGTGCTTCGGTGGCCCCCGCTTGCATCGTGATGCACGAATGCTCCGGGTGGGGTAGGGGCTGGAAAACACGCACTGCACGGAGGACTCCCGTTTTTATTGCATGGACGTTGCATGCGAGGGGGAACTCTACTCTTATCTGGTAGGAGGAGGGACAACATGATCGTTGCATCAACGCGCACGTTAGTCGTGACGACAGAGTCGAGGGAAACACCTCGCGGCTGCTACAGGTCTGTAAAAATAATCCCATACGTGCACAAACTGTGCAGAGCTTCCGGTGGTTTAAATGCACCCTCATGCAGATACATCTGTCACTAAGGTTTGGTTTTTTACAATGTCCTATGCACACACACACACACACACACACACACACACACACACACACACACACACACACACACACACACACACACACACACACACACACACACACACACACACACTAATGCATATCCCGCCCAAAAATGATAAATTACTATTTAAAGGTGCAAAATCCCAGATGGGAATATTTTGATGGCTTCTTAACGGCTCTCAACATGTCCACCGGAATCCGCCGGCTCACCGCGCAAACGACAGAATATGTATTTACTGTTAACAGTGTTACCTGAGGGGGCGGACAGGGCAGCGTTATCACCTGTGCCCGCCATATCAAAGCAGCACAGGCATACCAAGCGCAACACCGTCATATCTATTATATCAAAATGATATAAACGCTTTTGACAGACCTCAGATTAGTTTATCCAAAAAATACAAATAGGATGAAATTGCTAATAGTATGGCTGTCCAAATGGCATGCCAATGAAAAAAAAAAGACAACTAAAAGGTGCTGAGAAGCGGACTATGTTCCAACAGTACAATGCTAACTGTGAGCAGTTTTCCACACCTGCCTTTGTGCTAAGCTAAGCTGATTAGCTTCAATCAATCTCCTCGTCCGTGTCTCAATTTTGGAATTCAAATAAAAACCATTGATTATACAGCCCAAAGGTGGCAGTTCTTTAACAAACCAAAAATAACTATTTTTAGGGTCCTGGTTTGCAGCCATCCTTGAATGTATCTCACACAGACAAAGATAAAAGAGAGGTTGTTGTTCTGGAAGATGATTGAAATCACAAATAGTCCAGCGAAAATTTTATTGTGGATTTTGGCTTGACAGAATATACAAAGATACATTTAAATATTATGAATTGGTGTAGTGCGTGACTTCAGTAATCAGAAGAGAATCGTCAAACAAATTGTAAAAATACAATTTAACCCAATCACTGCAAAGACGACATGGCATGCACTGCAATGCGTAGCACGGCCACAAGGTGGAACCATGAGGCCACTACGTGTTAGCTACCTTCACAGATCATCAGTACAGAGAATAGAAGCTGGAAGCAATTGACTGTCATATAAATCCATTAAACATTAGATAACGTTATACACTTCACAGGTAAGATACCGAGACTTAGTACCTGACTAAAGATCAGCACCACAATGCACAGTGGAAACTAACACAGTGAACACGTGAGCGTGTCCAGCAGTAACATCAATTCAGCTGAACAAGAATCACCAAAACAAGGGTGAATACTGCACATACACCGCAGCAATATGGCACTTAATGTTCTTATAATGTTTAATGGATCTTAAATACTGTAATGCAGAAAAAACAACATCTCCTGTGTAGCCTCCAAGAACTACAGAGGAGACGGAACATACCCCTCTAAAGAGGGGAAATGGAACAGTCCAATTCTTGTGGCCTTTGTAAGAATTCTTCAGTTTCTAATAAGAGGTTACTTCTGTAAAATTTTCATTTTCTGTTTTAGTCAGAACTCAAGACATATCTATAAATAGTTGATGATATGATATATAAATAAATATATCCTTACACATGCTATGTCAGCAAGTTTTTCTCCACAGCTGATTCTTATTTACACTTTGAAAGGTAAACAGCTTGTAGAGTTTAATCAGAGCATAATTATTAAACTATATGGTGTTATTTTACAGTGTGGTTCTTGCATCTTATTTTCCAACGATTAATAGAAAAAGTTTTTCCCGACACTAATTAGATTTCATTGGATCAATTATGCATTCACACCCTTTGTTGGAGACATTTCTCAGAGGCACGTCTGTCTGCCTGTCATGTCAGGACATGAACAAGATCTCAAAAAATGTTAAATGACATGTTGCAGGTAATATACTATTTGATCAAGCGTGGAAACACAACAATAATCCACCTTCCAAAGCCTCTTCTTCTAAGTTCGGATGTGGTTTGCAATAAATTCACCTTATCTATATAATAATGAGGTGGACATTTACTTTATGCTTTGTAAATTACCAAATAATTTAGACTAGTAAAACAAAGTAGAACAAGGAAACTCAATCACACAATAATGAGGCATTCATTTTTCCTCCAATATCACTATGACAATACTGTTCTTTGGACAGTAGATGGAGGAAACAGATTGTTTGAAGCTATCGGGGAAGACCGAGAGTCTTATTATAAGACCTTATTGGTCTTATTATAATCAAAACACTTTAACACTATTATGTCTATTCCAACATGAGATGTGATCTTTAAGGTGAAAACTAATGTCTCCCGTCTTGATGCCACAATATTACAAATCTCAGTCTGCGATGTCTTTACAGCATTTACAGCATATGACAGCCTTGACTCAAATCAGCAAAGATTTTCCCCTAAAAAAGTCAAGATCAACGATCAACAATCTGTGATTTTGCTTCAGAAGCATTATTGTAATGCAAACATATTTAGTAACCAAAATTGATGGATGTTTTCAATATTCCAGCATTAATTGCAGAGAAGCAAAAAAGAAAAAAAAACAAGTCAATAAAATTACACAAAAGAAAAATATCTGAATCAGAATGAAGACACCAAAAAGTCAGAAAAGGCTCTATAAATGTCTCGTGTAGTCCCGAAAATAATGGATGAATGGACAATTGAAAGAGCATACCACTTAATTTTGTCAGATGACTTGATCTCTCAGAGGCAACAGGCCTTTGTGTTAAAACATGTTTTCAGAGTTTGATCCCGAGGAACTTAAGAAATCATCACTTTCTTGATAAATGCTTTTGGAGTGTTCCACCTCTGTTTTACTATATGAAAAGAAGACGTATTACTGCTGAACAATTTGTTAACAAGAAACATACTATTCTTCAATCTTCAGCAAAGTAAAGTCTTATTTATTGAGTTTATTATCACTGGATTAGAGATGGAGTAGGATTCTCCCGTCCCCTCACGCCCGCCAACGCATGTGTTTAAACACACATTGTGCAATGAATAACGAACGATGTCCCTCAACGGGTGGGAGGGATTGAACCGAAATAACTGCAGTGGCTTTAGCTCCATGGCTCTATTTTTAAAGCAGACTAGATGATCTGTAATCCTCCCGATATCCCTGCCGGCAGTGTATCACCAGTAAGGCTCACGATGTGATGGATAATCTATGACATATAGATAAACGGGACACTATTGTTGCTGGTGCCGGCTTAAAGCAGCTCAGCTCATGACATCCACAATGTGGACAACAACTGAGGCTTTGGGGGAAAAAAAATCATTTGTTCCTGTGTAAAGCCTCTTGTTCCCACTTTGTTTAGTGTAACCTTGGTACAAGGCCAGTTAAACAGACAGACAAGGGAATAACAACACAAGACGTGTTGGAGTTCTTCTTTAGCATCTGGTTTTAGGTCTTACATTGGTCACAAATTTGTTTTTCAGGTGATATATTTGTATGATCCTCACTTTTTTCTTTACGCTATTAACATTCCTGTCAGTTGTACTGTGTGGTAATACAATGAGCCAATGACCTGAGGTTTGAAGTGGGAACACCAGTTTAATTTATTTGAACGTTATCTCTGAGACAGCGTTGGCGAGTAGCTTTAAATAACCATGAGCGAAGCTGCTGTTGCCATGGAGTTGAATCTGGTCAAAGGCTGAATTCAGCCAACGTCTAGCCCAGAATTGAAGATGAACAGATTTAAGAAACAAACATTTTTCTCAATAGCGTGATTTAGCTTCCACCCAACATTTGCACAGAATTCTAAACTCATGGATTGTGAAAATGTACCTCAAGGGTTGTAATTAACTTTTCCACAGAATTTCCTTGTGCACTTTATCTTTTACAAGTGACCCAGATATTTTCACAACTATTCTTTTTCTAAAAACATTTGCTGTATAACAGCTCTAACTGAACACGTGACATTGTCTATGTGTAAACTCAGGACTGCACAATTTGCCTTTAAAACACAAACTAGATTAAACACACATTCTCTTTAGGCAATAGAACTCTGCAGACAGAGGTCAAGGTGATTGTCAGGGTTGTGCTGAGGAACTTCAACACAAAAGGACATCAGTGCTCTGTAACATTTTGTACTTACCACCCTCCTTCCTCTACACTTGAGTATCTGCGCGACAAATGATTTTTTTGCCCACTTAATGTCTTTTCCAGCCTTGGCAGCCGTGGGACTTGAGAGAGGCCCGGCAGATCGGAAATGCAATTAAAAGTCACAGCAAAGTGGAAACATTAGCAGCAACAGACAAACAAGTTTGCAGTTCTGCAAGCCCAGGTGAGGAAGGGGGACGTAATCATAAGTACCCTTTTGCTTTCCTGCCTCAGGGGACGGACTGAGGTGGCTGGGCTGCGACACAATGGACACAGGTCTTGGGTAACAGTTGTCCACAATGCACAAAGTGTCAAGATCCTTAAAGCACAGCTGCTAATGAGTTTAAGATCTGTCATTGAGCCTGAGACTGATGATGTGGACAATCCTGGTCCTATCGGTAAATGTGGCCTGAATAATTACCTATTATAAAGACAAGGAGGCATACAAGGAGAGATTGAGAGGTTTTTTTTGTTACGTATATCAAATATTAGATATTAGATATTGTATGATTTGGTTCAACTGCCAGCTTCAATAAAAGGGAGGTGTCTCTGTTCTTCATCGTTGTATCTGCATTGAGAGTCATCTCACGGGGTACTTAACTCAGTACGAGTTTTCATTTTACATTTCCATATTAAACACTTTTTATTAGGGTCATAACCTTCGCATTTTAAGTCAGGAATTCTTAAGTACTGGCTAATTTACAACTGGCTGCTTATATACACGTTTCCTCCCTTATTTTAGGTTGATATTATGTGTTGTAGACACAGTGTAATATATTTGGTGGCTGAGTAACTGTGACATGTGACATTGACGTTGTTATAAAATATAAGAATAAAATTAACAACAGGGGGGTGTTGAATTCTTAAAACAGCTAGTAAAATTTCAATTTCAATTGTTGATTTTTAAACCTTGTTAATGTTAGTCATATGAATGAACAGAGTTGTCTGTTTGTAATTTAGTAGTTTATTGTATACAAGGTAAATGAATAATTATGTATTAGCAATCATTGCCAACCGTGTCAGTAAAAACATTGGTCAATCGCATCCTTTGTGTACAGGAAATGAAGAAATGTCAAGAGTGGGCAGGATAATGCACTGAAATGACAGGAAACACATTGGCCAGCATCATCATGATGATTTTCCATTCTTGAGGTTTTAACACTTCCTGTGTCTCAGTCGGTCTGATTCGCAGAAGTATCCAACCAGTTAACCTTTGACATCCTCACAGCTCCTCTGCCCATCCCAAACGTGGAAAAACACTTGCCGTTAAACAAAGGATATCCTTTAGACAGGAAGGAGCTCTAAGTCTAAGTGCTGTTTTTATTAATTGGCGCCAAACACAATACACTCTCGGTTCTTGAATTAAAAGAACGTTCCCATCCTTCCACAGTGCAACGAACAGGATGTTTGTCTGTTCTCATGATGCTCGGTTTCCCTCCTCCATGGTGGTGTTGAATCCATACCTCACAAATGTTAAAATATGGGTTATTTACTTATGCACACAATCAACCCTGTTATATTTTTCTATATTAATATCTGTATTTTTTTATAAACCCAGCAAAGATTACATTTAAAATCTGTCAGCTTTTGGCGATTCACATCTTTTGGGAAAGGTTAAGACGAGCTCCATCCTTCTGTTTTCTTTGTGAGAGATGTATTAGGATTTTATTTAGAAAATGGATATCCGTGTTCTCCACAGTAAAGTGATGGCACATTGTTTTTAACAAAAGCATGTATACAAGAGCCTTCCAAAAAGTCCCCCCCATGTGCCTCTTCAGGACTGCTGACAGGTTGGCAGGTAAACATAAACACGGTCGAGGGTTTAAGAGCCGGTGCCAGAAAATCTCGTCTAAAACATTACAGGAGGGGCCGAGGTGTCTTTTGTAGATAATTACACAATAGGTAACACAATAGGTGACGCACATGGGGACAAACTGTTGCTTCCGGCTCTTTATTGGATAATATATCGTAAGCAGTTCTGTTTATAAAGACGAGGCAGGCTCAATTAATTACATTCAAAGAAAGTTTTTAAATTTCTGTAATTAGTCTAAAAATAGAAGATGCTCTTATTCATCCTGTGTAGATACAAACATTAACACACAAACTTCACATTTGACATTCAAAAGTGCAAAAGTGATTCAAAGCACTGTATTATATGTGACAATACAAATAATGTTGATGAATAAACTGTCACAAAAATGTAAAATATGTTACATTTATATATTATTAAAATGTGTTTGCATTAAGCAGAGCTAAATAATACAGTGGAAGATTAATCTTTTTTCATGTTGTGTTTTTTAACCCAACATTCGGGAGAGATCTTGTTTATCCCTGAAGAAAGAGAAGAAGAAAGAAAGACATCATTTGTATTCCCAGTGTATTAAACTTAGAAAATCACAGCTTTTATTAATAAATAGGTTTGATGATGTTTTATATTTTGTTATTGTCAACAAAGCCCATGACTAATGATGATGGTGTTTTTGAAGCCTAATTTAAATTATTCCATTTATTTGTTAAAAACACATAAATGAGCCACACTGTTGCACTCCTGAATGTTCCTTCAATACAATAAACATGAGCACTGTTCTATATGTCGAGTAAATCCTACGTACAGCGAGCCGTAAATACTCGCTGGAGCAAAAAAATGTGTATCGATACAGTGCTGCAAATAGTACCCAACAAAGGCACTATGTACTTCTGGTTGTGTTACATTTGGGAGAAAAGTCCAGAGCTCAGCTGTTTTAGAAAATCCTTTAAAAGCTAAATATATATGTGAGGTGTTTTTATGCATCTGATGACAGCAACACTAATAAGTTGATACTCTTGTTTTTATCTGATTTGTTGAGAGTAACAAAAAGGCCGTATTGACTGTTCAGCTGGAAAGCAAAACACCAGCAACACTTTCTTGTTCACACTCGAGCAGCTAAAAACCCTTTGTACTCACTCTGGGCCAGAAGGGTTGATAATCCGTTGCAGATCTCGAAGGTGCTGCTCAACAGTGGCTGTTGGTTAAACACAAGACTTTGTTAATGCTTATCCACGATGTAATCAATCAATCGGCATTCATTCATTCATTTAATACCACAGAAGTTAAAAACAGTTGGCATTTCTTCTAAGAGCTACAAAGAATACAAAAATCAGAGCTATTGAATCAGTTTGACAAGAAGTTATTATTATTATGGAGTTTAAAACCAAATGAAACTGTCTCCATTGTTGGATGACACCAGGGGTACGAGGTATGTGAGAAAATATGAGTGTTAAATTGTAAATTCATGTTCTTACTTGAGCCCAGTCTTCCTGTATCAAATGACGATCTACTTCCACCACTATTCCCAGTTGATGATCCTCTCCCTGTTCCGCTCTCTGTCTTACTTTGCCCGGAGTTACTGTTCAGGAACCAAGAATATCCGGAGTTGGTTGGCCCACTTTTATTTGTCGACCCAGTCGACCCGGAGGATGACCCATGACTTGATGTTGGCTGATTTGAGCCTATCCCACTTGAAGTCGAAGGTGATCCAAAAGATGAAGAGCCTTTTCCACTCAGTGCTGGCTTATTGGAACCTGTCCCACCTGAGTTTTGGGGATCCAACCCTGCAGATCCAAAGATTGAGAAAAATCCCCCAGTTGATGCTGGCTTATTAAATATGGATCCGGAGCTACCTGACCCTGTTGACGAGCTTGAAGAGCCCGCACCAGTAGATACTGGGTTGTTGAATGAGGACCCAGTAGAGCTACCTAACCCAGCAGATGCTGGCTTGTTGAATGTGGACCCAGTAGAGCTACCTAACCCAGTAGATACTGGCTTGTTGAAGTCAGACCCAGTAGAACTTCCAAACCCAGTAGATACTGGCCTGTTGAATGCGGACCCAATAGAGCTGCCTAACCCAGTAGATGCTGGCTTGTTGAATGTGGACCCAGTAGAGCTACCTAACCCAGTAGATACTGGCTTGTTGAAGTCAGACCCAGTAGAACTTCCAAACCCAGTAGATACTGGCCTGTTGAATGCGGACCCAATAGAGCTACCTAACCCAGTAGATGCTGGCTTGTTGAAGTTGGACCCAGTAGAGCTACCAAACCCAGTAGATACTGGCCTGTTGAATGCGGACCCGCTAGAGCTACCTAACCCAGTAGATGCTGGCGTGTTGAATGCGGATCCAGTAGAGCTACCTAACCCAGTAGATGCTGGCTTGTTGAATGCGGACCCGATAGAGCTACCTAACCCAGTAGATGCTGGCTTGTTGAATGTGGATCCAGTAGAGCTACCTAACCCAGTAGATGCTGGCTTGTTGAATGCAGACCCAGTAGAGCTACCTAACCCAGTAGATGCTGGCTTGTTGAATGCGGATCCGGTAGAGCTACCTAACCCAGTAGATGCTGGCTTGTTGAATGCGGATCCGGTAGAGCTACCTAACCCAGTAGATGCTGGCTTGTTGAATGCGGATCCGGTAGAGCTACCTAACCCAGTAGATGCTGGCTTGTTGAATGCGGATCCGGTAGAGCTACCTAACCCAGTAGATACTGGCTTGTTGAAGGTCGACCCAGTAGAACTACCTAAGCCTGAACTCAACCCACCTGACCCTGACCTCCCAAGTTGACCCCCACTAGAAGAGCTGGCTGAGCCAGAGTTGGTTCCACCCAAGCCCCATCCGGACTCTGTCTTAGCCTGTGTACCTGTCGGGCCTCCTGGAAATCCAAACCCTGGCTGAAATAAAATAAGAGCAATGTTACTATGTGGGGGAAAAAACAGGTGTTAAAAAAGCAAATATGCCTTTTGACACTGCAGAGAAGAAGCCCAAATGTGTGCAAAATGGCCTAATTGTTTCACTAATTAATCCAGATCATTCCATTTAACAGCTGTTTTATATTTAACGTCAACAGCTATATCAGAGAATCTCAACCTCATCTCAGCAGCGTTAATATCTGCTGCTGTTTATTCCTGCGATGAAAGTCTCATTGTCTTTTCTCTGCTACAGGCAAAACAGCTTTACTTAAAGTGCCGCGGCATTCATCCATGCAGAGCTATTAACATGTTCATGTAATCGTTCATTTTACTTTTTTTCTTACCGTTGTTGCGCAGGACACGTTGAGCTGCTTAATTCGCTCTGTAAGCTCATCAATCAATTTACTTTTGTACTGGACGGTAAGCATCTCCAATTCAAATTTTTCATTTAGCCTCATCTTGTCAACCAGGAGTTTCTCTTTGTCCTCATCATGTTTCTGCTGAAGCTTGTCTATGTTCTGCCTGTTCTGCAGGATCAGGCCCGTGCGGTTATTGCTGCACCAGCGGTAGTCCTCAGACAGTCGCAAGTTCTCTGCATTCAAGTGGCTGTTCTCAGCCTGGATGTCGGACATCTTTCCCCCCACAACATCCAGGTAACGCTGAAGCTTGTCCTCCACTTCATTGGACAGGCTGGAGCAATTAGTGCGGATCTGCTCCAGGTGTTCCCTCTGTTTTGGACAGGTGAGCTGGAAGGCAATGTGTGATGGGAAGAGGGAATCGATCTTCTCTAGGAGAGCCTTGGAGACCTCGGAGATCCCACTCAACAACTGTGAAAAGTCCTCCTTGCATTTCTGCTTAAAGAACTCCATCTCCTTTTCGTGTGTGAATTTCTCCCTCCGCAGGTGGATGACTTCCAGGTTAATGGTGTCCCTCTCTTTGGCAGTCTGGTCCAGTTGATCCCTCATCCTGAGGGATGTTTGTGTGAAGTTGGCCTCCAAAAGCGTGATCCTTGTTTTCAGCGTTTGAATCATCAGATCACAGTTGCAAGGATGTGTTATACCTTCTCAGAAAAAACGATTATGAAAAAAAGAGAAAAAGAAGTCAAATAGGTCTTTCAGATGAGGGTTAGACACCGCAGCTCATATGTCACATTTATTCATTAGATTAATTTTGCGCTCGCACTGAAGAAATGTCATACTTACGGGGGGGCTGAAATGGTAGTTTTGTGCGCTCACAATTTTGCCACTTCTGGAAGAACTCTTGCTGTTCATATCAGTCAAAAAAGTTGTGTTAATGATTTGTAGACCAATTGACAAATGGAGACAAACATTTTAAAACGATTGGATATTTACCATGGTTATAAGGCAAGAGTATTTTTGCACTTTCTAACAACATTGACACCGACACTAACAGTAACTGAGCGACACAAACACTTTGATTTCTATGGCTTTTGAAAGGTTCTACTTCTGCTATGAGACTAAGAAGATAAATTACAGACAGAAATGTGCATGCTAGATATAATGGAAAGGCCCGTCTTTCTCACCAGCTTCAGCTCCCTATCTTGGATTAGGTGCGCTGAGATGTTGGTGAGGATGCGCAGTTTGTTCAGGTCCCAGTCATTGCGGCTTTTCTCCGTCAGGGTGGTGTTGAGTAAATTGGTCAGATTTTTCCTCTGCTGCTTCAGAGCCTCATTTTCTATGGACAGTCGGCTGAAGCTCTCCTCCAGGTCGTGGATGCGCAAAGGGGACGCCGAGTCCTGCTTCTTACCGTAGACCAGAAAGAGCACAAGGCTGACTATGATGAGGGACTGGATGAGTGAGGAGAAGAAGAAGACAATACGCATGTAGTAGCCGCAGCTTTTGCCTTTGGAGCGGTACACCGCCTTCTTTTGGGCCTGCGGGCTCGACTTAAAAACCTGGGAGTAGCCACTGCTATACATGGCTGCTGATGGCAAAAGTGAGTTTCAGAAAAAAATTGGTAGAAGCTCGAGGATTACGATGAGTGGCCAGCCAAGTTCAAACAAGGTCCATCTCCAAATCCGGAGGCAGGACAAGTTCCCTCTCTGGGCTCTGAAATCTAAAAGATTGAATAACTCAATGCTGGGTAACTTCAGAGCAGCTGGTGGATTTCACAGTCCCTTTGTGCAAAGCTCGCACTCCTCCTTCTAACAAGGCCAATGGCTCTACCCTGGTGGACCAGACGTTTCCTCTCAGGAGTGTTGATATCATGAGAATTGATCAGATTGTGGCTGAGGTGTAAACATGTGTAGGGCTTTATAAACTCCTCTGGCCACACACTTCCCATGATGGGAAGTTGTCCTGGTCCCCTCCCTGCAGAGGCCGGTGCCCCGCAACGTTGGCTGCCCCTCCCTAAGCAGAGGTTATCGCCACTAATCAGCTGTATCCATGCAATCTTCAGGACGTACTTGAACACAACAAAAAAACACAGTGTTCAAGACATTAAGCCATTGCAATGTTCAAAAATGTCCCCAGTCACACACAAAAAAATGTGAAATCAAAATTTGATCAGCATTAAATCTTATTTCATGAGCCTTTAGTTTCTCAGCATATCAGAATAATAATAATAATAATAATTAATCTTTAAAGGGAGAATGCAGAATGCGAAATATATCAGTCTCAAGTTGACATTTACACTGACAACACCCTTTGTTTTCTATGGCGAAAGAAAAATGGGACGCCATAAAAAGCTCGTGCCAAACGTTTTTTTTGTTTTTTTTAGAGGATCGTAAACTGTGTTTTCCGGAGCACAGCGGGCCAGGATGACAATAGCTCATGTTGTTCCCCCGAAGTTCTCATCCAGTGGCTCTTTGATGCCGTGACTCTAAGTCCAACATGATGACGTGGGTAAGCTGTCCTCGCCCTCACAGGAGACACACACACACACAAAGGGAGACTATGCAACTTGAAATTGAAGAGGAGCCTGAAAGACAACTTTTCTTGCCAGGCATTGTTGAGGTGCCAGGCAGCTTCTTCCTAGGAAGCAGTAACTCATAGAGGAACTGTTTATTAAGACACGTTTTAGACGTGATCCTTGATAAAAAGGGGCAAGAGAAACGCAAAATATAACAGGAATAAAAAGTCACATTGTTGATTTAACTGAGGTTGAAGCCGACTGGTTCTATTACTACTTTGGGTATGAATTATTTAGCCTAATTTATTACGGGATGTTTCAAACCAGCTCTCTCAAATCAGTAAGAGAGGCTTGTTGCAGAATTCACATGCATCACTAATGGTTATTATCAGTTTTTGGGCAGTAACTTAACAATTAGTATATTATAATGAAACCGTGCAGTTTAGCTCTGCTAAGTCTGCTCTACAGCAGAATTATCATATTAAACAGAAAGTCAATAGAAGGTTTGACGAAGAGCAGATATTAGAACAGGAAACAGGATATTTTTCTTTTGGTCATTATAATAAAGAAAGAAAGTTAAAGAAATAGTTTGAGCTAATGTTTAGCATGTGTATTTACTTTTTGTGCTTGTTGGGCAAACAGCTAGTCGGGCGCTGTGCAAAGTTGACAAAACCCACTGGCCAGCACCTGTAAAGCTCACTGATCATAAGTTACATCTCTTCTCTTTACACTACAGACACTGAATCACAGACTCCTACCAACCTCAACGACGCCGCTCCATTATAACAGTCACGTTTACAATCTGGTGATGGTGTCAATTTGACAACATTTAGTAAATTATATTATGAAAATACATCAAATTCAGGTAAGAGGTGTTACTTTATTGTCACAAGAGGTCTCTATTTCAGTTTATTAAGTCTTTAATGCAATAAATCAGTGCAACGTGATACTGTCATTCGTCTGCGTTTGGAACGGATATAGAAAGCAGAAAAGTATCCGATGTATCCGGTCGGCAGCTCAGTAGTTCTGCCTGAGCTGTGAAAGGAAAGCTTCTAATAATGCGTGTGCTTCAAAAAGAGAGACCTGAAAATGTAAAATACACTCTGTGTTTTGAAAAAGTAGGTTAAAGGCCATTTAGTCGCAGTGTGACTTCGCCATGCGCAGACAGATGTTGGATGTTACAGCGTTTTTTGTGATGTCTGGACCTTAAATATGAGAAGCGATATCAATCACAACATTCAAGGTACTGTTGATAATTACAGGCTTCCCCATGAAAAAGTGAAGCTGTCCACTCTGCAACCTTAAAAAAATGCATTAATAGTTAAAATGATTAATACTTTTTGCATTTTTTCTGTTTGGAACACTTATTACTTATCGTTTTTTATTTACCTATCGCAAAGTGTATACAACTATGAAGCCAAATGCAATTTGCTTGAAAATGGTCAATGAAGTTGTCTAAACCCCCGACAGATAACTGCATCTTTCCAAAGGACATTTTAAGAAACAGAACCTTACATTTACCCAGAAACGCTGAGACGCTGCACCTCCATTAACAGCAAAGTTATCAAACAGATCAACACAGAACATGTTTAGTTTCGTTAGAACATGAAGAAGCAGTGGGATTGTATCCATTTACATTATTAACACGTGCGAATAGAACTTTAAGTGGCCATACTGAAGCTGTTGGAGAACATGTCTGTTTGCAGGTCTACTCAGCTATCCAAACCAAACGTTTTGATGTTTATTTCTTGAGGGGGTGAAACGGACAAATCTGACAGCACCTCCAGGATGATTAAGGCCAAGTTACACCACCTCATCCGGCTACTGAAGGTAGCATCCGCCTCTGCAGGAGCGGACTCCGTGTCACAGACTAAACCCCTCGCTGGGTCAAGTAGGGAACAGAGCTATATTTTGTTGGCATGTTGACGTTTGTAAATGTTCTGTTGGACACAAAGAGAACTGAAGTGTTTACCAGCAGGGTTTCCTGTCAGCTGAAGAGGTTTGTTGACGTCGTCTTGCCTTCTTTGTTGAGAATGAACTAGATGTCCCCCTGAGTCTAACAATTCATAATCGATTTGTGATGCAGCTTTTTTTTTACCCCCAAAAAAATTAAATTAGATTGAAAATCAAAGCTATAAACCACATTTTTGGAAAAATGTACATGTATGTCTATAGATTTTCATATACAATGATATCTGTTGATTTGTAAATATATGCAGACGTACTTTTATGCGTGAACTGGGAGGAATCTTATTCTATGGTTTATATATTTTTAGTAGTTACACTGGTCTGGATCCCTGCTTGAGCCGGGTCATGAACTGGCCTCATGTTGAGCTGGACTCACTGCACAACATGTTTACATGCAGCGGTTCAATCAGCAGCAGCAACAATGAGAAGTAATAATTTGCTGTTTGGATCGATAGCGCAGGACAGTCTCGTGCAATAATCTAATGTAATAATCAAGGCACGCAAGCACGCACAGACTCAGAGACGCACACATAGACAGACACACACACACACACACAGGGTATTTGTCATGGAATACTGCAGCCTAGTGGGAGATCAATATAACTGCCTCAATGCCGTATTTAGTGTGTCTAAAATGATGAATGTAAAGAAGATTTCAGTATAAATTCCCCTGAGGTAAAGCAGTGAAACTGTAGTAACACATGACAAATACTATAAAAAGCTATTATCTAATATTATACATTTTTAAGTTTCAGGAAAATGATGGACATGACAGTAAAAAGGTGGAGATTTACAATTGGTTATTAAGTTTGGAAATAGCAAATATAGATATTTCCTCCTGTTTCAAGTCTGTACGATTCAATTAAACTAAGCTGAGCTAAATTCAGCCAAAATGGTCTCCTAACTATAGCTTTATTTGAGTTTTATTCATCAAATGTATGAACCTCTGTCTTCATGTTTAATTCGGCCTTTAATAACACATTTGGTTTTATTCATCTGTTAGAATAGATAAAACAATCGTTGTTGTCTGGGACCTGGGAGTCTCTGCTGGTTGCCTGGCAACTGCTGCATAAATTTCCTTCATAAAATGAAGGAATCCAGTTAATATAATAATCAGATTTTTTTGTTTTCTTTTAACCCGTGAGTGTTCTCACACCCCCTATATTTTTACCAGCCCTCACAAAACAAAAAGGTTCCTCGTGACGATGCCTGTATAAGATGAAGATTTTCACCACGGGGTCTCCCTCCACAGATGTTTGGCTGATTTGCAACCTTCCCTGAAGGGTCTTGTTACCCATATCCCAGCCTGGTGCTGTACCGGATGGCTAGCCTGCAGAAACAGACCCAGATGGTTAGTGATAAATACCTGAGACAAATAAACAATGTGGTGCTAAAAAACATGCGCCTAGTTGGTCTTAAGTGGAGAGAGAAAGAGCAAGTTGATACTTTCTTTTGTTCGCTGCGCTACTGCTTCAGTGGGGTTAGACAACTCCGACGTTCACCCATCATGACAATGCGTGATGATACTGAAGCCCAAATTGTTCCGATGGATTTTCTCGATGGGCGCCGTGAGGTGCAATCCGCTCAGATCATTTATTCAGGCTTCAATTCAATCTAAAAATGAAAGACTCGCTGTGACCAGAGGCTCCTGTGGTGAAGCGATAAGAGACACTGCAGCATTCATATCTAGGAAATTCTCCTTTCTATTCATTGAGGGGGGGAGGGGGAGAAGCTGGGCATTAATGGGTCAAATGAGGGTGATTTGGGTCATGGTTAATGAGGTGTACAGTGGCTTTCAGTATGCTCTCACCAGGCCTCCTAACCGGAGGTGGCTAAAGTCACCTAATGATGAATCCCCGCGAGCTAACACCCCCCCCCAACCACTACCCCCTCTCCCCCTTCTCTCCGTGTCCTCGGCCCAGCAGATGTTTTCTATTTGACCCGCACAAAAGGCCTCTGTTTTGGTTTCCAGGCTTGTCCATTCTCCCAAAGGTCACAGGTCACCGTGGTCGCAGGGTGAGGCTGTCACTGTAACTCTAAACATTTGACACCCATCGAAGCGCGGTGAAACAGCCGGTCCCAGGGAGAAGGCTAACTCATGGCTACTTTCAGTGAAGACCTACATTCCATATGCTGATGCGGTTGAGAGCACACACACTAACACCCTGAGATTGAGTTACAGCGGTTGCTCGGGATGCCTCAGGGGGGCGGCCGGCCTAACTTTAGACACAAAGGGTCGCATTTTGTTATGGGACGGGCCTTTGTAACAGACATTAAAGGTTAACTTAAATGGTTAAAATGTTAACTGGATCAATAGCCGAGTGATCTGGACCTGCCCTAAAGAGGGTGGGGTTTATTGATGCATTCTGAGGTCTTGACTATTAACGTACGTGGGAGAATTTCAAGCCCAACAAAACTAAACATTTATTCAAATATGACACATGAAAGCAAATGATAGGGTTAGTTACAGGGTTTTAAAAGGGTGCCTATAAACTTTCAGTTATGATTATTTTTATATGCAATAAAAGGTATAATTGAACTTGAATTAAACTGCAGTCTCTCATATACGTTACGCAATGTAGAAAACTCAGGGAGAAAATGTGAAGAAATGAGATTATATTATATTAGGCATATAGTTGTTACCACTTACATCTTCTTGCATCTGCTCTGACAAGTTTTACATTTTGAACTCAATTGTTCAATTTCTTAAAAGTTCAATTCACAGTAATTTATTGGGTTGTAGGTTTTGACTGAATTCTTATTAGTTTGTTTAAAAAAAGAAAAAAAGAGACTGCCAGCTAGACTCGATCTGTCACCGGGTGGAATGTATAATATACCCAGGACACGAGAAACGCAGTTGGGCCAATCTGAATTCCATTGTAAAGCACATTGATAGGTCTCCAAATGAACATGTGTTTGAGAGACTAACAAACATATATATATATATATGTATATATATATATATATATATATATATATATATATATATATATATATATATATATATGTTTATATTTGAGGGAACACACAAGGGAAGTGTGGGTGTATCATCTGAGAAATGGCCAAATAAAGCAACTACTATTGCAGCACGAAAGGCTCGGTTTTCGCTTATAGTATATCAGTAGGTTTTAAACTGCAAGCCTTCATAAACAGTTACTACCTCGGTGTCTGTTGGTTCTGTTGGGTGTTTTTGCAACAGTTGCAGTCTTGCCTTTCCACATTACTCACTGGGAGCAACAAAATATTCCTGACTGTTGGTTTAAAGGTCACGTCACTGCAGCCCTCAGGGGCAGCGCGCAGACAGACACACCCGGACGTGGAAATGACAGCCAATGTGCAGCAAATCCCTGAGTCTGTAGTTTGTCATAGCGTTTTGTCTTCAGTGAAATATTGTGTTGTTGTTCAAATTATATTTCAATGTACAGGACCAACTTACCGTATATATTCTGCTGAAGGCTTAGTAAGTAAGGGTAAACGTACATGTGTGTCGACATGAAAAGTTTGGAGTTAAAATAAAGCAAGATTAGGTAAACCTGTCCGTACGCGTGGGATAAAAAGACTAAATGAAACGTCGACGTGGACGTTACCATCAGCATAGTGATGTTGCTTTGACTCTGACTTTAGAAAATCATATAAAGTTTAAGTTAAGTAAAGACTGAGGTGATACCTACTATTGAAATACACACACACACACACACACACACACACACATACACCCCACACACATTTTTTTTACAAGCACCCTTTATTTGACAAGCCTAATCTTTCCCAACACAAAAAGTGACAATAAGCAGACACAGTGGCCTAATTAAAGGGACTTTGAGTCAAATTAACTCTCTCTCACACACACACACACGCACACATGCACACGCACACACACAACCCTCTGATGGACCATTAGCTGCATAATGGCCAGAACAATGTGTCTCTGCCACACACACACACGCACACTCCGTCTCCGGGGGGTAAAGCTGGGTTTCGATTTAGGAATGCCATAGAAGTGTTTGAGGAGGGGGGAGAATGCCTTTAAAATCGCACTAGATAAGACAACTAGTTGCGAATAGTCTCAGAGGACGGACACTTTCATCTCGCCAGATCTGCAACCGCATCCCTCCCCAAAAGAAGAGCTGCACATTTACAAGCAGATTCCGCCCGTATCTCCTAAAGCTCTCATCCCCCCCACTCCCCTTTATCTGCATTTGACGCTGGGCTTTTTAGGCGTGACAGGGGTGTGAAAGTCGATTTGACCTCTCGGCGTAACCTCGAACACAAATCACTGCGTGCTCAACAAAGCGTCACAACACAGGGCCTCGAGCAAATGAGCGATGACCACGAAAAGGTAACCTTTCTTTCCCGCACAATAAGCCGTTCTCCAGCGGGCTGCTCTCACACATGTCGGATCAAAGCGTGTTATTCAAGAGGGAAAGACGTGGCCTCCCTTTGAGGGACGGGGATCAGCTCTCCGCTGCGTTTCCCGGGTTCCTATAACGTGCACCGCAATTCCAACTAAAAGACAAAAGGGCCGGCGGGAGCTCTGCTTGTTTGTATTTGTTGCACGGCTTCTGGGTAATCTGGTATTGTCGGAGTTTTTTTTTTTTTGAGGCCTTGAGGTCATGCTCTCTGGATCTCTGAGGAGAGATCCTCCACATCCTTCCTGCATGTGTGTGTGTGTGTGTCTGCCCCACACAGCCCACTCTCTTTGCTCTTTGACTCCAATGGCCATATAAGGCAGCCAGCACCATGGAAACCACGGGGCTTGAATAGCAGTGTCAAATCCCTGGGAGCACACACACACACACACACACACACACACACACCGAGAGGACCCCCTCCCCCTCTGCACACACTATCCTCCCTCCCTCCCTACCCTGCTTTGCTTGATCTCTCTCTCAACAGATAAATAGGTTGGATGAAAACGGACAAGGGGAAAGCGAGGCGAGGAGGGGAAAAAAAAAAGAGAAATCCAGAGAAATCCAGTCGGTTTCCGGCTGTGGCCATTTTTTCTTTAATCATAATTTGATTTGTGGACTGAAGCCTGAGCGAGACCGAATAGGGGGGAAAAAAGAGAAGCAGCCGTCCCCTTCCACCCCCACCCCATGTTTGCCTGAGCTGTAGGGAGAGACTTCACACACACACACACACACACACACACACACACACACACACACACACACGGCTAGGCCGCAAGTCATTAGTTCTTGGTGGGCAAGCACTGACAAAAGGCTGCGGGAGAGGAGCCCGCATGAGTGGCACTATGGAGGGCTGAGCAGACGGATACTCTGCTGCTTCCGTTTTATTTTTCATTTTTTGTTGTTGATGTTGTTGTTGTTGTTGTTTCGGGAAGGAAGCAACGCGCACAGGATCTCGTCACAACCGAGCACTCGTGCTACAAGCAGCGAGGGAAGCGAGAGCGGGAGATCGCTTCCTTGTCTCGAGGTCCACGTCGTCCACTCGCCGCCGCAGCAAGAGGAAGAAGAAGCCGAGACCACACAAAAGTGATGTTGTTGTTGCCTGGACGTCAGCGTGTTTTCGCGTGATGCGGGACGTCTTCTTTGTGGGTCACGATGCCGCTGCCGGCGGCGGGATCACAGCAGAATAGCGGAGCCGCGTCTGCGCTGGATGGAGGGAAGATCTAGGGAGCGAGGAAAGGACTCGCGTGTCGGGACGGCGGAGGAAGCCGGAGACGCGCGTTGACGACGAGGTGAGCTTGACGTCATTTCTGGAGGGGTTTGGGAGGCGAATATTCTGGTGGACACGCCATACTTTTCGAACGGAGAGTCGAGGAGGAGGAGCAGCCCCTCCAGGCATGTGCTAAGGCGAGCTAAACAGAGCTGCTTTTTTTCAGCCATGTTGCTACAGAGACGGAGCTAGCCGAGCGCGCGCGTGTGTTTGTGTGTGTGCGCGTGCACGCGCGTGGTTGAGAAGAAGGACGATTTTTCACTGCATGTGTTTGACTCATTGTTTCCCCCGAAAGGTTCCGCGCCCGCAGCTCGAGGTCCCCCCGCCCGCAGGAGGCCGACCCCGCTGACGGGAATCTCCGTCTCCGGGAAACCGACGAAACCCGCCGGGGCGAGAGGGGAGAAAAGCGGGGGATCGGAATCCGAAAAGGCGTACGAACACTAAAAGTTGGCCACGCCGACTGCTTCCAGGTCATAGTGGAGTGGGAGGAGACTGGATGGCTGTGGCTTCTGAAACGCGGAGGATTGTCTTATTCTCCCCCCGTTGAAACCCGCTGGTCACTTCCTCTGTTTTTGACATGCGTTTACTCATTTACTGATTCCCGCCAGACGAGGGCGAAAACACCCACCGTGGACTCCGTCTCTCTCTCTCCGATATTTATGTCACCGTGACAGCCGCCGGACATCTTTTCGGCCGCGTGTCCCCCCCCTCCCCTTTCCCTCCCCCTGCCGGATTTCTTCCGCCGCGGTTCGGTGACCGAGCGATGGCCATGGTGAGCGGGGGCTGGGGAGATCCCAACGGGGGCACCAACGGCTTGGGGGACAAGAGCTACCTGAAGGGGGAGGAGGACGACGGCTCTCCGCAGGCGGCGGGGAGCGACATGGAGGCCGGGGACGACGACAAGTCGTGCGTGGTGGACTGCGTGGTGTGCGGGGACAAGTCCAGCGGGAAGCACTACGGCGTGTTCACGTGCGAGGGCTGCAAGAGCTTCTTCAAGAGGAGCGTGCGACGCAACCTGAGCTACACCTGCAGGTGAGAGGCGCGCGCCCGCTTCCTGGTTCCGCCTGGTGTTTATCGGAGGGGGGTTATTTGCGTTTTAAAGACAAAAAGCGAGACTCGTGCAATCAAAGGAAACAGCGTGGGTTTGTGTGGTAAAAGCAATCTGGATCCACAAAGCATTTGGTGTCAAATGTGGGTCTGCGGCTCCATCCTCTCAAATGTTCTGCTGTTGTTTTCTGTCCACGACAGCAAACTGCATTTAGTTGTGTATCGGATTCATATTGGTCCAGTGCAAACCATGAATTCATTTATTGTAAAACTTTTGGCAGGTGTCTTGTTTACAGCATGCTTTGTAAAGCACGCCACTGAAACATGCACAAGCTGTTTGTATAATCAATAGCTATATAAACATTCAAAACCTGACGTTGGCAAGGGCTTGAAATATGTTACTGTAGTTGCTGATTTAACAGCGAATGGTACAATCATCTGCTTTCTAAGCAAATTAATGTTGTCTGTAGCCTTGTGGTGAATCCTATGCAATATTAATGTCCGAGAGCCATTCAATAGGAAGTAGAGGATTTTCATCCATGTGGAGTACAACAGGATTGTTTACATATTTGGAATAACAGTCTGAAAAGATTTTTATCATCCGCAAGAAAAATCTGAAAACCACTCGCACGGTCAAAGCAGATCACGATGCATTAGCACAAAATCACCTTATTCAGTCTGTAAAATTCTTTTGAAAACCCGATCTATAGTCCCATAATGAAATGTTTATGTTCTCAGGTCAAACCGAGAGTGTCAGATTGACCAGCACCACAGGAACCAGTGCCAGTACTGTCGACTGAAGAAGTGCTTCCGTGTTGGAATGCGCAAAGAAGGTATCTGTCCATCCTGATCCATTTTAATCCCTCGGAAAAAGGATGGAGACGCGCTGTCATTGTACATGTGGAAGATTGCAAATACTGCTCAAGGACTTTAGGAAAAAGTAGTTGAAAGTTTTATTAGCGAGCATTTCCATTGCTTTAATCGGCTGCTCTTAGAAGATCAACAAATACGTTAATATAGTTAAATCTGCCTTTTGTCATTATCTCGCCTCTTCGCTCCGCAGTGCAAAGAATGGCCCACACGTCTGCTGTCTCAGCCCTATCATGGCTAAGACGGCCATGCGTGTCCACTCAATGCCGTGTGCTAAGTGGCTTAATCTAGTGTAAGTGAGTGAGAGGGTTACGCTGCTAAGACACCTGTGTCCCACAGCATTAAGCCTCTGTCTGGAGCCAGTTCGATCAGTCAGAATGCAGCATCGGGATTTCGCTCCCAAGCGACGGCGTCATTGAACAATAGTGGAAACGAATCGTGTAGGTTTTTTGTTTTTAAAATTCCAAAAGGTATCCGGTGCTTCTTGCAGACGCACGTCGTAAAGTACGCTAATGAGACGCGTGGTGGCTCCCTGCAGACCGATTCGGAGTCACACAGCGTGGATTCAGTGTCTGGCTCAAGGACTGGTGCTCACCACGTACGTTCACATCCCCAAAAGGAAGATCTCTCTAATCAGTAGTCCGCCCTGCTGCCTGGGATTAGTCAGTTACGCTCTTAGTGGGGATTATTTTTGGTTCTTTTCTCAGTATAAGATCGATTAGTGTGGTGGAAAAGTCTAGCCTAGCCTGACAAGTGCGCCGATGTTCAGGATACTTTTATGCTGAACTTGAGGACTCCGTCTTGGTTTGGTTGTGCCTCCTTTTTAATCTTGAAGTATAGTTTTGCGTCAGAGCTGCCTGCTGATGATCTGACACACACCGCTGGCTGAACTCAGTTTTAAGTTTTTGTTCTCTCCGTTCTCCAAATCCCCGCATATACCTCCCCATGTCCTTCACCCCTCTATCTACTTCACAACCCCTCGCTTTCATCTCCACCCTGTCTCCTCTCTATATTCTCCCCTCCTCGCCTCCCCTTTGTACCCCAACCAAACTACAGCAGTTCAACGCGGTCGCATCCCACCTCAGCCGAGCCTCAGCCCCTCCATCACGGCCTTAGGTGGCGCCAGCGGCCTCGGAGGCGGCGACTTCTACAACAACAACACCAACAACGGAGGAAGCGGAGGCGGCCAGCCGGTGTCGGAGCTCATTTCCCAGCTGCTGCGGGCCGAGCCGTACCCGAGCAGTCGGTTTGGGCACCAGTACAACCAGCAAGCCGGTCCGGATAACGCCATGGGGATCGACAACATCTGCGAGCTGGCCGCCAGGCTGCTCTTCAGCACCGTGGAGTGGGCCAGAAGCATCCCTTATTTCCCCGAGCTGCCCGTGTCAGACCAGGTTAGTGCCGCAGTCTGAACTAAAACATGAGTGTACAAGGACTCCAGCGGACGAAGACACCGCAGGTCAGTCTGATTGACACCAACGACTCCGCAGGTGGCGCTGCTGCGGCTGAGCTGGAGCGAGCTGTTCATCCTCAACGCGGCCCAATCGGCCCTGCCGCTGCACATGGCTCCCCTGTTGGCTGCGGCCGGCTTTCACTCCTCGCCCATGTCTGCGGAGCGCGTGGTGTCCTTCATGGACCAGGTGAGGGTGTTCCAGGACCAGGTGGACAAGCTGACCCGGCTGCAGGTGGACTCGGCGGAGTACAGCTGCCTCAAGGCCATCGCTCTTTTTTCACCAGGTAAACGTCGCTGCTCTGCAGATATTCTAATATTTGAGTCTCCAGCATTTCCAGAAACACCGGATCCTTCATTTCCCATAATGCAACTTAATAGCGTCTTTCAACAGATACCTCCTGCCTGCAAAACTAAATCTATCAATCTCAACATAAAGTATTGTGTTCGAAATGTGTCTAAGCTGAGATACAAGTGATGTCATCAGCGCGTCAATGGTTAAGCACCACTAGATGGTGACGTTATTGATGCCACAACCATGAATAGGAATTTAATACAAAAATGCATTGTGAAAAACACATCGATGTCCCTCAAAACGGAAGATCTTTTAATTGAAAGAGTTTGTAGGATTTGAGAGTCTGAAAAGCTGCAATTAAATTTGTTTTTATAACCTGGGAATGAACCAACTATGTCACCATCTACTGGCTTGAATGTGCAGCATAATTTACGTCTCTCACTGATCACTAGGCAGCACTGTGTATTAAGTTATTATTTTTTATAATTTTAAACTGCCATGGTCAGGATTCATAGGTTTTAAATGCTCTATTTCTATAGTGTCGACATGCAGAGCCACTACATTTTAAAGTGTGCACTTTATCACGTTATTCAACGGATTCCTCTCGGCTCATCACGACGTTTTATATAATCCGCCCACACTGTTAAATAACCGCCTCCCTCCCTCCCTCTCAGACGCCTGTGGCCTAACGGACCCCGTCCACGTGGAGTCTCTGCAGGAGAAGGCTCAGGTGGCTCTGACGGAGTACGAGAGGATGCAGTATCCCAGTCAGCCTCAGCGATTCGGACGCCTGCTGCTGCGCCTCCCGGCCCTGCGCGCCGTCCCCGCCAGCCTCATCTCGCAGCTCTTCTTCATGCGCCTGGTCGGAAAGACTCCCATCGAGACGCTGATCCGCGACATGCAGCTCTCCGGAAGCTCCATCAGCTGGCCCTACGTCCCGGGACAGTAGCCGCCTCTACGGACGAGGTCTCCGTCTGGGACGCGTGACGACAAGGACCCGCGGGGAACCTCCTGACTCATCACTGTCCATCTGTGTGGTTGACAAACTGCGGCGCCAGCTGGCCGTCACGTGTACTTTAACCGCTCTACTCCCCAAACCCCCCTCCCCCCCTCACGGAACAAGCCCTCTTGTCTCCACGCGGGCCTCCAGTGACGGGAGGAGCCGGTGCCAGGCAGGATGCGTCTTGCTGCCAGCCCAGTCGATCTGTTGCCAGGTCTCCGGCCAGAGAACAGCTTTTCATGCTGGGCTGCGACGTGGCCGCCGCGGCCGGTCACGTCACCACCCACATGCCGTAGTGACTAAAGACGCTGCAGTGTCATGTGGAGGGAAGCGGCACCCTGCGACAAAAACATCTAGAGGACACAACTGTCCTGCCGCTGAAAGTCAGCAGAACCGTTCCCCCCCCCCCCACTCCCACACAGCGGGCTCCCACTATCTGTGAGCCAGTGACCTTTTTAATCCAGAAAACAGATGGAACATGACAGTACGGTAGCATGATTTAGAATGGATGTAATTGAACAGTGATCAAGTGAATAATAAGAAAAAGTGGAGGCTTCACTCAGCTCTGCTCGGCACCGAGGACCCAAACAAATGGGACGAAAACGGAACCAAGGAAAAATCACCAAAGTATATCCTATCATCCTCAGAGGTGTTTTTTTCTAAATAGAATAATTAGCAGAGAGAGTAAGCGATGAACGGCCTCTTGAAACTGCCTGACCATCAAATGAACGATGCATTTAACTTCATTCCCAGGGCTCGCTGTCGTTACATGAGAGTGGAGTAATACCTCAGCAGACATCAGAACGCTTCAGTCTGATATTTCCTAAACACAAACCTCTGTAAATGTTGTTCACCGGAACCCGCCTTCTTTTTGACAACTGCCTTGTTATTCATTATAAATTTGGAAGACACATAAAATATCAAATGGGCATCACAAACATTCGTCTTGTATCATTAAAAAAAAAAATCATCCCCCAAGTGATTTTCATTTGTGTTTTTCAGTTTTAACTCGCTGAATAAGATGAATTTCGTGTGTTTGGATCAATTCTTTATTTGTATTATTATTATTGTTAAACGGCAGGCTGAACTCAAGATGCAAGAATTATTTAGTTGGTGGGGAGAGTTTATAACCAACACTACAACCTACAGTGACCATTGCTGTTTATGAGGGTAAAGACCCCGTGGAAAAAAAATATTAAAATGTGTATATATTGAAGCCGACTTTTGTCTTTTTGCATGTTCAAATGTTTGTTTCTGCAAAGTGGGGACTGTTTCATTCCTTTACATTATGTAAATCAAGTTTCATTTAAACATTGAAGTATTGCTTTCACTGTTATCTCCTAAATGTTTGTTTTTTTTCTATACGTATTTACATGAAAATACCTCTTGTCATCCGTTGAGATGTCGAAAAGGAAGCTTCTCTTAATGCCGTGTCCGCTGGTGCGACGGAGAGTGAACCTCTGCTGTTGTGAAGGATGTGAGACAACACTGTAATGGATGAAAATCTGGTGGAACTTCAATGCCAAAACATCACACTAGCTGTGACCAGTTAGAAGGACTTCTAGAAGAATTTACCTCAAAAAGGTATTTCAAGAGGCGAGTTTACAAAATCACAAGTAAAATATTTGATAAAACCGAAATCAACTCCAAATACGACATATTCCAGCATTTAGTTTTAAACAAAAAGTGGAAAGTTGTAACTCTGCTTAATGATCTGCCGCCTTTTGAAACTCACAACTTTATCATCGAGAAAAAAAAGATAAATATGCTATTAATGTTTTCTTATCTTTGTGTTACTGAGTTCTTATGTTTTTGAAATTTCATGTGTATGGCAACGTTATTAAAAGATTCAAAAGATGACGATGTGTCTTTTAGGTTTTTGTTTTTTCCAACTGTGTTGTAATTAAATCTGTATGAAGAATGCCAAATAAACACTGCGACATGTACCATAATGCTCTAAGTTATTTAATGCATGTGAACTAGTTTCAACTGCTAATTTATTTCATTATTAATATCTTCTGTACAAAAAGCATTCATCACTCACCATCAGCATTCTACATAAGAAAACAAATTCACATTGAAATGCTAAATGAACACAAGACATTTTAAAAGGTCTCATCCGCGGCTCTAATCCGACAGATCTACAGCTGCAGGAGAAACCAGTTGTAAACATTAGATGTTGACTTCCAGTGACTACGGTCGGTTTGAGGGACAAACTGTCTCACAATTCAAGCAGTAAAAGCGTAAAGAACATGGAGGTTTTGTGTTTGTTGTTCCTCGGCTGTTTGGATTTTGAAGACACACTAACAGAGACCTTGGTCAAAGATTTTCACCAGACGTTTGATGTGGAAAAGTTTTTGTCGAAGCTCTTTGCACTGCTTCTTCTTTGCTTGATGATCTGAAGTCTAATATAAAACAGGAAGAAATTGAAACAATTCGATATTAAAGGAACAGTTCACCTCAAAATCAGAAATACACATATATTCTGAAGATAACCCACAAATTCTTAATCAGACAATACGATTGTTTCTTTAATTCCTATTTAGTCGTATTGAGCAACACATTCATAGTGCCTTCTAGTCCCATTGTGTTGGAGAGAAGGAAGACATTTCTACAGCCAATACGTCTCCAAAACAAGGAGACAAAATAAAATATCCTACATTGATTGATACAGGTACAATATGATTTTTATTTCTATTTTGGGGCGTACTTCTCTTTTTACCAAGCAATGTTATCTGAATGCCCAGCTGTGTTGGAACAGAAGGTAGCTGTGGTAGTTATGTGCCAAATGGGCTATTTGTTGTGTCTTGTCTTACACAATTGAAACGTAATGGTTATAACACCAATGCTGCCTTTGAGCAGAGGCCGTTCCACCGGGTTGCAGTCTTTATGCAGAGCTAAACTAACAGGCTCAAACGTCAAATCCATCTACAAACACGAGAGTGGCAAGAAAAGAATAAGCATAATTCCCAAAATATTGAATGGTTGTATGCAGCCACTGATGTGACTCCACTCACACTTTTCAGGGCTTTCAGTCGGTTATACTCGTCTGCAACACCCTGAAAATGGAAATACAAATTACATTTGATATCATAAACAATACAATTATAATATTGTATCAGCCAGATTTCCCGAAGGTGAAACAAGCAGATATTAAATAAACAACAGGCCCATATGAGGATGACTGATGCGGTTAAGACATAATTAAAACGCTCGATGCTCCTGCCATCTGTTTTCCTCTACCTGGTACTTCACGGAGTCCTCGTCCAACATGTCCAGTTCTCGGCTCAGCTTGTGCATCTGGTCACTGATGTCATCCATCTCGGCGCAGAGCCTCTTATAGGAGGTCAGATCAAAGTCAAACTCCTTCTTGTACTGCCGGCGCTGCTCGTCTGAAGTTATCTCTGGGTATAGCCTGAAACAACATAAAATGATTATTACATCACATTAAGACGCTGCCCGTGTTGCTTTGAAGAAAGTAGTGATGCTTGATGTGTAGTATCACAGCATTTTCTTCCAAATTGGTATTAATATTCAGATATAATATATTATTCCTACATAGGCTCGGTTGATTTATAAAAAAAGTCTCTTCTCATTTGCATTTCATGTTGTAGTTCAGGTTTTTTGCTTTTCCCTTTGCAGTCTGCGTTGCAAGAATAAACAGTCCTTGCCAGGAGGTTTGAGTACTGACCTGCAGAGGTGATCCGCGTGGTCCCCGTCCAGATCATTGGCCGTGTCTCCGGTGGTGTAACCGGTTTCATACGGCGACTCCGCCCTCCCGGGAGCAGCGGGCTCGGGCTCTCGGCCCTTCCTCCGCTCCTTCTCCACATGGCGAGGAGGAGGAGGAGGTTTCCTGATGCTGTCGGTGTCGTCTGAGGAGCCGCTGGAGCAAACTGCCACCCTGCTGTTCTGATACAAAGGCTCCGCGGCCCGATGATTACTGTTATCAGCAGGGAAGCTACGAAGAGAAGGCGGGACAAAAGTAGTGCATGATTGATTGTGTAGTTGTACTTGAATGTTCGCAGTTGCATTCATTTACGTCGTATTTACAGAGTTCAGGAATTCAGAGGAAAAAAAGAGATTTTTGGCGTTGTTTTTTGTTCTTGAAAAGTAAATGGGGCTTGAGTGCATAAAATGTTTATATTTAGAGATTTAAGTACTTGAAAATATGGATTTCACTTGTTCCACTTATATAAAACATGTAGGGATGTTCCCTCAAGTTGGTTTGTCAACTAATCATCTGTTTTGGTCTCCTACAAGTCTCC
This sequence comes from Gasterosteus aculeatus, assembly GCF_964276395.1. Lineage (NCBI taxonomy): Eukaryota > Metazoa > Chordata > Actinopteri > Perciformes > Gasterosteidae > Gasterosteus > Gasterosteus aculeatus. The sequence continues at coordinate 9,613,745 of NC_135690.1, read as the reverse complement.
TACAATTTCTTTAGTTGATTAGGACATTTCTAAAAAACAATAACAACTAACAAGAGATAACTAATTTATTTGATTTCAACTGAAGAAAACTGCATTTCTTTTTTAAATATTATTTTATAACTGTCCGGAGAGAAGCCAAGCATCACTGGTGGGGAAGTAAAATGTGTACATTTTAAAGTTCAGGACAAAGGTCATGCTGAGGCCTCTGCAACCATCACTCACCTTTTGCTTTTATCATTTCTATCATTGGGAATGCTGACTGTTCGGATGCCATAGGAGACCACGCTATTCTCCGCTCCCAGTTCAGGTGCTGATGCAACAGTCGGTGCCTGCTGGGTGCTGCGCACCTCTCCAACGAGGTTCACCTGTTAGACAATAGCAGGAGACCAACATCAGACTTGACTACAATCAGGCAGAAATACACAAGATAAAAGCACCCATCATGTAGTGTTGATGGGTTGATGAAGCAGTTGCCGACATCCTTGTGCATAGAAACGATTTGGGAGAAATCAAAGACTTTTGTATGCTGGCAAGAAAGAACCTTTTCTGGGGTAAATCTGTCACATAATCGGTGAAGTACAGAACTGAAAAGGTCTCTGCGCTGCACGGCACGCTGCCCCCAAAAACAGTCAGACGAGCGAGGCTGTGTCACTGCCAGACAGGTATTACTTAGCCAGACACACACACACACACACACACACACACACACACACACACACACAGACACACCCACACACACTGCACACTGCAGTGAAATGCAGTGAAATTGACAAAAAGACCCCTCGTGTTAATCCATATCTCTATAACTATCAGAACCAGTTAACTGGACAGAAACACATAAAACAAACTATGTTAGACACGAAACGCATGCAGATGTGTGTGTGTGTGTGTGTGCGTGCGTGTGTAATGTGAGATGCATGTACTGGTAAAATATATTATAACATTGTCTTGTGCTAAAGCCGTGTCTCAAGTGTCCTGTATTTGACCCTGATGTGCAAAGAGCAGCATGATACAACATGTTGCTTTGCAGCTGTGTCCTGAGAAGGGAGAGCGGCTAACTCGATCTCATAGAAGCTTCAAAACAAAGGACTTCTGTTCATGGCCTTGGTTCATATCTTATTCGATACGAAAGTTCCGGATCCACATTTTTTACTTTATGTCAATTAATTATGATTTGCACCGGCCACTGAGGAGGATCTTGTGTGTGTGTGTGTGTGTGTGTGTGTGTGTGTGTGTGTGTGTGCTACCCTCAGCTTCACCTGGGTTCTTATCTCAACCTGCTTTGCAGCTTCTCATAACTGGCACGGAGAATGTTCTTCACATGTGTATAAAAACTCAGCGTTTTTACTGCTCGGAGACGCCATTACACCGAACGCTGAGATACGTGCTGGTGACTTTGACTTTAATTAATCAACGTGCTGCGATTCTTCTCATCAACCAACTCGGGGGGATCGGAGATCCTGACAGTAACCATGAGCGCATTTGGACAGGAGGGATATCAGTGGAACAAACATTTCTGCTGTTCCATCTTTGTCAGTTAAACATGCAGCAGAGCAGCAAAGTGGAGTAAAAGCATTACAAAAAAACGCATGGTCATAAGAAAACCTCCTTCGGAAGAGAAAACCAAACACAAAAAATGCATTATGCCTCATGTTATCTACTGTAATACTGTATAATGCATCATTAATACCTTGTAGTATTTGCCCTATTTGTGGATCGGCCCAGTGAGCTGAGGCAAATGTCTGGAAAGAGCAGCCTGTGAAACAGATCTGATGAATGTGTAGCTAGAGGATGATCCTCTATGTGCAACAAACTCCCAGACAGCTGCAGAGAATCTGAGACGCTGCCGTGACAGCCGCTGCTTTGTGCACTTACAGTGTTTTTAATTTCTATTAAGTCCAGTCAGTGTTTGTGAAAGTGACCCTTTCTGCTGTGGTGCGACCAAAGACGCAGAATTTAGTTTCTTTTAACTGCAGATTTGCTTGCAGCTTGATTTTTTGGGATAATCCGTTGGTGGCATCAGACCATTTAGTAAGCTGCCGCTAACAACTCGATCAGTTTACTTCATGAAAGATTAATCACAAGTCACCTGCTGCCATTTCTTTCTGTTGGCTGCTTTTTAAAACATATTTCTTTATACTTTCTTTCTACATACAACACTTTAGGATATGTAAGGAAGAGTGGCATACTTCCTCACTATAGAAGTGAGGGTAGGCTCTACCCTCAAACATCTGATATAAATCTCGTTATCGTTGCTTTCTCAATTACCACTATTTTCCTCGTTGTGTTAAACACGAAGGAAGCACAGGACTGAAGGAGATTACCACTTTGTGTCTTGAGTCTAATGCGGAGCATCCCCTTCATACTGAATCATTTAGCGCCACCACAGTCTGTAGAGGCTCACACAGCAACACTGAGGAAACTCAACCCTTTTTATACATTATACATGCCACATTCATTATATATACCTCCCTGTGAGGCAAACATCTCCACTGCAACACAAGAGAGCCCCGGAATGAGGCCTGCATCTCAATGAAGTGGCTCGGTGCACCCTTCGCACTGATAGGGAGTATGTAGGCCACGGCCTCGCCGGATAAACTCCCGTTGTTGCGTCACATCATTTTCAACATCAGCTGTGCTGTGCAGACTGTAGACAGCGCATAAACAAAAGTGTACCTATCAACATCATGACGGCGGGTAAAAGAAAGTGATCTGCCGAATGGCTGAAAGTCCTGTTGGTGGATGGAACACTAGAATACCAGCGCGGCATGAGAATCCGTCCCCCTAAAAACATACCTTTTATGTGTAAAGCGTCCTTTTCTAATGTTTTAGTGAGTTGCACAGAGAAGGGTATCAGTAAGTACATGCTAGTTTTTGGAATACACACCTGTTTCTTCCTGGTTACAAACACTGTGAATCATTAACAACCGGTTTCAAATGGTTCACTCCATCCGTAAATGTGTGATTATGTGCAACCATCTCTGCACATGAAACAAAACAAAAACCTAGCGCATATCGCGCCAAAGTCTCCTGACCTGTTTCCTTTCACCGTAAATCGTGTAACGTGTTTTATTGCTCATTTGTGAACGGTGTTATCACTCCTCTGGTTAATGATCAGTCACACTGATACCCGGGCGTGCCAAAGGTAAACAGCAAGGTTCTCTGAGTCAGTCAGTTAAGTTTCCATCCATCCATCGTCAAACTGCTTAGGGGGGGTGGAGTCTATCCCAGCCAACTTAGGGCGATAGACGGGGTACATCCTTGATTGGTTGCCAGCCAATCGCAGTGCTACACAGAGACATACAATATTCACACACCTACGGGCAATTTAAAGTCCCCAATTAACCTGATCTCCAGAGCACGTCTTTGGACTGTGGGAGGAAGCTGGAGAACCCGGAAAGAACACACGCAGACACGGGGAGAACATGCAGACTCCACACAGAAAGGCCGGAGTCGAACCCAGGACCTTCTTCTTGTGAGGCGACAGTGCAAAATGTAGTGTAAGAACTGAGAGACTTTGTGATTATTGATTTCTGATTTGTTATCTGGCTGGAATATAAATAAACATTTAACCACACGTCGTTGGTGTAATTAGTGTATTTTCTTAACACGAAATCAGTGCATATATTCATATAAAACATCACTCACCCAATCCTGTACATCCTGGCCCTCTGCCGACCTGACCCGCGGCTCGTCCCAGTAGATGTTAGCTTTGCCGTGCCTCCAAATCTTGCTGCGGGTCTTGTAGGCAAAGTAAGCAGACAGACTCAGGGCCAAAACCACCATCAGACCCAACACCAAAGCAACCGCCTGGTGACACAGGAAACGAGCGGTCAGCGGGGAATAAAGCAGAAGAGGATAGAACGAAGTAGAACAAAATCCCACTGACCTCCTCCGGGTCCATGTAGCAGTAGTGGTGCAGGTATTGAGTGTACATGGGGAATCCTCCGGGAAAACCGGCCCCCACGCTGCCGCTGAGGCTGGGGCTGCCCTGGATGTTCTGGCACATCATCAGCATGGGATTGTAGAGCATGCTCTGAGAGCTCTGAGACATTGGGTTCACCCCGATCACGAAGATGATGTCGATGATGCCCTGGGAGTCAAAAGAAAATGAAGACTATTATTATTATATTATTGGAGAGCTATGCTGGTTACCACTGGTGGTGTTGCCGTGGAAGCAGAGAACCAACACTCCCTGTTAGCTCTGTAAACACTGGCGCCAATGTTAGCGCCATTAGCTTCTAGCCAGAGGTTGACAGCAATGTGGAGGCAGTAGATATGCCCTTAATTTTAAACCGTTGATATATTTTTCCTCTTGAAAAAGCATGTTGGAGTAGAAAGCGACATAACAACCTTAAAGCCGCATTCAACAACAATGTTACACACATTGACAATATATAGAGCACTTCCTGGACCTTCATTTATCAAATGGCCGAAGACACACCTTCTAGTTATTCTTGGTATTTACTGAATTTGCATTGAACTGCTGTAACATTTGGTGAGACGCACCTGAAGGGCAGCCAAGATGATATCACAAACGAACACGCTGAGGTAGAACTTGCATCCCCTCATGATCCGAGACCGTGAGAAACTTCCCACCAGGAAGCCCAGGGAGACCAGGAAGTTAATTGCTGCCATGGAAATCATGGCTGACTTGGCAGATTGCGGCGTCATGTAGGAGCCACCATAGCCGTAGCTGCCTCCATAATATCCAGACTCCATCCCTGCGATCCCCCCCGTAGCCCCGACCCCATATCCCCCGTAGCCGAACCCGTTCATGTCCCACACCAGGGTCGAAGCCACGCAGGCGAATATAATGAAACACATGAGTACTGTGACTCCTTGGAAGGTCTTGACGAAACCGGGAGGAGAAAACCAGCGGTAGAAGTATTGAGGCTTCCCCTCAGTGTAGTTAGGGTGAGGGCGGGCATCGAAGGTGTGGGGGACAAACTGGCTCTGGGGGGAGTGGACGCTCCTGGGGGGATAGACGCTTTGGGAGTTGGTGCTGTAAGGCGGGCTGTACACGGGGGGGCTATCGTAGTACCGAGGCTCATACATGGTTACGAGGATATCGCTGGAACTTCACCTGGAATAAGGAGGGAAAAATGTCAATTCAAGGAAAGTTATTACAGTTCTTCACCTCTATTATATACTGTATGTTTTTTCCTGTATAACATTTCCAAACAGCTTTGAAAGGTTACAAATAGTCAATTACATGTGGTCTCAGGCCTCTGGAATGATGCCTTCGTGAGCAAATTGGTTCTATGGATGGAACCCTTCCCTGAACCCGCTCGGTGGTGTTGCTGACCCACACCTCATCACTCCGGAGGACCATGAAGAACTAATGTTACCCAGCAGCCTTCAATAATTCAGAAAGAAAGCAGATAACGGGCGACCAGTGGCACGGACGTTACCTGAATGCACCTGTTGAGTGACAGCTAAGGACGCTAGAGTAGAAGCCCTGTCACGCGTGGTAGATCGGTTATTTTACAGTTACAGTCTTTGCTCTCTGAACAGTGAGGTTAGCTGATAGTAAAGAAAAGTGACTCATTTTGGTTGACACAAAAAACATCGAAACAAAAAAATAAATAACGATGCTCCACGTTCACAGAGTAGATCCGACCAACAACTCCCATTGGTTTAGCGATTGAAAGTCTTCGTGAAACATCAAACCGGTCCGACTTTTGATCAAATGTAAAAAAAACAAATATAAATATGGCTCCTTTGAGAGCTGAAACAGGGACATTCTCAGTTGCAACTCGACCTACCTCGCACGGCAGAAGTCGCTCCTCAACGTCTCTTCTGCTCCCCACGCACGTGTACTTCACCCACGCGTGTAAACCGGGTCATTAAACCGGGTCATTAATCGGCGTGGACCCTTTCATTGATAAGAAAACCCGTCTGTGGGTCTTGGCAGCACCACAGTCCGACCTGCGGACCCGACTGGTCCACCTGCTGCTCCCTCTCGTCGGTTCTTCGCGGCTAATGGCCGCTGGGAATAAAATATTAAACATTGGTTGAATACAGCGGAATGGAAGTCGGTCGTATACCGGCATTCATTCAAGCCAAACAGAACTGAAATAATGAATAAAACTATAAAAGGAGAAATCAATTCCATTTTTTTTCCGACAGAGATTGTTTCCTATTTTTCCTATTTTTTTCAAAAACTACCAAACAACAGGGCTCATTGTAAAAATAATAATTTAGCTCAATGATTCAGAAGTTATTGTCAAGACCTGAAGTCAGTTCGATGAGGAAAGTGTTTAAGGCTGTTGTCAAAACAGCCTAAACAGTCCACTTTATGGGTTCCCTTTACAGCCTGAAGCAAGAATCATTGTCCTTAACACAGAAGAGGACGAGGACAGAAATCAATCGAAAGACACTATGTGAGGTTGTTGGCCCTAACTGCTATGCTCATAAATGTCAGCACGCGGTACTTTAGGTTAATTCATCACTTATGATTTGCAGTTTGACTTGACGTTTAACACAGTGATACTAGTCTTCACTTAGAATTGAGGACGCTAGACTGAAAATACCGGATACCTTCCCCCCCAAACTCAAAGATTAAAAAGTAGTCAACGTTATTTGAAAGCGATTTCCCTTGTTGGTAGCATCTTACCAAGCTTCAGAGGACCATGAAAAACTAATGTTACCTAAAAAATGACCAAAGATAGGATAAGTATGCAAAAATAGAAACATGTATTTCAAGAGAATAAGACAGGTCACAAATAGAAAAATGACAAGATATTTATTTAGAAAATGTCAGCCAGAGAGCTCAACCTGATAGTAGTCGACTCCAGATCCAAATGGAATGTTTTCTTCGTATCATCAAAACAACTTTTCTCTGCTATCAAAATGGCCATGTATAATATGTAACAAAGCTGAAGACACTGAAAATCATCAACAGTTGAGAGGCAGGAGCAAAGCAAAGCAGACCACAGTTAGATAAACTAACCGTTTACACGGCACACAAAACGGCAGTGAAAATATGAAACAGTAACACGTGTTAGTAAAGAAAAAACCTTCATCACACAAACCTTTTTCTGTAAAAATTCCAATCACAACCGAAACTGTTTCAAAATATACAAATCAATTCTTGTTTCTCCACAGAGACATAAATGACAAAATTATTACAAGAAAACGTGTGATGACTTGTTATAAAAAAGGAGTGAAAAATGTATGTTATAAACCAGGTGTCACGTTAAATTGGTGCCTATAAAAAGAGTAAATGGCAACAATAAATCAATGTTTGTTTTGCCCGCTCAGCAGGGATTTCTCTCTGTTCTTCTTCATGGCCGGCCGTTTTCCATGGCTTCCTGGTCAAAAGTACGTATCCTGTTTTTGATGTGGCTTAATTTAGCTTTTAAATAGTCACAGCGTTCTTTTTTCTCTAAGAAGCCGGGTTCCTGTGAAAACACACCAACAGACACATCAACTCATCTTTTCATTAATGGCAGCAACCTCTATTACCCAAATTTTCCTTTGCTTTCATCTTTCATTTTTCGAACCGCCTGATTGATTCTGTAATCTAGCAGCATTAAATGATAATTTCCAAGAGTCAGTTTCCCGGTGGAAGCAGTATTATTTGCATCAATGGTAAGTTTTATGGAAGGAAAACAAAACCAATTGGTCATTTACACAATAGTAGCAAAATAGTGGATTTGCTGGAAGATTTTTTAATTTCTTGAGGGTGAGTGGATGGAAAACAAAGAGGACTTGTGACCTGACTTACATTCTTTTTCCGCTGATACTTCTTCAAAATGCTTTGAATCCTCTGCTGGTCCTAATAAATGGAATATCAACAAAACATGGTTTGCACAAAACACAACATAAAGCGCTCCGTATCAGAAACACATTGTGTAGAGGGAGATATGTTTAACATGTCTGTGCGATAAGGAGGCCTAATTATGACCTTTTCAACCCAAATTAAATCCTGGACGACTCTCACTCAAATAGTTTATAGGGCTGATGGACATGATTAAATAAAGGTGGTTTTACATTGATCTCACCTCTTGGGTTTTTCTCTCTCGGAGGAGTCGTGCCATCATGGCATCCAGCTCTCTGAACTTATCGAGGGTGGTGCCGATGTCTCTGTGGAGGTCCTTGTATTCCTGATACTGGTCGTTGAAAACTGCTTTATATGTTTCCCTTTCTTCCACACAGCTGATCACTGGATACTTGCTGTAGGGGAGGATTTTCCGGATTAAGTAGGCATACGGTAAATTCAGAACATATTAGAATGTTAAAGGCAGCGTTCGCTCACATGACGTAGTCGGCGATGATGTGTACTTTGGGGGTGCATACAGACGCTGCGGCTCTGTTGACACTGACTGGGTTCTTGTAGACATCAGAGATGACGACATTTCGATTTAGATCATCTTTACTCATAGAGGTACCTTTTTCATCCTTGAATGAAATGTGCTTGGTTTTGAGATGGGTTAACGGGATGGACTGGTGTAACCTCTCCTGGGGCTAAAGGTAAAAGACAAAAAGGATTATTAATTGAGTGAAATTATTACTATACACTACTAGAAGTGCAGGCCTGAGCCATCATCACCATAAACCCTCTAGAGCAAAATGTAGGTGAAGATACATGTCACAGAAATCCCAATTAAAAGAAAAAATGCAGCAAATATTTTCTGATTACTTTGCATTAGGAAGGATGCAAACCAGCAATGTGTTTATACCAGATATGTGACTTATCCATAGCACATTGATACATAGAGGACTACACGGTCAATACAATCAAGAAAAACACAATTCACAGCTTTGGGACAAATCCTGGTTGACTGCCAGCCAAAAAAACCTGACATATCAATACTGACAAATTGCATTCTCACTGCAGATCATCCTGACTGACTCTAAATTTTATTGGATTTGATCTGCCGTTGTTGTTTTGGGGCTGTTGGTGGCTCATTTGCAATCAATAATAGTGTCCTTGACTGTTGTCAACAATGAATGGGATGTTAGGCACATCATATATACTCAAAATAACATCGAAGGGAAGCGTGTTTGACAGAGTAAACACATGACGAGGATGAACCGTGTAAGGAACATTTGCAGACGCTGAATACGAAACCCGTAAACACTTTCAAGTGGAACTTGAGCTCTGAATGATGATCAATTTTCATACCCGGATAAGTGCAACTCTCGAATAGGACACTTCATTCTTTTAATGAAAATGATTCTCCTCCCTCTTTAAATTTAGAGGCGAGGAGATTCTCTTTCATCTAAACTCTATCATCTGATCAATGGCCTCTACCTTGCTCTCAAAGTGCTCTCTCTCCATCCGTGCAGCTTCATGCCTCCACATCTTCAGACACACCAGGAAGCTGCCCAGATACATCGACATGTTGATGAAGATGAAAGCCGTTCCCGCCATCTGTCCCCCATCAACCCGGCACAGATTGGCCATGATGGGATTAACTCCTATTGTCGTGTAGCACAGCCCACCGCGGTTCAAGTCGTTCAGGTAGACGATCCCGGCCGCCATGTAGAGCAGGAACAACGTCACGTTGATGAAGGCCTCCGTCAGTGGCCACCAGGCCGCGTCGAGGAGGATGGTGCGATAGTACATCGTCAGTCCCATCACTAAAAGCGTCAAGGTTATAATCCAGCAGACTCCTGCTACCGCCAGTACAAATGGAGTCATGGGGCCTCGGTAGCTGTATCCAGACACGCCTTGCCCGTTGTTATATGCACCGTTGTAGAGTCCGTAGCTGTTGGACCACTCGCTGTCCTTCTGGATGTACGCGATGACGCACGCAAAGACCATGCCACCAAAAAGGAGCTGAAGCCCCGCCAGCAGTCTGAGCAACCCTGGCCAGGATTTCAAATAAGAGTACTTCAGGTTATACACCTCCAGCTTCTCAGCGTAGTACTCTGCAGGGTGGATACTGGTCAGGAGAGATTCCTCTCGTGGGCTCTGATACAAGAGGTCATCACAGGGGCTCTCCCTTAACAAAGGCTTACGGGAGTTCTGGCTGGAGTTGAGTGAGTCACCCCAATTTCTACGCTCCTGCAGGGGACTCACAGGAGGACTCACCCTGGTCCCATTGGGAAGGATCTGGATGCCACTGGTGCCAGCTTCAGACCCATTCAAACTGTCACTCTTCTTTGTCCATTTATGGACGATGCCTTCCCATGATTGAGGGATGAAGGTTTTCAGTCTATCCTTCAGGCTACCTTTATTTTCCTCCTTCTCGGCGTACGGTGATGTGCTGGAAGGTAGGCCTGTGGAATTAGTACCACCATCATCTGTAATGTTATCTGGTACGGGTGTGTGAGCAACCCACACAGGCACTGGTGGGCCAGTACAGGAGTTTGTCTTGCTAGAGGAGGACTCGACCACACTGCCAGTGTCTTGTCTCTTGAGTTTGCTGCCCCAGCTTTTCATACTGCTGACTGATTTTGGTGATTCATTTAGAAAGAAAAAAGCATGCAGTCCTTAGGAGGCATGTAATGGGAGAAAACTGAGAAGGGGAGAGAGATGCATTACTAGCAGGTATACAGAGCATGTAAGTAAATATGCCATAGCTACATGCTGAAAAAACTTAATTTCCTGATTCGATTAAAGTTAAAATGACTGTAAATCAACTTCCACTGACTTAAGTTAAAAAAAAGACTTAATAATCCAAATAAAGGCCACAAAAACCTTTAATTTTGTCTGTTCTATCAATACATGGTAATGTTGTGAGACTTGTCTCCAGAGCTGCTAATAGAACATGATTGAAGCAGGTGTTTGGATGGAAAGAAGTCATTCTAAAACACAACCGCGTTGTCTGGAAAAAAGAGTTAACTGTGTTAATGTTCCAGTATCGCAGTATGTGATTTGTGGAACGCGGACCGAAACAAAGCTAAACCACTGCAATATCCCTTTAAAGTACTTGATCCCACAGCAGAAGAACTCAGAGAGCGACCACAACATGACTGGAGTACAGCTCGGCCTTGACTAATAACAGTTCAAGCTGAGCCGTGACTCACACCAGGCCGCGGCTCAAACTTCTGATACCCAAAAAAATAAAACCGTCACCAGGTGGAAACACATCATTAACACAAAGCATATTTGTGTTTGAGAGAATCTTAAAAATACACTTCACTCACCAGTTTGACCCCAGCTTGTTGCTCTGGTCGCGCAGATGGACTTTGAGCGGAAAACAACAGGAAATGATACCTGGTGTAAAATGGCTGGACGCTCAGTTCCACACAAGCGCGGTTATTGGCCAACGGTGTGTGTTGAGAACCGAGGGCGGGAGTAAAAGCTCAAACATTAAACCTGAACCGCTGTCGAGCTGGTGCCGACTGGCACTAGTGTGTTAATCTGTGGGAGGGAGCCGGAGGGAGAAAGAAAGGGGCGGCAACGTTTGACATTCAGGAGAAGGAGGTGGTGAGCTGAGCAAAATGATGTAATGAAAACATGTGCTTAAAAGGGCCTGGATGGACACTAATGCTGCCGAGTTCAAATGTCATCGTTTTATTGATAGTGGAAAATGGACAATTCCCCCATTAGAATTCATTGTGTGCACACACACACAAGCATCGGCGAGTGATACTTTAAGTATCACTTACAACAATTAGAAACAGTGGATTATGGGCAGGATAAGAGGTATTTTTTGTTAGAAGTGCATGCGTTTGATATCAGCCATGTGCTATCAGCTCATATCTAAAGATCTGTAATACAGCTTTATCATCCCATCATTCATAAATAATTAATTCTCCTCCAAATTGTGTCATATTACATTGCTGTCACAGAGGACGCTGGCACTAGAGGGCAGCAGGATCCTGTGATTCTCACTCTGATGGTTGATCGCCATCTCGCTCCCCCTCACTCAGTTTGTCCTCTTCTGTCTCTCTGTCTCTCTTTCCCTCTTTTATTTTTCCTCTCACGCATTACACTTTTCCAACTCTGGCCAGTTCTTGCACCTTTTCAAATGACTACACGCGTTGTGTTCATTAGTGTGTGTCTGACCGCTGGTATTATAATGTGACATCACTACACATGTGCCGGAAATTCTTCCAGGGCAGATTTTTTTATGTTGAGAAAGCTAAAGGCAAGGACATCCATAGTGACCCCCCCCCCACCATCCCCTCCCTCGCTCTACTCTTTCTTCCAAACACACACACAGTAGCAATCGTAGCCAATGCACTATGTAACAACATAATGCCACCCACTTTCTCAAGTGAGTACCGAGTCCCAGCAGTGGCCTCGCCGCGGGCGAGCTCATCTGTTGTTGCTGTGCACGTCCTCTACTGCCGCCGTAGGTAACAGCTCAGCTGCAATGATATGCGAGAGTCTTTATCAGGAGTGCGTACTGTATAAAGCAAAGGCCTGAAGTGGAAAAAGAGCAAACATACAGGTCTCTCTTCCTCGTCCTCTTTCTGGAAATGAATGTGCAAAAACAATCAAAGAATCATTATTTGCATCGTAGGAGATTCTGCAAAAACACAACATTTCCTAATACACAATCTACAACTTGTTTTATGCACCATATTTTTAAATAAATTCCTTTACATATATATCACATTATGTTCAATCAACAAAGTCGCCTTTAGACGGTCAGAACACAATGCTTTTGTGTCGCCTTGAAGGCGGCGTGACAGTATTTTCCAGCAAAGATTCCCAGCTACATTACGGTTGTACCATGTGTAGAAAAACACCTGGTATCAAAAGACTTGCACTATGAAGCATAAGTTGGCATAGATGTTTATAAATGTGGTATACATGCCTTTCTAAGCTGTTGTTTGCAAAAGGTGCAACACAAATAACCTTGATTTCCATTGCGTATTACGTAATTTCTCCAACACCGTATATGATGCAAGAACTGGCCTTGTGTTCTTTTAAAAGGGGTCAAAAGTATCAATCAAATCACTTTTTGAGTACATCATTAAACAGTGGGTGGTCAAGTATCAACAGATGAGGCATAGTGAATAACACAAATATTGTTGGCAGAATAGAGAGTCATTCTTTGCAGCTAAGTGAGATGTGATCACAGTTCATCACCAGCGAGAAAGTTTCTGGCTGATGATGATGCTGTCAAGGACGGATGAGCCCTTTTTCCCCTGAAAGCTAAATGAAGCCCGGGGGCCTCGAACAGACAACCACATTTGTGCGTTCATCCTGCCTCCGAACAGAGAGCCGAACGAACGGAGGAAGACATTCAGATAGGTAGAAAGAGAGAAGCGATTGTTACGGATTATAAAAGGCCTTTCCCATTCACTCTTGACCGCTACAGCATTGTGCATTAAAAAAAGGGGCCGAACCCAAGATCAATACTCCCATTGGCTTTGATAGCCCCAAGTGTATGCTGGAAGTGATTGGAAGGGCATTAAGCATAATGTAGCAGCTTGCTATCAGCTTCCAGGGCAGACAGGAAGAAAAGAGACGACTGCAATAAATTCAATAATTCCCCCGTCTGCCACAAGCTGTCCCCGAAGGACCTTTTCACACTCTCGAACGATCCTCCCCCCTCCTCCCCCTCCCCCCTGTCCTCTCCAAGTCCGAGGGTCAACCTCGGTCCTCTGCATCCTGCCCTTGTCGTTTTCTCTCCCTGCGGACCCGTCCTCAGTGCCCTCTAGGGGAAATCGCTAGATAGTTTCATAATTGAATTCCCTTTTTTCTTGCCTTTCACACTTCAAAAACAAAAATAAGTAGTAGCTGGATGAGTTATGCTTATTAGGAGACCAATCTTACTACAGCAAGAAATACTAGGAAGCTTATCCGCTCAGGACATTAAGCGGAGAATCTGTGGAAAACTTTTCAATTTAGTTTAGTCACTATGATGCAACATTGTGATTGTTTTAAACCACAGACCATCCATACCATACAAACACAACATTTCATCTATTGCTGCTGTTCTGTTGGGACGGACGGTGAGCAACGCGCGTCTTAGGAGCAACAACTGCAGCGTGACTGACTCTGCCACTCTTCTGGGATATCGATGTGCTGCCAAGTCCCTCCTGATTTGGCATTAATTAACCCGGCTGAGCCATGTTTGTGCACGTGGACATGAATAGCAGCTTGTCATTTGAACGTTAACGGCTCAGTGTGTGCGTGTCGCCTACAGCTCACGGTTCACCTTGGAACAGAGCCCCCAGCAGCTGTGTGTCCTCTTGAGCGATGTTTATGTTGATGTCAATACGTCCTCCTGTAATCATGTTTTAGGATGTCCCTGCCTCACAGTCTTCCAGGAAGAGACGTGTGATGTCTGATGTATCTGTCAACACGTGCGCCAACTCACCTTTCACTCTCACAATTGGCTTTTGGCTGCTGTCATTTTCCTTTTCCTCTGGATGGACCGTGATTGAAAACTTTTGGGATTGTTATTTTGTTGGGGTACTAAAAAAGAAAGCATTAGAAGTGATTTCAAATCAAAAGGTTTGTCTATTGCTACCAAATGAAGAGGAGAGTTGTGGTCTTTGCTGAAGAAAGTCTTTAATGATTTGACGTTGGTGTCTCTCCTTGCACGGACAAAAGTTGACCTGCAAAATGAAGGAACCGCAAACAGTTTACAGAGAACATGTTAAACCCATTTGCCATCCATTAAAAGTTGATTTATTCCAGTGCTACTACGTACATTATGCATCATGTGGCAGTGTACACAGAACAATGATTGGGTTACATTTCTTCACTTTTGGGTTTTTTTCACTCTGTTTTTTGTTAAGTAGAAGTACTGTATTCTGATTTCTGCTCTATGAGGAAAGTCTACTTTTCAGGATAATAAAAGACTTTGGGATGCGTTTATCACTTGGACTCATCTACCATCATTAGAACATCATGAATGGCCCTCACTTCACTACAAAATGCTGTGCATTTTTTATTTTCTGGTGGAGAAAATCATGTTCCTATTAAATATTGGAATGGTGTTTTGGCAGGACTTTGTTGGTGACAAGGAATAAAGAAGAAAACAAACGTTTACAGGATTTAAACAGATTATATCTCCATCATCAGAAAAAGTGTGAAATTAAAATAATCTTTTGTATCCTGTTTTTTTTCTTTTCTACTAAACTTGCACCATGCTGTGCATTGGACCCATCTACTTTAACCTGCGGTTCACTGGTTGTCCTGTTCACTTGGCGACATCTACAATGAGGTCATATTAACAGGACAACCACTCTCTTGTGCTAAACGAACATGTTAGTAAATTAGCTTTGGCTCGTCTCTTATTTCTTGTTTTTTCAATCTCGTCTCACCTTCCTCCTGTTGCCTGGTGAAGGATGAAGTCCTTAGCACCAGCTCCTCCACGTCTCTCTGGGGAGGACACTTCAGCATCTGTGTAACTGGATACCACACACGCCGTGCAATACGGAACAGGAACTGGCGGTTCCCCTGCTTTCTCCTGTCTGTCTGTTTGTTTTTTTTTCCCATTCAAACCACTCAAAGGTCTTTGCTGCAGGCCATTTGCCTCTGTGTGCGTGTGCGTGTGGGGGGGGGGGGGGTTGATGTTTCTAACATGACACGTTGTGAAGATGCAAACCATGGTTTGCAAAAGGCAGGTAAGGCCATAACCAAGCAGATAGTCTTCCATGAGCCGCCGTGACTTGCTAGATGACACTAACTGTAATGGCGTGATAGATCCCGTCATACTGGGAGGATGCAGCGCAGCACTGTACGAGGAGTGGCTGGAGGTGGGGGCAGTAAAGAGTCATGCTTCATCAACTCAAGTCGAAAGGAAAAAAGCTAATACTCATGCTTGATTAAGTTCCTCTCGTAGCAAACTGAATATGTTCTCAAATGAAGGGCTCTCTGGTCAGTGGAGAGCCTGTGGGAGAGCCGTCTCACTCGCTGTCTCACAGGGCTCAGACTTCGCCCCAATTCAAGCAAAAGCAGCTCAGAAACAATTAAGAAGTATCACATAATACGGATCCTATTTGTCAGTTATCTCAAGGGGCCATGAAGATGACTTTTACCTCAAACATTCTTTTGAGACTTTTCTACCATTCAAACTTCTTCAGGACAGCATGCTAGCCCGCTAATCTGCTGATTTCCTGATAAACTTCTAATATGTACCTTGGAAAGAAATTACTTCAAAGATCCTACATTTTTCACTACTCTAGGATGCTTCAAACGCCATGCTTTTGAGGTTTTCAAATGTTTTAATATCTCTATCTTGTGATATCATGTATTATGTCTCTTGGAGAAACCAAACAGAGGCCGATGTTAACGGAATGGTTTGACATTTTGGGAAATATGCTTATTCACTTTCTTGCTTAGAGTTGGAGGAGACAACGCACACCACTCTTTTTGCTAGCTAGCTAGCAGCGGGTTAGCTTAGCATAACATAAAGACAGCAAAAAGTATGAAAACAGCTAGCATGTACAAAAGGTAAAAAAAAAAAAATCCACTTATAAGCACCAAAGCTTATAAATTAAGCTTATAAATCAATTAAGTCTAATCCGTACAAAAGAAGTGCATTAACAACTATTTGTGGTTTTACGGGAACCCTATTTCCTAGAGTTGTGTTGTCAAAATGAGACCAGGGGAAACTCCAGGAAGTGATTGCATTTCAGTTTTTACGGATTAAATAAAAGGTAAGGAATAATGTTTTAGAAGGATCTAAGCTTACAAGTTTCCCGTCTTAATGTTAAGCTAGGCTATCTAGTTGCTGGTAGTAGCTTCATATACTATACAGAAATAAAAGTAGTGTCAATCTTCTCATCCAACACTTGGCTGGACTTAATAATTGCACTGCCCAAAATATTTTTTAAATCTATAGAGGAACCCATTGAGCAAAGTTCCATAAGCACTTTTATTTGTATCCTTTTGTTGAAGCGTTTTTTCTTCATCTCACATTTAAAACAGGTAATGCATTACAGAATCACATTACTGCCACTCTCTAGGTTCTGCAACTATAAAAACCCAAGATATCCGGGTACAATTTTGAAGTAAATGAAAGGGAAAAAAAAGGCAAAAGACAAAAATAAAAATCATGTAAATCATTTAAAAAAAGCCATCTGAGGAAGGTTGTGTTCCGTTGTGATTTCTGCACAGAGCCATGCAAAGGGCCGCGTTGGCTTCTCAGTTTGACCAGTGACGTGTGCCTGTGTGGCCATACATACCAGCAGACCTCAAGCCACGCTGAAGACCTCAGGAAGCTCTAATTCGTGGTGGTGAGAAAGATAGAGGACTACATGTTTCATTGTCGTGTGTATGAGTGTGCAACGTTGAGCTAAAAGTGAACTCGTTCTCTGACAGACACTTACAAATATTCTCTGTCTCACCGTTGCTTATCCTCAGAACCGTTTCATTTCTCACGGTGTTAGTAGAAGTAGAAGAAATCAAAGATTTTTAAAACATTTAGATTTGCTGTGTGATGGAGGCAATGTTATGCATTACATTAAGACATTTTCTTTAAATTTTTGGAGAGGAATGTATCTGAAAAAGGAATGCAATGCTGTATTCAGACTGTTAACATCGTAAAAAAGCTCTGAAATTAGTAATTAAATAACCCTCTACTATTTATACATTCAGGCACTGAAAAATCACATGTCAATATGTAACTAAAAAAGATAGTCCCTCTCATTTTCCCCTGGTAAGAACAAGGAAGCGGAAACCTTGAAGTTGGCAACTGTGTAAGTTTTTTCTACCCAGTAGTAACGCCATATGCATCCTCTTTGCTCTTCTTTTGTGGGACAGTTTCTACTTTTTTCAAACACTGACCTCCAGTCAGAGCTTTTGCAGCCTCGCCTAAAACTTTCACCCAACTCCAATCCATGACTCCAGTCCTTTGGAAGGGAAATCCAATGGTTCGGCCCGCTCTCCTCACCAGACAGACGGGGACAGGACAGGAGGACGGGTGGAGGGGTGTCCTCCACTCCCTCAGAGGACCAGCAGGTGAGCCCGAGGCTCCACAGACCGACTTCCCCCCTTTGTGGTTAAGGACTCTCCGGTGTGATAGCCAGCTCTCACCCCAGCGACCCTAAAATCAGTCTTTTTTTTAACTATACAAGGGCTTTTACAAAAAAGCTAACTTGAACAGCCATACAATGGCTAAAACATAAACCATATCTCTACTTTTTCTCGGTTTTTCCGTCATTTAAATTTGTTTTTCTCTTTTACTTTTTTGTATGCATTTGTGTTTTCTTGGTTTATGTCTGTTCGCTTTTCTTTGTTCTTTTTGAGAAGCTCTGATTCCAGTCCTGTGCTGTGAGGCTCAGTCACACAGGAATTGGTTTTTGGATTTGATGACAGAGGAGCGAATACGGGTAAGGATCAGCCCCGGGGTCAAGATATGGATTCATTATTAGTCCAGACATGGACTAGCCAGTGGTTACAGGGACCGCTTGGATAGGACGGAGCAAGGTGACGATTTGCGTTGGGGAAAGTTGGGGCTGGAATGCGATTGCAGTGGGTTCGTCACGGTTATCCGCTATCAGAGGACGTGTGTGGTGCTGTCGAGGGAGAGCGCCGCCTCCGGGCGGTGGAAGTCCAGGATCGCTCGGAGCGCTCAGAGCGCTCAGAGGCTAGTGAAGCGGGCCGAAAGCGGTGAACAAAGCCGTCCAGAAAGTCCTGCTGCTGCTGGGTTATGGCTTGGGAGATGAGGCAGGGCAGCGCCTGCAGGCTGCCCGTCACCGAGTCCAGCTTGTCCTCCAATGTGCCGATGCGCTTGTCCAGCTCCTCACTGCGCTCCTGCAGCTCTGACACGAGGTCATACATCACATTCTGGGTCTAATGAAGGAGAGAAAGCAAATGCGTTTGGGGAGAGGCGCGAGAACAGGACGACGTAGAAGGAAGAGGAGGCGGGCCGGATGAATGTGAGAGAGACGAGATAGATATCGGTTTTACAACAGATCCACATGAAAAGATGCGAAAAATGCAATTTGTAGGAGGTGTAGCATGTACACATCGCCAGACAATAAAAATGTCATATCTTAAATTGCAGTCTAAATCCAACTGGCACAGTCTGAAGAGAAGGGCATAATGACACAAAGCAGTGTAAAAGGCAGCTGTATAGTTACAGCAAGTCAGCATTGATTTTTATCTCCCCAGTTTCACAACCAGCTCCTCCAATCCATTTATAGCCAGAGGAGGTCCTTAATGCATTATGTATATGCTTTACACAACTCATTCATATAATAAAAAGCATCTCCATAATTTAACCTATTGTTCCACAATCGATGCAATAGGACTTGCTAATGTATCTGGTATTTACATTTAACGATTCTATTCAGACTTGTAAGTTCTATAAAATACAATAACATCTATATTGAATTTTACTATGGTAAAATGAATGCCTTATTACATATAATTTAAGAGCAGTAGAGCTCAAAATATTTCATATCAATGCTTTTTTTCAAGCCTAGGAATTTTGTCTTCGGTACAGGAATCACGGGTAATTTCACCGTAGTGCTTAACAGAGAGACGTTGACTGCACTGTAGGGTGGACATAGAGGGCTCTGACCATCTAGCACAGTAAGGGCAAGTAAACACACATTAAAGGAGTTGGCCTCAGAACCTTTTAAAATACACACTGGAGTGCAAATGCCATCCACATCAAATGAGGCTGCAGTCATGCGCCTCCCTTTGAACCCCCTCTCTGCTCTGCTCGGGTGGATCTGCTGACGTCTATGCAACAGGACAGAAGCTACCGAGGCATGACTGCATTCACCTTCTTACAGCTAGATACTGTTTACGGTGTGCGTCAGGTTACTCAAACTGTTACGCTTCTAAAAAGGATTTTAGTGGGAACACTTCACTGTGAATTGAGTTCATGCACAGATTTTTGCGTATTTGACAAATATCAACCAACTGCATTCAGCAGAACTCAGGGATAGCTGCTGGTTTGCATGGATGTCTCCAGTTATTGGCCTGAAGAATGAGGTCGCGCGAAGAGATGGTGTGCCCTTTGGTACTCGCCAGTTGGTTAATCAAAAACATTAAAAAAAGCAAGTAGTCATGTGATGACTTAAATGTCAGGAGATTTACCTTTGCCAGGTCCACCAATGTGTTGGCCTGATCATTGAGTTTCCTCTGCTCCATCTTCACACTGCGCAGTCTGGTGGAGGCACAGCGAGGTAGGAGCAGGAAGAGGAGGGAGGAGGTGGACAAAGGAGAAAGAGAGTGGCAGAGGGAATAAGGGCAATAGAGGGGTGTATAGAGAGACGGGTGGTTCGGGGGGGTTGAAGAGACAGAAAAGCCGACAGAGAAGAAAAGAGGAGGAGGAACAACACATTTTTTTTTATCAGATGTGCTCTCTCACTGAAGACATTTGAAAGAGGCCTGCATGCATTGTAAATATATGTACTTTAGATATCTCAATGTATACATACATATAGTTTATAGAAATATATATGAATATATACACAAGCATTCCTGGCCTTTGTCAATGCAATACCAACCAAAACATGCAGAATTGCAGAAGCATACTACACTCATTAGGAAAAAAAAAGATCAGTGTTTATCATGTTTTATCTGGATGTTTTCTTTCGTTACGTACTATTGTTTATCATAATATTGGATGGCTTTAAGTAGCACTTCAACAATGTATTTTCTGGAGTTACAACTAGAAAGTAATTTGTTGCTCAAAAAAAGGAAAACAATTCTTAATATAATTCCAAAATGAACTATTACCATGACAAACATGACGATTTTTCCTGCAAGAATGCAATATGCTTCCATGTAAGAAAAGTCCCAAATCTGTTTGAAATCAAAACATTCCCATCTCTTTCCACCCAAAAGTAAGACATCGACAAATAAAATGATGACATGCCCTTTGTCAGTGCTACACACAGCTCACTGGTAATCCTTAATATACATCTATATATGTATATATACATATATACACACTGGTCATTTATTAAGCGTGCAGTGACTGTGAGGGACTAGTGCACAATGAAACGTGGGTCTTTCAGTGTGTACGTGTGCGTGGAGGCCACAGATAAAAGATGAAGCTTGCCAGAAATAAACTGTCTGATGACACTGCTAAACATACAGCAATATAGACATTTCGAATAACTTGTGCAATGATACGTCGGACATGTTTTGTGACGCCTTCAACATTGTGCCTCTTTATCTCTACTCGAATACATCAGGGCCTTGTAAGAACTGTTGACGCTGATGCGAATAATGTGTCATTATTAGCGGTGGCATCACAAAGCCATCATTTGGGAGTGGAAAAACATTCCTGTTTGGCTAATTCTAAGACTGGATGACGTTCAAGGGCATTTATTAATTTGTAACCCAGTATATCAGAGCGGAGTGAGGCCGCTCGCTTGCAGCTCTATCTCCGTGTGAAGCCGTTTCAGCGCATATGTGCCTGTTTGCTGGGCTTTGTTGTCCCTTATGGCCGTCAAAGAATAGGGGCTAAAAGCCGCTATAAAAACAACTAGTGTTGTGTCTCGGCTTTTTGTGCAGTCATCAATGTCAAATGCAAGTTTAAGACTTCCATGTCAAATAACAAGGATAAAACAAAGCAAAAATCAATATAATAACATCAAACATTTAGACCTCAGAATTACATTACAGTGTGAGTGTGTGTGTGTGTGTGTTCATGTCATCACAAAACCATTAGCAGTGTAGGATGAGTTCTGTTGATGCAGGTTAATATAGCCTCCAGAGTAGCTATATTAATCATGGGCAACATTATACAGTACATCGTAGATGATTATGAACCTCTGAACAGCCCAACAAAGCTACAAGCTCATTCTGTGCATGATGCTTTTTTCTTTCACACGTTCTCTCCACACAACCCGCCACTTATGACACCGGTGGCAAATTGTTGATGCTTATTTTTTTTGTTTCATTTCATTCAAAAGGGGAGATGGGAGGGAGAGGGAAGTAAATGAAACATTGAAGTATAAATGAGAAAAAATAATAACTAAAATCGATTCAGCATCCAGCCCTTTTCTTTTTTTTTGTGGTTACAAATGCTTTTTTCATGCATGTCAAACGCAGACATGGAGAGAGGAGGAGGATGTTGAGGAAACAGTAGGAGGAGGATACATAGAAGACTCAACTTACTTCTGAGCTCTGCAGTGATAGAGCAAAACAAAGACAGAACACAGTACAGAGTTTTAACCCCACAACATTCACGAAACGAGTGAAACCATTACACTTCTCACTGTAAGCACGGGGTAAAGGGGGTCGGAGGGAGAGGGGGACGGGGAGGGAAATAGGGAGGACCATTACACTTGATTGCAGTGTGTGTGTGTGTGTGTGTGTGAGAGAGAGAGTTTACATGTGTGTGATCATAACAATTGCAAACCCAAGAAATATTCTCAACTACGTTAAAGTATCTTGAGTTCATTAGCACTGCAACTATTTATAACACATCCTAAAGATCCTGTACCACACATAACTTTATAGTTAAATACAATATTTTTAGAGAACACAAAATGAAAGCTGTGCAGGACTTACTGGTGAATGGCTTGGAGAAACTTGCGCTGGTGTTTCCGCACCTTGGCGTGATCGATCTTTTTGACCAACTTAGTGTGTTTGTAGATGAGCCATGTTTCCCTGAGTACATTGGCAGCTGTGTTCTTTACCTGTGAAGAAAGGATGAGAAAATCCTGACATGTATACAGTAGCTTCTTAAAGGGCAGTGTTGGTGTTGGAGCAAATATCCAAAAGGGGGCTCGAGGACATACATTTTGTTTCAACATAGAGGGAGGAGGGAGGGGGAAATAAGTTTGACATAATACTAGAATGTAGCGTGATTGCCAAACACAGAAATCAACAGAAAACAAATGGAGCAAGGGGTTAGTAAAATGCCGGCCTAAATAGTCTAGTATCGCCTTTGGACATTTGCACGATAGTATAATGTTGACGCCCGAAAACCAGTGGCTCTCAAACTGGATGTCAGGATCCCAAGGGGAGCTCCAGTTAAATCCATAAAGTCCCAGCATAATTAACAATGTTATATAGCAGCAATATATCCTTTCTTCTGTTTTATCCCGCTGAGACCCTGGGGGACTCTGTCGGTGATCCCGGCCTATATACAGTCCTTCAGAGACCGCCGCTGCCTCTGTTCTCATGATCATATTAAACTAGACGACCTGTTGAATCCATTGATATCAACCTGAATTAAACGTTCTTTTGAAACGGAGATACAACCTCCCAAATAATTGAAAAACAGGAATAACTAAAAAGCATCGGTATGTTGTGACTCACTCGTTTACAGAGTTGTGTGTCCATCATGAAGTTGTGGACATGCTTCTCAGCCTTGGTCAGCTCCAGCTTCCTGGCTACCACTGCAACCACCAGTGCAGTGCAACCAGCTCCCTGTTAAACACATAGGGTTAAAGCTTTCAAAATGCCTCTTTGTTACATGAATAATTATAAGGGCTGTCAATAGATTTTTTTAAATTAACTAATTAATCGCACATTTTGAAATTCATTAATCTCGATTAATGAATGTTGTTGTTGTTACAAAATTCTAAAAAGTAATCACTTTAGAAAACGTGTATTTTAGACACAGTTTAATTGGTAATGTTATTTTAAACACAAAACTACATACATTTGATCGTCTTGGAGGCAGAATTCCATCGGCTGGAACATGTTGAACTAGCGACTCTTTCTGCTAGCTTAGCCTAGCAGCTAGCTTAGCATAGTGGTGCTTTAAGTGGATCCCCCCCCCCTTTCTGTTTGACATCTGGAGGAATTCCTCCGCAAAAAATCTCTCTCCATCTTGAGCTACCGTCTTGCTTTCTCCAATTTAACTGACTGCAGCTGGCAGCTGTTTCGTTTCCACGATCAACTTCCGGTTTACTTTAAGTAAAGTACTTAGTTTAAGTAAACAAATGTACGTTAACTATGTTAAAACGTTTTGTCGCAAACATTTATTGCATAGATTAACACGTTTAAATAAACTCAGAAAAGATAAACAGTAAATAAATAAATAAATGAGACACAGCAGCTTAAAGTCATGAAATGTCTTTTCACGATGAAAACACAGTTTAAAAGAAAAATTCAATTTTCAATCACAAATAACAAGATAAAGTCATCTCAAAGTGGTAGATTTTTTTGCAGTGTGGGGTTGGCAGTGAGAGCTGGGGTTTAGTTTTATAACAAAGAGTGTTATGTGTTTATCTGAGGTAAGAACTAAGAAACCCACCATAATCCCTGTAAGCAGACACACGCCTTTCCCGCAGTACGTGTGTGGCACCATGTCCCCATAACCAATGGAGAGGAAGGTGATCGATATGAGCCACATGGCTCCCAGGAAGTTACTGGTCACTTCCTGTTTGTCGTGATACCTGAAGTGATGAAGAGAAGCAGAGGTGGGATATACACAGTGAGTGAAACTGCACACAGTCCCTTGAACGTGAGCATGCTAGAGAATGACGTGGTGCCGTGTGAGCCGAACAGTGGTGGTGGGCGGAGGAGGGGGAGGTGGTGAAGATCAAGGAGGAGGAGGTAAAATCATGGCGCAAGGTGTTACACCGGTTTTGTATAAGCAGTTTGGCACAAAGTCAGAAAAAAAGAAAATGGTTTCAGTTTAAAGATAAATGAATTCAGCAACACCACTGAACGTTTTTTTCATGTTCAGTGCCATTATGAAAATATTTGGGGAGGGAAATGATGTGAATAGGCATTCAAAAGGCCAAAATCACTTACTCTTATTGGACATTTGCATTGAAATGACAACTTTAACCAACATGTTTCAAATGACAAAAAGAGGGGCCATGTCGCCGTGACTAAATAAAAAACACTGCAGGTCAAACTTCATTTGAATATGACAACCCAACAAATGTAATGACAAAGCATCCAAAAATGCCCATAGTGCTGCATGAAAACAAAGTAACAATCGGCTTATTGGTCACTGTCTCCATGGAGTATATGCTATCCCTTCCCTAAAAAAGGTTTGGCAATCAAAATCATCACTTCAAGCATTGCTGAAAATAGCTGACAGATATGCTTGAATTCTCAGTCCAAAGGCCCACAGTGCAAATGCAGAGAAATCTATAAAAAAAACACACTGTACAAAGCTGGATTGATGATGACATTCCCATACCTTTTGCGGCAAGACAAAAGTCCATAACTGAGGCAAATCTGCCTTATCCACACACCCTCATTCAACTTGTTTAATTATTCCCAATGGACTGTCTAGGAGGAGATCAGATACGATTTAACTTTGGAGTAAAAATCAAATATTCATTAAACAGACGACATCCTGTCAATATCCTTCTGACAAGACAAAATCAAAGGAATCTTATTTCTTGGGATTTTGTTAAGGCTTTTCTAAAGGGTCTTCTGACTCAAAATGGCTGGAACAATTAACTTTAATTAATGCACGGATACAAAATTTCTTTAATTTTAGTTTCCAATTGAAGGCAAATAATCACTCCTCATTCTCTTCCAAGACAGCTCATTGTAATCAAATTTCATAAATCAACTAAATCATGCCCCTGCAAGTTCTTAAAACTCCCACTCTCACAAGTGTGTGTGCATGGGCAAAGTAGGTAGAAGAACATCTTTTGACCAAAACGTGTGCTGTCAGTGTCAGGTTTCAAGCCTCTGAGATGACATGCAGATAAGCAGTCTGTGCAATGCCATGCAGGAATAAAAAAAAGGATGTCTGCATCCTGCATGCTTCAAAACCAGTATACTGAGAGCAGGGGAGCGATGGGACGACCTGAGATCCATTTTGAGATGAAACCACCTCTGACAAATATACTGCAGGATCACCCGGTGGAAGGGGACTGTACGTCTTCGCGGACAGGCTTTCATTTGTAAACAGTGGGGTGGGATTGGATGAATAACAAAGGAGGAAGCTCATTGAATTTGACACCCCTGTCTCTTTTACCTGCATCCCAACACGTCGCCAGCTGCCCTTTGATAGCTGCCAGGGGGCTAAACTTGATCAGCTGGCAAAATATTGTAATCACAAGTGACTAGTATGTTAATTTCATTCATCTTGTTATCAAGGCGAGCAGAGAGTGAGTCACGTCTTCAAGGCAGGCAGAAATGTGCTGCACCTTTCAGCACAGAGAACAAGATACTTTTACAGCGGCCTGCTCTTGTAAATATACCCTCAAGGGTACGAAGAAGAATGCAGAACACATCTTTATTTCTTTATATATTTTAGAGAAGCCTTTGTTTTTTATATCTATTTTTCTAATGGTGGAAACATATTTTAGATCCACGAAGAATAATTTTCTAATAAAAAAAGAGCAGAAGCAGCTGTACAGGAATAGAGACAGTGGCTGAACGGGGAGCTAATCGATAGCACTTTAAGGCTCTCAATATACTGTGTCAAGTTTTGGAATAGCATGGAGAAGAGCTGGCACCACTTTCAACCTAATCCAGAACAAGTGGTATATCCCCTGCTTTTAAATTCCCCCTGACAGACACTCAGCAGCAAAAGCTTTAACCAGAAACCAATCACTCAAAGATTTCATAGATGGTGTTTAATCCACTTCGGTATATACACAATAATGCTGTAGATCCAAATGAGTGCCATACCGTTGCATCTGTGGTGGGTTAGAGGAGGGAGTACAGCACAACACAACATATGACAATACTCCCTATGGCGCCATCTGCAACCAAACAAGTCAACAGTGGCAACAGTTGACAACAGCAGTCTCTTCAAATCATCACCATCTATCAACTGGCCTCATCGGCACTGGAGGGGGGGGGGGGGGGGGGGGTTCTTTTATATGGATATCTTTACTTTGTGTAGTAGATGAGCTCATGATGTTTAAGTACCGATGGCTCAAAAGGGAAAGAGCCGTGCACTTACTTGTGCCAAAACACACACACACACACACACACACACACACACACACGCAAGCCTACTCCCACATACACAAACATCTGAAATATTAAAAGAATGAGACCAAAAACAACTCAAAATAAATCATATTTGATTTTTTACCTTTTGGAGTGAATCACTTCACATACATAACACACACAAGAATAACAGAAGAAAGCCGTTTGAAGTACTACATTCTTATGTCCTGTGTCCCCAAAACGCATATCGGTCAGGAGGGAAGACCTCATTCAGACCTTATTTTATGTTCTTTCTTTAGGAGAACCACAACCTCGCCTCTGTTTCTGCTCTCCGATGCAGGTCAGCCGTCATAGTAAAGCAGATGACCTCCTCCACATTCTGCCGCTATTGCTTACTTAAAATAAGAACACTTTTCCTCTCCTCGCTGCCTTTTGGTTTCATTTCAACAAAAACAAATTAAAACAAGTGCAAGTCTTGTCGGTATAAATTCATTTGAGCGCTGGCTGAGATTACTTGGGGACAAATAAATGTGGATGCTCCTTGGGGAGAATGTTAGTTGCAGTAAACATGAGCAGATTAAACTCAAAGTGATGATGACCCAATTAAAAAAAGTTTTTTCACTGCACAGCCAATAAGCAAAAGAAAAGCAGTAACCTCCTCTCCCAACTGGACCGTATGAATTATAACATGTGTATTCTATAATGTTTGTAAGTGTAAAAACACAACGATAAAAATACTAATAGAAGTTAATAGAATGAGTGACTTATTTGTTGCAGGGTATAAAATGATTTTGCTCCACCAATACGATTGCATTTTAATATATATATATATATATACATATAAATAATGCATAGCTGCCAAGCGACTAAGCCGTGAATCCAAAAGTAAAGTATTGCTTGCATTAGCTGACTTGCAGATTTTTAAGCCTCCAGGGCTCCTTTGCTAGATGTAATCAAGTGGGTGTGTTTGTGATTCTTCAGCTTACATAAGTCTGTCACGGTGTGGTTCACTTCCTGTTGTATTTTGTAGTTTTCTGCCACTCGTGTCCCCGGGTAACTTCACTTCCTGCCTTGTCCCGTCATCCCCTGTGATCGTCTAATAGTTTCCACCTGTGTCCAATCACCTGCACCTCCCCTAGTGTATTTAAACCATGTGTGTCTGTTGTCACTTGTCGCGTCATTGTCTTTGGCCACGCATGTCCTCGTCCATCGGCGTGGATGTTTGTAGTTTCCTGCCTGCTGTTTTCCCCCTGGTTCCTGTGTATTTTTGCCCCTTGGCCTTTTGCTTTTGACTATTAAAGTCCCTTTTCTTTTTGAACTCTGCGTCTGGGTCCTACCTCCCCACAATCCCTGACAAAGTCCTTGTGGCCCTACCTTTACAAAAATATCATGTCTGAGCTGAGCACAAAGTCAGGCCTTTTCTGTCCTTCTTAATCCATAATTCCACTGGACAGGAGGCACCGTTCAGGAAGCCCTTAATCTAAATGTTTCACTGCTGCAGAGGGTTTTGTCTTAAGGGTTATCAGATAGATAGCGTACTATTACAGCACACATGAAAATAAATCTGCTGTAATTCGCCCCCCAAAAGAGGCTATTTGCTCTTAGATATAATAAATTCAACAGCATTCATCCCATACCAGTCATTAAGTTCACTTTACTGCTAACTCTTGGTGTCCAACCTTCAGAGGACAAAACAAGCTTTAAAACACAACCAGTTTCACTTCAAACTAACTACACCTCCGCACTCAATCTCGCCGTTCCCAGTCTTCCCACTGCTCGCAGCATTCAACCAAATCAGCGTTTTTTTTTATGGTCGGGTTGTTTGAAAAAAATCATCACAACAAGTTGTCAAACCATAGACAATCCACCTGTTGCAGCAATTTGCATGAAATTAATCTGATTTATGTTTGTTTTTAAAATAATCTTGTGAATGATTGAGATTAAGGCAACGGGGTTTTACCCGCTTACTGTAGATTCCAAATGCACAGCAAACTACACACATTTCCTTTTGTGATGCTTGGGGCTCACTGTTGAGTTGGATTGAAGTCTCAGATTGTTAAGTAATGTCTGTCAAATCTATGTCATTAATGGTGGACATAAATGCTTTGAAAGATTGATTGAAGTTGTCATCATCCGGTTAGCCAGAAAAATACAGAGGCATACTGAAATCGAATCTAATCACAAACTAATGGAAACAGCTTTGTGGCAATCGCAGCCTGGAAACTGTAAAGTTGTAAAGTCAATCTGAATATTTTGTGTCAGAGTGAGAAAGTTCAAGTTACATCGCTGTGTGTTTGTCTGACTTGTCGGACGGCCTGTTCTTGCCTGTCTGAATCCAAGCAATGACACAATCTGGTTGTCGGTCCTTGGTTGTAGGTGTAGCTGACTGGCAACTCAAGCCTGATAATCCAAGAGGCAAGTCAGCTAAGCGCTTGCCAACGGGTCCTCACCCGAGGAAGCAAGGTGAGCAACAGAAAGTCTCACATCGCCGCGAAAAAGAGCGTTTTTATCTCGGATAACAAAGTTAGAACAGCAGCGGAAAAGGACTAGATTACAGTTAAAGAGAAAAAGGAGCGCAGGACCAGGGAGGCAGGCAAGGCAAGGCATGCATGTGAGTGTGTAACTGAGTTCTGGCCAGATTAGGCCTGCTTGTTATGGATACGGAAAGGCAAAGGGAAGAGGAATCAGCAGTGGGGAGAGATGAGGAGAAACGGCAGAGCATGCCACGTTAGACGGGTACAGTAGGAGATCTGCACAGGATCAGTCAGGAGTAGGAGAGAGAGAGGGAGGGAGCCTCGTGGTTGGGAGGGAGAAGCCAAAAAGAGCTTAGTCAAGGAGCTTAGTTGAGGCAGGTTAGCTCTGAAGATGGGCTGTATCAAGAAGGAACAGAAAGCGGTCCAGTGAACAGCATTGAATCCATCTACTGTAACATTAGCATCCCTCCCAGCTCCAAACCTCTCTTTCCCCCTGGTTGTGTGTCTTTCATTCCCCCCATAGGCATCTTCCAGGTAGACTCTGTGCTCGTCCAATCCCACATCATACCGCCCTTTGATTGGCTCAGGAGGGTGTCAGTGTGACAGCGTGACGGCGTGTTCAACACAAAGTCACCAACAGCACTTTGGAGAACAAGCGCCTCTTTTTCCCACCCACCTTTTTTTTTTTTTGTTACCCGGAATAATGGGATTGAAAAGTAAACATGAAAACCGGCATGCTGTTTTCATGTTTACCAGAGGAGAGGACAAAGGGGGATGAAGACCCTCAGGTGATGGGTGTAAACAAAAACTGCCGACTCCGCTTTCATCACAGGAGAAAAAAATAGAAGGTAATTTCGTAAAATACTTGTTGTTTTTTTACATTTCTAGACTGACCATGGATTTAAAAAAAATCCATCCGACCAAATGATAAATCCAAAGCATATGCAGGGAATGTATTTTATAAACTGCCCTCATTTGCCTCACTAGCTATAATATAAATGTAATATACATGAAATGAAATATATAGTTCACAAGTTCTCAGGATCACAACCCTGCTGTGGTAGATATTAGAAGACACCCCAGAACCAAATGACATTACTTTTGTCCTCTATTTGCATGATGAGACTTTCTTTTGGCTACAGATGACGAACTGTCTTCACCTTTAGAGCAAAATCTTTGGGGCAGAAGCAACAAGTCTGCAAAACCATTTCAACACTGTTGAATTAATTTTGCGAAGGGAGACACGTAATGGGATGGTAATGTGTGAGCACAACGAACAGAAAGGCTTTCGCTCCTCAACAAATCTTTGGAGTCGCTGCTAAAAAGACTTTTTGTGCACCACGGATCTATAACAATTGCATAAGGACAGGGAGAGAAAAGGGATGAGAAAAGACAAATTGCCCTCTGGCAGATTCATGAAGGTGACTTGAAGGAGCTGCTCCATTTTTCCACAAATTTCTTCCTCCTCCTCCTCCTCCAGCCAATACCGGCCTACCACACGATAGTTAGCAAAGAGTCGCTTGCTTCCAAGTGCTGCTCACACCGTCCGTCTCTCATGTGCTCCTAACAGCCACTGAAAGCCTGTTTTCTGACCAGAAAACCCCCCTTTGCCACACTGAGTTCGGAAAGGATCACTGCCTAATTGCTTTTGAGGGGCTGACCCGTCTCCCCATGACCGCCCCCCACCCCTCTAACCCCACTTAGGGCACTAGTGGCGCCAGCTCGATGCAAAATGATACGAGGTTTTTGTTTTTGTTTTTGTTTTTTCCACGGCTAAGAGAACGAGGACTCACATGGTATCCCTACGGAGCAGCATAGTGGGGAAATAGAAAGTACAACAAAACATTATACAAACGCGCTCACAAACATGCACTTACACACCTACGTGTGCATGCTCGCACCCATCCTTAGTAACACACACATCCAGCCATCTGAACACATGTTATTCTGAAACCAAAGGACCAACGGCATGCGCTGCTAATGGAAAGAGGGTCACAGAACGTGAGAGAAAACCAAGATTCCGGTGGAGTTTCTGTGCTTCGCGTCCCGCCACTAATTTAAATCCAGATTTCCAAACGGACCGTGTCAGACATCCATTCTCTAGTTGTTTTGTTGTATTATTTCATATGGTACTCTTGTCTTTGATTGACCCAATCATCAATGAATCATCTTTGATGACTTATTCAATTTGAAGTAATTGTTTTTTGGGCAATTCATTTTTGGCAAATACATTTGAGTTCTTGCCGAGGCTGCCGAAGATCAATACCACTTTAATGCCTATACCATAGCTCACTATATGGCAATATCAAGCAACATAAGCTTAGCATTAAGATTGGAGAATGCTAGCCTGACTGTCAACCCAAATCATCTAAGACATAAACTGAATAACTTGTAGTCTCCGCTGGTTTCGTGTCTTTGTGCTAAGCTGAGCTAAGCAGTTGCTGCAGTTCTCAATACAAACACAGCAGTAGTAATTATCAGTAGGAAAGTTAGATTAGCATTTCCCATCAAACTATTAGATTATGAACAAGAAAGTTATCAGAAGCCACGGAATTCCCAAAATATAATGCATCATAACCCACTGAGGTCGACTTTTTAGACAAATTGGACCGTGTGTTGTTTTAATTGTTCCAACATTTAGTTGAGGTGACATCAATTAAATCGCACTGTGTTTCAGAGGAGCTGGGGTCAAAGGTCAGCTGCTCTTTTCAATACTGGTTCAGCCTTTGATAGTTAAAACACACCAGCCGAGGGTCCGGGGGAGGCGTGCGAGGGAGCGGAGGTTAGGTTAGTGACTGGTGTAAAGGTGGAGCCACGGAGGGGATGTTCTTAGTAAAAGTCAGGTGAGCTGCGGCAGCACACTGAGCGTCCGTCGCCAGGGCCCGCTGAGAGCCTTTGCTAGAGCTGATGCTTGACTTTTACACTGCAGCACATGTACAGCTTCACATTGGGTCTGACAGGAACTGCTGCGACAGATCTTCCACTCTCCACCCACCCTACTCAAGTCCTCCTTCCACTCCAACTACGCACAAATGACTTTGAAACATCAAAGCTGGCATTAACGTCTCATTTCCCTATGCAAATGCAAAACGAGAAAGAAAAAAAAAAAAGAAAAGCCTTTCAGTTCTCCCCGTCTCTATCGTTTTCAGGGAGAATCGTTGCCGCCCCCCTTGAGACGAAGCCCGCTGCTCAGTTTTGGGGAGAAAACGGGTTAAGGGATCCTGGGGGCTGCTCTGCATTACCAAAACAAACCATTCAGCAAACAAACAATTATACTCATGAATTATGGACAAGCTATCTAAAATAGCGATAAAAAGAAGGGGCGGGGAGTCGTGGAGCGATCGCTGAGCTAATGAATGGATGTCAGGGTGTCTTTAAGCGGTATAACAGTACAGTATTGATATGTAACCTGTCCTAAGTCCACCTCCAACTCTTTGGACCTGTGCAGTTGCGTAACTGAAAACAAGGTTAACAAGTGAGCGATGGAATAAAGGTGTCTAGTAATCCACAAGGATGTGCATCAGCCATTTTGTTTTCAATCTGTCGCCAGCGACATCCATTATTCACACCCTGTGTTTACCTCTCACAGACGCGCACAGTCCATGCAGCAATGATCCAGGAGGATATGCTGAACACCAGCAGAACAGTTCCCGGGCAGATGGTCATGAGGGTCTTCATGACGAAGCGTGTGTTGAAGTTGATCTTGTTGAGGGCGCCGATGCTGCGAGATGAAGCGTCCGTGAACAGCTTGCTGTGGAGTAACATGACCCTGCCTATCAGGTAGAGCCTCAGGAACATGGGGATGGAGAGGATGATGTCCACGTCGGCGTCGGCCACCGACGGCGTGTAGGTGAAGGCCAGCCGGGCCGTCCAGGTGAAGACGTACTGGCCCGGGATGGGATGGATGGCACAAACCAGCAGCTCCAGCACGATGAAGAAGATCCGCTCATACGTCATGGCTATCCTCCAATCGTCCGCACCATTGTCGACCATAAACAGCTGTAGAGAAACCGACACACACCAAGGACTTGGTTTAAAGGCTTTTTTACTTTTCTTGTTGCCATCTTTACATCCTAGTCAACACCCAACCACTTGAAACTGTTTATCATTACAACATGTTGAATCATCATTTGATCATTTGATGTAATGCTGATTTAATGCTGTTTTCATAAAACAAAAATATTTGAAATATCTCATTCAATTCAGATGTAATAAGTCAGATGTATCTTTGTCAAACAGAACAACAAACAGATCATGAATCTAGATGGAACTAAGAAGTTCCCAGGATAATATCTGAAGTTTCATCAACAGATGTTGTTGAATTAGTTTTACTGCTCAAGACAACTTAATAATCATAATAGAAATGTGATATGTTTTACTTGCGTAATTCGAATGAACCACTTGTTTGGACTGTAGCGTTACGATGAAATTACCCTCTTGAGTATGCATACTGTATAATATAAAACGTGTATATCATGAATGTGGATATTATTGCAAGCATAAATCCATTTTCTCAGTAATAACTGTTGGGCACAATCAAAGCCATATGTCAGTAGTTTCTATCAAGGCCCAATAGTAGAAATATAAATCCCCATTATCACTATTGTTTTATGTGTTTAACTCACCTGGATTTCCCGGGCATGGTACATTATTATAAGACCAAGCAATATAACAGTGGAAAGGCTGATAAGGCATTTCAGTGCAAATGAGTATGAAGATTCCTGTGGTGAGAGAAAAGAACAAAGCGAAGTATTAGAAAAACATGGTTAATTAGACACAAATTGAATACATATACATGGAAATCTTATGAGAAAAACGAGATACACTGTTCCTTGAGTTCATTTGCACATTTAGCCGGTATAAACGGAAATATTGACGGATCCTTAAAGAACTAAGGCTTTCCGTTTGCATCGGAGCAAAGGTGGAGGCAGTCTTTGCAAATTACATCAAAAACAAATGCTTCTAATGTTAAAGGAATAGAAGAAACATCCAGCCGGGCAAAGTGGGGGCAAGAAGGTTTCTGTACCGTTCGATAGATACTCTCTACATGCAGCGTTAGGGACGGCGACAGATGCTCCTAAGAACAATAAGCATGAGATGAGTTTACTGAGCTCAGGTGAGGTGTGGAGCTTACGGAGTGGGAGTTTACCTCTTAGCATCCAGGCTGCTTCAGTGAAACTTTTGGATGACTAGTTGTAAATGGTAAATGGACTGTACTTGTAATGGCGCTTTTCTGGTGTTCCAACCACTCAAAGCGCTTTAACACTACATGACATCATTCACCCATTCACACACTGATGACAGGAGCCACCACACACACACACACACACACACCTGCCCATCAGTAACTAACATGCACACACTGTGGTCACCGCTACAGGAGCAATGGTGGGTTAAGTGTCTTGCCCAAGGACACATGGACATGCGGATTAGCCGCCTGGGATCG
Source organism: Gasterosteus aculeatus (assembly GCF_964276395.1). NCBI lineage: Eukaryota > Metazoa > Chordata > Actinopteri > Perciformes > Gasterosteidae > Gasterosteus > Gasterosteus aculeatus. The sequence continues at coordinate 9,579,160 of NC_135690.1, read as the reverse complement.
AACCGCCAACCCTGATTGGAGGACGACCGACTCACCCCACAGTAACGTAGTTGTGTGTTAGCGTTGAACAGCATGAGACAGATGTGAATGTTCTTTTCTTTCTGCTTAACAGGAGGAAGTCACTTATTCTAGTGTTTACTGTTGTCATTTAACGATAAGAAAGACAATTTCAGTATCACTTAAGTGCCTTAAAATTTGCCAGATTAATGCGGTGCTCCAAAGGAGTGCAGTCAGGGGAAATAAAGGACCCACATTAATAATAAATTTATCTTAGGCCGGTTTCATAATTTCAATCAGGCTACATCTAAACACAATTGTGCTCGCAAAAGGTACATACATTTATACGCACACACCCTAATACACACAAACGGTACTTATTAGCTTAATCGTCATTTCAAAGTGAGCAAACAGCACGGTCAGGAGGTTGCTAAACAACGCAGCTGCAGGTGCAGCCTGATATCTTCTAGGGATTCTGTTCCCGCCATCTAAACTACCAATTAATCAAGGCCCAGCACTAACAGGGGGACTTTCCACTTAATTGTGGGTGCGGAAGAGGCAAGGCTAGCATTAGCAGGGGGGCCACCACAGTGAGTGCTCCTGGTGATAAACAGGCCAGCTGGGTGCCATTGCTGTGTTGTGTATGTGTACGCGTACGCAGCATAGATTTAGAAAATTAGAACCTGTAAAACACAAGACCCCCCCCCTACCCTGATGTTGGTAAGATGCCATTTCATAAATCAATTTAACAGCCATGGTGTAAAAACACGCACTGCACCCGGCTAATGATCGTAAGGTCGTTATTTCAATTACAACATCAACAAACGACAAGAATAGTGGAAATCGTTTAAAATCTTCCGTCTGATGACAGTGGGAGCTGCTCAGTATTAGTCTGTCCTTCGCTGGTCCATATTACGGAATTTATTTTTAGCTATCAACTAGATTGCTTTGCCCCTCGGGTCGACGACATGTTCTCAAGACATTCTAATGGCTGAAATTGTTTTGAGAAGTCCCTAGTGAAATAACATTAAGTAAACCAATTAATCCACCTACCAGAGGTTCAAGGATTTTTCAGTCCCAGTGCTCACTGCCTCTTTACGTGTTTCCTTCCTTCGCGGCTCAGAAAACCCTGGCTGAGCCTCAAGTGTCTGCTATGCAACGTGAAAAAGGACGAAAAATGGACCAGCACAGGCTACGGGAGCGGATTCGGGAGTTCAGTCACAACCTGTTACTTCCCTAAAACCCCATAAATCATCCTAGGTTCCAACGCACACGGACAAAGTAATCTCACTTTGTCCGTGTGCGTTGGAACCTCGCCATTTCAGCCACGAAAGGAGACACAGGAATCTGATTATTTCACATTATCTGTTGCATGTACTTTTCGGGATATATTGACAATTTAAGCAAATATGAATTACAATACGTTGTACATTTACAAAAGTCCTTTCCCTACGATGGAAAGCTGTGACGGTCTCTGAGGAGACACTGGAAGTCATGTTCTTTGGTGGCTTGCAAACAGAAGAATTAGAAGGACCACGCACTGATGCTGTAGAGCAGGGGGGGGCAATAGGTCGATCGCCATCAACCGGTCAATCGACCAAAGCAGTGCCGGTATATCGCCTGGGAGACGGATCCTCCTCTGACGTTTTCGCTATGGTTTCGTCCATTTTTTTCTCCTGTTCCGATATGAGGGTTTCGGGACGGGGGATGTTGTGCACAGACTGTAAAGCCCTCTGAGGCATATTTGCGATTATGGGCTGTACAAAATGAAATTGAATTGAATCGATGGCCTGTCCAAGCAATTGAACGAAATCCTGTACAATGACTATCCAGACACCAAGTGATGGATATTGGGTGAATAGATAACTATGTTCTTCCCAAAATACCCTGACAAAGTGCTGATACAGAGGGACACCTGGTCACTATGGCCCTGACACCGTATTGCCCTGCTGATGTGGTTGATTGATTAAAATAGGTATCTCTGCATCTTTTCGCTCTACCCAAACCTCTATATATCCATTGCTCTTTATTCCTTTGCCCCTGCTGTCCTGCTCTCCTTTTCCCTGTCCTACTTTGAGCTAGTGAATTCAGACAGCCACCACGGCACTGGTAGTGGCACCAGTCCATTGGCTAAACTCCAATGCAGATGAAAAAGTGGATATTTAAGAAAAGGGACAAAACCTTTATTGAATACCAAAACATGTACCACCAGTAAATACGCCGTTAGTCATTGGTAACGCGACACTCAATAATTTGTACTATTTTTCATTACCGTTGTTGGATAAATCTTTGTCAGTTCTTATGGAGGTTCATGATTGTGACGGCTGCCAACTACGCAAAAGGACAATACAAGGACAAAAGACCAAGCTCCCACTCATCCATCACACACATGCACAACCTACCTTAGTGTAAACCCCCCATGACAGCTCCGTCTCTGTCACCATGACGACAATCCCAAACATCCCGAAGATGAGTGCGTAGTCGCTGAGTCGCTTCCGCTTCTCAAACAGCGCCCGGCGGTGGCCGAGCCTGTAGCCAATGTCCCTGTTCTTCTTCTGCGGTGCCCTGCCTCCGCCCCGCGCGCTGCCCTCCCTGACCAAGCTCTCGTTGGACGCCTTGCTGGGGTCTTCGCCGCCGTTGCCCTTGGACACCACCACTTCCAGGCCAGAGCTGTGCAGCGTCTGCAAGGGCTGGGTCTCCGAGTCGAGCTCCGCGAGGTTGCGGCGCGACGAGGACGCCAGGCTGCCCACCAGTGGTCTCACCACGCCGCCATTGTACTTGCAGGAGTTCATGGCTATCTGAGGGAGTCGGCCGCTGCTCTCGGAGAGGGAGGGCTTGGATCCAGCATGGCTCAGCTTCTTCTGCTCAGTAGAGGCCTGTGAACCAAGAAGAAGAGTGATGAATAAAATGCTATCACAACAACAACAAGAGTGTAAAAACTGTCAGACGGTCGAAGAGGTTTATACACTGAACGCATCAAAATATCAACAGTTCTTCTGTGAAAGTCCAAAATACTGGCAGAAGATAGCAGACACGACGCGGCAGTTCAACTTGATTTGAAGTCTGCGTTAACAAAAGAAACAGGTAATCCCATCATCAGTCAGAAACACAGCGTTTCTTTTCCTTTCAGAAAACGGCATAAATATTGGATGGTTCAAAAATAAGTAAATAATGGATGGATTTGATGTATAAATAAAACCGTATAACAAATAGTGGACCCTACAAAGTGCAGAAAATTGAATCTTTGCACTGCACAAATTCAGATATAAATGATTAATGTTCGCTGTGACCCTGTTTCCTATCAAAGAAACACTCTTCCCCTGCAGAGATTAGAAGTTGGCTGCCCAAAAGAGAACGAAGAACAAGAAATGAGGCGTACCACAGAGACCAAATGTTAGTCTCCACCTAAAAGAGGAAACAAGGAAATCCATTTCCTTTCAAACTCAAAGCACCGTGTACACTGTCAGGGTCTGTTGAGGTGCCAAAAAACTGGGTAAACCATGCGTGTATTCACACATTAACATGATGTTCAATAAATAAATCAATATACTATATTTTGAATATGTTTTCTAACTTGGAGTAGACAGGTGAGAATACATTTAACTTTTTACTCTTTTGTCACCTGTACAAAATGTTCCAATTTTTTTTTTCTGACCGGATGCCGTGCAGACTTTTCGCCTCTTGCATTGAGTCAACTTTCATCGCTGCTCTTCTTGGCAGATAGGAGTGAGTTTCTGTCCCGGCGACGCAGACAGGGAATGCTCAAAGGCTGTGGAGCCGTCACCCCAGACGCATCTATCTGCCTGTCTATGCGCTGCCCTTCAGAGACTCTGGCAGATTATCATAATGGGTTATGAAAACTTCACATGGAACAGTGCTTTTTCCGAAACAAGTCGGGGTGTGTGTGATAGCACTGCCGGCCCTTTTTATTAGCCTCGACAAAGCATGTCTAATGCCTTTAAATGTGCTAGTGGGAATAAAGAAGGGCGACCCTAATGGAAATTTACTAACTCCAGTCTTGTGATGTTATCGTCTTGCGCATATTTGGGCTCCATGAGAACAGGAGTAAAGGTTAAGGATTAGTGCAGCCATAGTGTTTCTAATCCCCTTTTCTATATTAAATTGCTTTTTAATCTGTGCCATTAGGACCCCTTTAGACTTCAAGACTGTGGGGTGAGTGAACTTGTTTGAATGACAGGAAAAACTGTAGAAAAAGATGCTGATATGGCAATAATGGACAGTGTTCTCACCTTATTTCAGGCCAAAAAAGGAAGACGGTGTAGTACTGGGGGGGTTTGGATCTTTCTAGTTGTTGTTTCTATTCTTCAAATGGGAAACTCCTGTAATTTACTTGTTTTTTCACCTCATAATATGCAGTTACAAGATGCTCTGACAGGCTTAAGAAAGCACAAACAATTTTAATGTCAGTATAAAAAACATCACAGAATATAAAAAACATCACTGAAAACCAAGACCAGGCGCGATGAATAATCCTCCTAATCCATAAAAAATAAAACAGGTGTATGTAATCAAAATGTACAGTTCATTCATTAAAGTAGGATTTTTAGATGATTTTTGTAAAATGTTTACGTCTTCATCAGTGCACAGCTTGTTTTTTCCCAGCATCAATCACGGTAGAACCGTCTGCTGCTTTGAACGCGTTAAAATCTCCAGCACAACTTGAACCGAGCAACTACAAAACATCATTATTCTCTTGGTTCTGAATGTCACAACATGATGTCACTTATTTTCAGAAAAGAATTTCCTGCCTTTGTGTAGAAAGTAAATAACTCTGAAGCTCCTGTTTTGAGCTCAGAGTATTTTTAGACTGTCAAACTTTCTGAGATGCTTGATATGTAAATTTGATTCCTGGACTTTAATAGCTGAGAAAAAATGACAACTATCTCAAACAAAGGTTGAGAGCGTTTGTAGAAAACGTTCTTTTGTGAATTTATAGTGGATGAGTATATTTTTAGTGTTCATTTCACTAATGTCTTGATGGAATGACACAGAATTGGAGTAACACAGTTCGGCATCAATCCTCAATCAATCCTTTGATTAATAGCCAACCTCTTCTATCACCACAGTTTATGACACACCAGCAAGTCAAAAGAACGTCATCGTTCATATTGCTCCAAGGTGTGGATCGATACAGCAGAGCAAGCTCTGAACTCTAAGGATGACTGCACAATCAATGATTGACAGGAACCCTCCCTGCTCCAAACTGGACAAACAACAATAGTCCCTGTATTGGCTCTCAAGACTTGGAATTTTAACATGATCGCGCATTCAACAACCTCATGTGTATTCAAATACATATGTAGCTAAAATAAAGCACGCGATTGTCCATTCATGTCTCATGAAGTTAAAGTGGGGCAACGTCAAATAAGCATAAAAAACACAATTAATATACCCGTTAAAACTTTCTATAAATTGTGAGATTCAATATGGTTAATGGCCGGCTTGCAACAGTCAACTGCCTTACACGTAAGAGGAGAACGTCCCAGGAAGTGTTGATCCGATGGAGTAAATGAACGGGATTGATTATAGACACCAAGAGAGCAGAGCTGACGTCTCAGCTTTAGTTACTCGTGTGTGGTGATCCGCCGTCACGGAACCAGGTCAGGACCGAGCGCCCCGACGCTCACTTTGTATGAACACACGTTGTCGGCAGTTAGAATCAGGAAAAAATACGAACACATAAGAGAACGGATGTCTGTACATGGAAAGTAATGCAAATAAGCCGATATGTGTGGCTGACTTTCCCTCTGTAAAATTAAAGTCCTTCACATATGTTGCAGTGGGAGTCCTCACATCCCGTTCCAAAGCCTCAAAGCAGCATCAATCAATTCCACACACTCGCCCACTTAGCCAGCTACCAGCTACCGAGCCCTGTAACCCCCCCACAACACCACTAAAGAGGGCTTTGAAAGGGCACGGTGGGCCGCCGTTGCCCTCGTCCTCCCCTGATGGCCTCAACGGAGGGAGGTTGCTTGTCCAGCGGACCGACGGCTCAATTTCATTTTGAATGGCACGCGGCATCCAGGCTCTATGAAATGGAGCCTCATAATCAAATTGAAAAGCCTCAGTGCAGAACAGTTTAAATGACGGCAACTCTGCCTTGCTCCTCTCTCTCTCTCTCTCTCTCTCTCTGTCTCTCTCTCTCTCTGTCTCTCTCTCTCTCTCTCTCTGTCTCCAGCCCGCTCTAATCCAATAGAAGATCCCCATTCTCCATTGTTGTGTGGGGCCTGTGCGGATGTTAGAGATATACCCTAAAAATGGAATTATGCATTAGAAAATCAAGTGTGTTCAATTCTGCGTGTTCGTGAGTTTGTTCATGTGGGTACGAGTGCGGTTAATTACGTGTGTGTGTGTGAGCGAGCTTGTGGGTGTACGTGTGCTACAGTTGAACAAGCTGAGGAATAGTTTAAGAAGATCCACGAGCATCGCCAGCGTGAGAAATGTTTGCGAAAGACCGGCGGATGCCGACAAGACTGACATGACAGCGGGAACGCGAAAGAGAAACGAGGAAGAGGGGCACAGCGGCAAAATGAGACAGAAAATGAGGAAACATGACGGATGGAGAGGGTGAAAGAGAAAGAGATAAATGAAAGAGGGGAGAGACGGCTCCCGCTGGGTGTCTCGGCCAGCCCCCCCGGAGTGATTGAGAGCCGCAGGCTGCAGCGTCCAGTTTGTCCCTGCAGACACTGGACGCTCTCACATTCCTCTGACAGGCCGACAGGCATCGGGCCCGTCACGTCCACCCCTGACCGCCATGTGGGTCATTACTCAGCGCTGGTAAAAAGGTGGAGCTAAAAACCGGAGGCAGCGGTTCCACATCCGCAAAAGAAAAGTCCTCCATCGCAGCAGCTCTCATCACTGTGTGTGATGGAAATAAACAATGCAGTAGTTAATGACAACTGTCAGCCCATCTAACGCTCAGAAGGATGTCAGGGGGGGGCACACGTCACGCATCAGGGATCACACCAGGAATTACAATGTTTCATCTACATCAGTGTCTTTGCTTTTCACAGAATGTTTTTCCTGCGCCGTCTTCACATGTCTGGTACGGACAACAAGCGTGTGGATAAACTGATCGATGAACACGGACGAGAGCCGCTCACGTGTGTGTGTGTGTGTGTGTGTGTGTGTGTGCGTGTGCGTGGGCCGAGACCCGCACACGTCTGTTGAAGCACACAGAAAGCACATCGCCAAGTGTGTTTCTGACCTCACACAGTCACTCAAACCTTTTCAGTCCCACGTCTGTGTGTGATTTTGCATATTGTTCACGCTGCGACAGGCTAAAGTGAGCACTTGACAATTTAGGGAGGCACTATTCTCATACAGCTGGCAGATCGCATAAACATCCAGGGCATATCCACGGCATATGTTATACATATATATAATGTGTGCATAATATAAATTAGCAAACATGTTTTTTCATAAGATAATGAGGGTCAAAGCAGTGAGGAAATGTTAATATTAAACATACTTCTAAAATTGGTTCTCCTAGTTCATCTGCTTCTCTCTACTAATAATTTACATTGTTAATGTTTAGTACTCAATGCACTTGAGGTTAAGGTTGTCTAAGTCTCAGCCGGGCGTTTCAGTGTTAACGTATTGTGCATAACCATTCTTGACAGTGGCAGGATCAGGAATATTTAATAACCTCACAACCTCATAAGTGTCGTGACCACCACTAAGGACGTCTCAAATGCTCGTCCTCAGTTAGCGAGGACGATTAGTTGCGACTGAGAGGCGTCTTCAGGGCAGCGTCCATTACGGTCCGTGGCCTTTGTGAAATGCCCATAAAGATGATCCAACACAACTCAGCAAGAGGATAAAAAATATACACACGGTAAATTTGACTGAAATTGAATTAAAAATCTGAACGACATCGAGCTCAGCACTCAGGGACGGTGTAACCTTTAAGGAGGCTGAAGTAGCTGAACATCAAATATGGGACAATAGCACTAAGTTCCAGCAAACAAGATGCACATCATGTTTAGTTCTTCTTTAAAGATCATCATCACTCCAACTATGACTCATCTGAAACACAATATTACATAATTGAAAAAAAGATACGGAAAGACAGGCCAAACAGAAGTACTAAGAGTAATATTCCAAAAACGTTTTCAAAACAAATAATAATGCATGAAGAAGGCAGGTTTCTACAATAGCTAGATGGGATATTTAGTTGCGGTAAAAAATATATTAGACTTTATCCTGTAAAGTGTAGAATTCACTGTCTACAAATGGTAACAGGACAGCACATGTACCTCACAAAGATAGTAGCTTGATAACAAAGATATTAGTTGGCCTCTGGAAGAGCTCTTCCTCTCTCACTCCCCTTCATGCTCTCCTCTCAGATATTAACAACAGAGAAATGGCCAAAAACAAGACACAACCTCGGTGGAGAGAAAGGACATTGGTGCGTGCCTGTGGGAATGTGTTATTGTTGGGACTAATAATGTGCTGTGTTCAACAGAGACACAATGCGACCGTAATTAGGGTCCAACAAGGTTACTGCATGTGAAACCGTGTGAGAGCGCTTCTCATGTACCAGGTCCTGGAGGGGGGGTACTTTCCCTGTGGGACACCAACTGCCTCATTAGCAGCAATTTCTGATTTCCAGCAAATGAATCGGGTTGGCTGTTGATTTGCAGATTGTGGCCGTGTGGGATGATGCTGGTAACCAAGATTCATTAATCATTGAGCAATTCTCCATCAATATATTTGTTCGCTGGTGTTTTATTCAACAGTACATTCACACAGAACGCAAATATTATGCATTACGTCATTTTTTTTCCTTTAGAAAATGAGGTTGGTCTTCTGAGCTTTCATGCAGCAGTGGGCCAATATTCAAAACAAACATGATAGCGTACAACAACATTATCCCTTAAACTTTGACCAAACGTACCGCATTCCAGATCCACTCTTCTCACTTCCCGCTCTGTCACTCAAAAACATGAGGACCGTCATGACTTTAAGCTTTACTTATTTTCAAAGTAATGTGAGACACTCGGTTAACATGGATTGAGAGTGGCTAGTTTATGCTTTTAATGTGGAAAAATGTGGAAAACTATTTTGACAAGAAAGAAAATACACGTCATACCAACTAAAATGTGATTGCTAATTTAGAAGACAGGAAGCATTCACACCCTTCCTGCAAAACATCCCAGAAACAAGGAGTCACTGGATTCCCACAAAAAGACAGCAGAAGACAGCTGAGCCACATGAAGTCCGGTAAGTTTCTTTGGGCTCACAAATGGTAAAGAAACGCTCATAAATGACACAACTTGACAAACGTGTGAGCGAGAGAAGGAAAAAGAAAAAAAAGGTCTAACGAGAAAAAATTGGGATTATCCAATTAAAATTGATTTTGTAATGGGCCAGATTTTCTAATCTAATAGAGGTTATTACATGTCATAATTTTATTCCGATTGAGCCATCTTTATTATTATTGCTTTAATTGTAAAATGTCCATAGTTGTAGTTCAACCAAGAGTTACTGACAGGCTACTGAAATCTTTGCATTATCGCATCTTATTGCTCTATTGTTCTATTTTGCTTATTTTACTATAATATTAGTATTCTTCATGAAACAAATGTAACGAGTAAAAGGTACAGAGGGAAAGAAGCCATAACTTAACCCAAAACACTATCTACATAGGGAAGCGGGTCCCCTGCAGCCTGTCTAGCAAACAAAGGACAAGCTTTGTTACAACAGGTTTGTATTTTTATCAGCTTCAGAGAGCTGATTTGTGCAACAATCAAATGCTGTTTTGGTCCCATTTCCACCACGTTAATCCCCAGGAAGGCTTAATGGAGACATTTGCAGATCAGCATCATCGCTGGCAATGTGTGATTTGAGACAATAGATTTTTCCATCACCCATTAACCTGGTGTAGGCTCTTTTTAAAAATACCAAGTTTAGAGGCTGTGAAGAGCACGACCAGTCTTCATTTGAGGCGATTGCACACGAATTAAAACATAGTTGCTACTTACTGATTTTTTTTTACCATATCAGCGTCGGGCATCGGTTCGCTCACGGCCGCCCATAGCTAATCACCTACGTGATTTAAAACAATAAAAACTGGGATTTGAATTCGAACAGCAGTCTTTTTTAAATTTGTTGTTAAAAAGGTTGTGATCATTTTGTAAACTGGTCGACCTTGTTTATCGGTAGCAATAGAAAGTTTGTTTGAAAGTTTACCAGAAAGACACAGCTGCCTGCTCTCCTTGCAGGGCAGCCGTCGCCAGGCAACAGAAAGGATGAGATTTTCTTGTTTCTGCCACTGGATTTAATCCAATAAACAAACTACTGAAAAGAAAAAAATTCAGAGTTCGGCGAATCTGCAATAGATTGCTCTTCCTCCACGTCGAGAGCTCCAAATTTAACATAATGAGAAAGTATAGATACTCTAAATACTGTTTTCTATTTCATGAAATGATATTCACTTTCAAGTTTATTGGAATTTAGTCCAAAAGGAAAAACAAATGTTGCTAATTATATTCTAATCAATTATACTGTGTTTTAATGCAATTAATCAAGTTATAAAAAAAATATATTGCGATACTGCCAAAAACTGTGTGAAAGTTTGATAAGAACCTATTGTTAGAACCTATTGTTGCTTTGAGAGAACTTGTTGTCTGTGTAAAATGTGAGGCTGTAATTGTACGAGTTATATGTATATGATGGTGAAAGTGTGTGAGAAATGTGTGAGAGTCTGACGCCACTTCAGCGTACATTCACTTCTCCTAGATGCCCTCCGTTGTCATTGACGTATCCTCTCAAACTGTTATGGCAGAGTGTTACATAGGTACAGCTGTGTGTTACAGAAAAGAGTGCACACGTAGTAAGTGATTCCACATGTAAGAGGGCGGAGTAGACAGAAGGAGACGGTGGTCGAACATTATGATGTTGAGAACACAAAGGAGTTATGACCTGAATGGCCTTCCATATCAAAACCTTATCCCACTTATCAAAACAACCTATAATGCCTGTGGGCAGAGACACGCACACACACACACACAGCCTATGTGGACCCAGAGGACTGAAACATCTTCATTAGGTGACTCTTCCCCGGATGGCTGTTTGACATCCCAACAGCACCATGAGTTGCTGTTAATTGCTCACAGAGATTATCACCCTTAAGTGCCCCATAAGCCTCCACACAATCCCATGTTGACCTCTTCTTCAAACTTCATTCTCTCTCGTGAGATCCAAATCTAATATATCAATGTACAAATGCTGTTGCCAGACGGCTTATATTTTCATTGGGAGGTGATCGTAAGTCATTGGAAAATAAGCGCTGTGTAAATTCCGGCCCAGACAGTTTCTTTCTGCTTTCCGCGAGGCAAAAACATCAATAGAGGGGAGAGAAGCCAGGACAACGTATAGCACACGGCGGGTCGATAGCGCAACAAACTTAGAGATTGACTGGAGAATTGCCTGGAAACAACCTGCTTGAGATTTATGATGCGAGGGGGACACGAGTCCAAAGGAGAAGCCAGAGGACACGAGAAGGTGACGATCAGAGGAATCGTCAACAATATCTCACAGAGGACATGTCGATATCAAATACAGCATTGAATAACATGTGAGAATATACACTGTGATAAACTTTGTATTTTATTTATTCCCCACATTGAAGTTATCTTCCATTTATTATTTTTAAAGGTGAGCCTTTGCTGTGGAGAAAAACGGAAGTCAAACTGATATCTCATGAAGTAAACAGGTATATGTTTGACATTCCAGTGGTAGTATGACCAGATGAAATGAGGGGATCTCAGGTTTCGTGGCTCCTCCACACACCCAGAAAGCCCTTACCATATGTCACCCGGCTCCAGCACGCACAGCCGTCTACTAATTGAATATCCTTATCTGGCTGTGAACACTTTTCATTGGTGAACTGGGACAAAGGCGAGTTGGAAAAGCGACACGTTTATATTCGCCCAAAGACACTAATGTAACTCACACAAACGCTCGCACACAGATGTTCTAACTGTACCTAACTGCACCGCGCGCGCTCTTGTTCCCATGCAGGTGAACCACCCTTCCAACCCCACGCTGTGCAGCACTCCAGCCGGGACTTTCCTTCTTTAAAGCTTCTCAATCACGTCTCACATCATGAAAGTTCTGGAAATGTGCTAACGGCCTCCAGCTGTGATTTTTTTTGGTTATGAAATTAAGTGCAGCAGTTTCTAATGCCCCGTGGGCCCTTTAGTGTAGATTGGTTCTATTTTTAAAAAGCCTCCCTTTCCCAGTTTGACAGAAAAAGAAGAAGAAGAAGAAGAAGAAGAAGAAGAAGAAGAAGAAGAAGAAGAAGAAGAAGCAGCGATGGCTAAGGGAGCAGATGTAAAAATAGACTCTCAAAGAAAGAAAAGTGTAGCGATGGAAGGCAGCTTCGTTAGTGAAAGGCTTAAAGAGAAAAGGGCAACGACAAAAGACGAAGGCCCATTAAGGGGTTAACAGTCGGGGGGAGGGTGACAAAGGAGGCAGGGGCAGCTGTATGGATCCACAGCGCGCTGGGAGCCCAACGCCGCTAAACACAAACTGGAGGAAAAGAGTAGGTGCTACATTCCGCGTGAGCACCGTGTGAACACTCACAAAGACAAATGAAAACAGCATTCATGTATTGCTGTAAACTCAACGCTTTTCGCTAAATGGCCCTCAAAGTCAGACTGTGCGGTGCCTTCACTCTCTGTGGAACCACAAAATGCAGATGAATAATTAAGCAAGGAGCCCCGATGTTGTGACTTGGAAGGAGGACTGCGGTGGAGGATTCCTCAAGATGAGGCTGTTCCACACGAAGCTCCAAGACAGGTAATGCAACCTTTACCATGTGCAGACAAGACTGTGATATCCACATGATAATGAATGCCAAAACTCGCCGCTCACTCGCTTTCTTTCTTTCTTCCCCTCGCACACAAACACAGGTACAAGCAAAAGTCCATAAAAACACGTGCAGCAGAACACCTTTATGGCATAAAGTGGAACCGATGTTTGACTGCAGCCCACCTCAAAAGACCCTCAGCATGTCACTCCACTGCTGTGATGATGGCTGTTTTATTTTCTCCTGGTGGCTTATTAAACGTAACAAGAGGGGGGTGAGGAGGGTGGGCTGACAAAGCTGAAGGAAAGCAGCTTAATTCAACTCGTCTCCGGTGACTATTTGTAAAGCTTCTGTGTTGGAGAACACGTGCAGTAACACACAGTCATTTATCTACGGTTTATACCACACATGTAGTCAACATACACAAACGGAGGCCTCCTGATTAGAGCTCGGGCTAAATATCAATTCCCATTGCAATGTGTTTTGTTTGTACAAAGGTAACAAATTGTGCTAGCGTGCTCTACAAACAGCTAAAGGCAAAGTAGCTGAGGCTTTATGTTCCTCGCTGAATATTTATCAGTGGCCAGAGGAGGCTGTGATTGAGTTTTACAGGGGAGCGGTTGTGTATCATGTGCTGTAAATTAAGTAGCAAAGCAGCTCAGGGGATCAGCAGTCAAACGCTGACCTGAAGGCATCGAGACCTGAGAGAAAGAGGAGGCGGGAAAAGCACACACGCATGGTATAAAATGCATCATGCATGAACACACTTGTGTTGGCATGCACGACAAGCGCACATACGGACCCGGCACTATTTGTATGGATTTTCCCCAATGACAGGAGGAGCTTCCCAAACTTGCATTTTAAGGGCAGGCTGCAAGCGAAGCGTTAGTCGATTGTGTGAGCAAAGTACGATGAAATCACACATCCCTCACATCTCGTTACTGCCCTCTGCACTCCCACCAAACACGGTGTTTAACAAACATTCGAAAACAGCCAGCAGGCAATATTGAAATGACTCAATGAGCTTGAACGTCTGCAATATCATAGAATATGTGGAAAGATGGGTGCGCGCGCAAACACACACAATTGAGTCGCTACAGCTTCGTGATGACCAATATCTGCTTGCAGCTGCATTACTCATACTCTCATACTCTTTTGTGTTGTGATCATGCCCTAACGCAATAACAGCCTCAGATCAATAACCTAATTAGCCATAAAGCATATGCATTGAGGTGATACATTATACGCCTGGCATCCCTTGGCTTGCATCTCGCAGGAATTACCATATAAATGAACTGCGGCCATTTATAAAGCTAGGAGCCTTGATGGGGACTTGGCAAAAACAAAAACAAAAAAAAGAAATTGTGAGTAACAACACACATTAGAAAAGGGAAACGTCACGAGAGGTCGAACAGTCGGTTACAAATTGCATTGACTGCTGGCAGAGCGAAAACATCTGCCACGCTGTGGCTCTACCCGCGGAGCGAGTACGCGGCGAGGCTCACCGCCACCGAGGAAAACCCCCAACAAGCTTTCTTTCTTTTGTATTCGACTGGACCGCGAGTAATTCAATACACCTCTCCTCGTGCAGGCTCACTCAAAGGAAACGCAAGGCGAAGGGACTGTATCGAGTGGAGCACTATTTGAACACCTCTTCGTCGGTTATATGTGTGTGTGTGTGTGTGTGTGTGTGTGTGTGTGTATCGCCGTGTGGGAAACCCCGTAACTGCATGTGTGTACTGCCCGAGTGTTTAAGGAGATAGTGAAATGGATTGTACATTCAAAACCATTCGTCTTGTTCTGCACATGATTCCTTGACCAAACTCAACACCCCCAGAGAGAGACCACTACAACAATACAAGGCTGATCTCTCCATAGCAACACACATGGTAACGCAAATCTATTTCAGAGCGGGAAGCGCAGTGTAGCACTTAAACACAGCGGACCAATCAAAAAAAGAAAATAAGCAAAACAGCAATCAATTATTAAAAGAGCTTCATGTTCATACTTACTGCCCGTGTGTTGCCAGCTGCAGCCCAAACTGAGGGGCTCCCACTACCAGAAAATACCCCTCTGCATACGATTGTTCGCCTTATCAGGGACCTACAGCAGTGCCGCTGAATGCACAGGATGTGAACTGGGATCTGCCCCTTGTTTGACATTTAAATTGTTCTGTAAGGTGTGTTTACTTTTAAGGCGTTGGCTGCCCTGGTCAGACTTGAATGCAGAGGGCAAGTGGAAACACGGAAGCCTAATGAGGGAAAAACAAACGCAGGGCCTGTAACAAGGGGAAGATGACCGATAGAGAAAGTTTAAATCCACATAATGTTGCTGCTGGCGTAGGCCTGCTAGTAAATCGTAACGCTGTAAGCAGATCTGTCGACATCAATTGTTCAGCAAGCAAAGCACTCGACATTACCTCAGCGTTATTGCCGAGCCAACACCAACACACAACTGATAAGATTAACTACTTTTCTAAAGAGCGCCGGCTGCCCAATTACCTCAGCATTTTACTTAATTTAGACAAGAAGAAAAAAAAACACAAGTGCTTTGGGTTTACTTGGAATAAATGACGCTAGTTAAAAGAAAAACTGGAAGAAAACTTTTAAAAAAGTAAGTTGCTATGACCTTTATCTAGATGAATGTAGATTTTTCAAATAGAAACATCAAACGAGTTAAAGTTTCACAGTTTTGGACTGTGAATAGGACAAAACATCAACGATGGCTAAGAGAAATTCTGATATTGCAAACAATAGCATCAACAGAGAAAAATATATAATTAGGGTTGAGTAACGACATGTTTTAAAAAATAATAATTGTATGCATCGAATGCATAATGATGAAAAGATTAGTCAGTTAATAAAAATGTATAGTAATACCATTTAGATAGAAAAAAGTGTCAAACATTTTGCAAATCCAGACAAATACAAGGATCTGCTTCTTACTCGGCTACCAACACTAGAACACGAGAAAGGAAGCAAATTAACTATTCCTTGGTTCCTACGAATAATCAACTGATTAATCAATAAAGAAAAAGAGCTGCGCACTGCAGAATGCAATACTTTGTTTCATTTTAAAAAGAGAAAGCACAAGGATGGATTCTCCCACAAATCACCTATACTGTCACAGAAAGTGACAGAAGCCAAATCAATAAAAAAACAATGCAAAAGGGGCAACTGAAGGGCACTTCTATTCTATTGGTGGATTTATTTCCTTCAAAAGTTTAACTTCAGGCATTTTATTGATCTTCAGATAACTATAGGCCGTCCTCAAAAAAAATTCTCAGTCGACGGACACTCATATTATCAACTAATCAATTATTTAATTAAATAAACAGATCTGGAAAGCTCAGTCCCTCCCCAGAGAAGCCCCACTGTATAAGTTGTGTTCATCGGAGATGTGCTAATTAGATTCCTGGGAACAGTCATTCAGCATTAACATGCATACAAAAAAACAACTTAGCGACTGAATAAATTTGAATCGACTAAGAGAAAACCCCACGATTAGTCAACTTAATAACTAAGAAGAGGGAGCCATGAAAAAAGAACCATAAACACTTCAGGCTCTCACGGCACCAATGTGAGGAACAGTAAACTTATCAAGTTTTTCCCAAACGAGGCGCCCTCGCATTCTCAAAATGCATCTTTGTTAAAGACGAGAGCAAATCCACCGGTGCGCCTGCACTGCAGTGTCCATGCAGGAGATATAGCAGTAAGTGGTGGGCATCAGAGTACCTACACAGCACATCACAAAGGAAGCAGCAGCGCACCTTTTCACAGCACAATGTCTCTGAGACAGGACACAATATCCTTCTACATGACATGAGTTCAGTGGGATGGCTATCGGATTTCAGGGTGTGTGGCAGGATGCTGTAATTGTATATATACACTTTATCATGCTTGTTCTGTCCCAAGTGTATTTTTTTAAAGGGAATTTAAATGGAAGCGTAGGGAAAGGGCTGTCTCATTGAGGTGGGGGGGTCAATAACTACAATCCTGCAAGTATCTGTGAATGGAGTGTCTAACCGTATAAAAATACTTCGGATCTGAGCAAGTGGAATAGAGTTGATGAGAGTCCGTCCTGGGATTGTTTTCCTTTCAGATTTCCAAAAGGATTATTATAAATAAATATTCAGTTTACAGAGGAAATGACTCGCCAAAAAAAGCTGCAGTAGCAGATAATAATGAAGCTAAAGTTATATTACTATTTGTAGATATTTATACAAAGTCTCTATTACATAGCATGCTAATATTTGGCTTCCTGTTGTATACAGACCATTTTACAGCTTCTGCTTTCTTTTGGGCCAGAGAAATCAGAGACGGGCACAGTCAATTTGAAAAAGACCAAAGAAATCTCCCAGTATAATGATGAGAATGGATTTCAAAGACGTACCAATCTTGCAGCTTGTTAAAGTCCCAGATGCCTTAAACAATAATGAGTATTCACTGGGACTATTTTACAACTTCCCAAATACTGTACTGACTCTATTTGTTTACTCTATTAGTGCAATATGGAATTTTATTCTTCTAATGGTGTCACAAATCCTTGTTCTTGACAGATATAATTGTATAGATGGATCGATATTCTTTACTTCATTGATGTTGCACAATACAAAAGGATGCAGTACACAGCTGATCAGAACAAAATCGCTGTTATGTACAATGCTTCTTATTTGATGCTCTAACATAAAGTGAAAATATGCGTCTGATCTATATTGTGAAACCAGAGTCTTTCAGTTAGCTTCCCTCTCAGAAAACATTCAGATTTGAACTTGCAACAGAATGGTAGCAACTTCAAGAAAATATAAATAAAAGTTCCCCACGGTCATTTGCTCATTTCATTGTTCTGCTGACGCTCCATAATTGTTCCAAGTTCAGAACAGTCATGTCAAGGTGGTTCGATGTGCCACCTTTTGCTACTGTTGCCAGATCAGCCCGTTAACAGCTGCAGCATTTTAAAAAGGAGTCTTATTTAGATGAGGCAGCCTCATCAGTGCCTCCCATATTTACCCTTTTCCATCCTGTCATATAAAAACTTCACATCTACTGCACCTGGAGGAAGTGCTGGGAGGTGGCAGGAGGGGGATTTGAAAGCAAGGATGATATATTTTACAACCTGAGACTAACACCTATTCAAATGTTCATTGGTATGAGCGTTGGCCAACCTGGTGTCTCAAGGGAGATGAGTGGCAGCACGTTAATTTCTTCTCATGCGAGCAGCTAATTTAGTTCAACGTGTAGAGAACATTAAACTCACATTCATCAACATAAAATTAGGTAATGTACACAATAGTGGTTTGCCATGAGCTTTCTGTAACGTAATGATTATTTAGTGGTTTACAGGAATGACTGAGCCAGTTAATATTGACAAATAGATTGCTTGAAACGTATTCTTCTTTGTTTCTTTAAAAAAAAAATGCATTCTGACCCACAGGTTGCCACTTTTTACCACACTTGTACTGAACCGGTGATCTAAAGGTCTGCAAGGCCATGTTAACTTATTTTCCCTGATATTACCCCCCAATATGTTTTCATCCGTGTTCCAAATCCGAATGTTACACCTCACTGTCACCTCGATTATCTTGTAATCTATTTAGCCAGATGTAACGTTCCAAAGGGGTCTATGCCACTCATACTTTTATACACTGCATATCTGTATTTGGCCGTTGAGTGCATCTCTCCAAGTGTACATTCTGCACACACTGCTGTCTAAAATAAAGTGAGTTTGAGCGCCGGGCAGGAGCGGCCCACACTGACAGGTACAGGCCTAACCGTTATGTCAGAGCGGTGTCTGCAAGCCAAGATGCTGAAATCCATCAGCTCAGAAACCCCTCTGTTCTGTGGAAACAACACGTCTAATTCAGCTGCCGGGGAGCGTCATTAGAACGTTTGCGGTGGGCTCCCCCCAAAACAACACTGCAACATGGAACAGGTGTGTGCGTGCACGCGCGTGTGCCCGTGTGTTCGCGATCGCGCATCTGTGCATCTATTTGTGCGCCCAAATGAAACAAACGCCAGGTTAGATAAGAGAAATCACGCATTGGGTTAAATGTGCGGGAGTTAGAACGGCGCTTTTGGGAAAGCTGCCCAACACTGAATGACGATTCAAATCCCCCCACACACCCCTTACATGCATGCATACACACACACACACAGACCACGCGCGTGCGTGTACACCGTACACAAAAATAATGTGAGAATCAAAATCTTATAACAGGCGTGGTCATTGAGTGAAAACACGTTAAGGGCAGTTTGTTTTTGTCGTTAGAGCCTAATTGGATATCGCAGGAGAAAATGCGAATACATCTACCTTATGGTGGTCGATGCGTATCCTCTCCTCTCCTTTATGCGGGCTCTCCGGCCACAGGTGATAGCTCGAGCCGTAGTTGGGGCTGTCTTTGCTGCTGTTGCTGCCGGTCGTGGAGGAGTTCCCCGCGTATGCCTGTTGTGTCGCCGGGGTTGTTACGCGGGAGTCGCGGCTGTGTGGCTGCGCCTGATCGCCTTGCGCGGTGATCCACCCAGACTTATTGCGGTCTTCACAGTGCTGCGGACGCTGGGGACAGAGCCCCAGTGCGCCTTGCCGCTGCTGCTGCTGCTGCTGCTGCTTCTGCTGCTGCTGCTGCTGCTCTTGCTGTTGCAGCAGTGGAGCCTGGTGAGTCCTACATAGCTCTCCTGAGCCACTGGCGCAGTAGTTGATAGGCAAGCTGCTCCCCACCAGTAGCTGTTGCTGCGCTCGTAGTTGTGGGATCTGTTGCTGCTGCTGCTGCAGGTCCTGGGTCCGAGGCTCGAATGCTCTCCTGTTAGCCTCGGTTGACTCGCATACATTTAGAGAGCGCCCTTTCTGCAAGTTTGCATGGGTTCTTTCAGGGGAGGGGTCCCTCTGTTGGAGTCTTAAATGACTGTGCTGTTGATGCTGTTGCTGCAACAACTGCCTGTGGTCTCGGTGCCCTCCTGCTCCTCCTCCTCCCCTGCAGCGTTCCACGATGCTTGCCTGTTGGCAATTATTGGCACTCCTTCGGAGACGATCGCCCCTCTTAGATTCCTGGGAAAACTGCAGGGAGGAAGAGGAGGACGACGGCGGTGGCGGCGGTATAGGCGGCGGAAAAGGTGGGGAGGGCTGTGGTGGGAGAAGATCGTCAGGGTGGTTACGGTTTTGAGAGAGGCTCGCCTCCTGCTCCGAAAAACTGCAGTGGCAGCTCGGAAAAACAGGCTGCTTCTCCAACTGCGGCGGTTGCTGCTGCCGCCGAGAGCCGGCCGGGGCCCAGGGATCCTGCTGCAGGTGCGCCGGCTTCCCGGTGCTGCTTGGTTCCCCGGTTCGGCGCGAAGGCGGCTGGGCGGTGTCGTAGCTCGCCAGAGGGTCGCCGCTGTGAACGGGTCGCCGAGAGGGCTGGCTCAGACACGGCAGCTCCTGGAGGCTCTGGCGGTGAGCGGCGGTGGAGGATGTGCGGTCTCGGTGCTGAGAAGAGGGCGGGGGCGGCAGGCTGAAAACAGGCGCAACTGGGTCTCCGCTTTGCTCGCTGCTCGCTTGCTTTTCGTCGGGGACGTGGTGCTGATGGACAGCTCCCGCGCACCGATGCCGCATCCCCTTGATCGCCTCGTCTCGCTGTGGTTGCTCCTTTGCCGTGCAGAGCTCCGACACCCGTGCATTGCGATCGTTCCCAGCAGAATATAACTGACTTGTATCATTGGTAGGTTTGACCAAGACCTGCCTTTAAACGTCACTGTAAAACTAAAACACCGCCTTCTACGGAATTTCTGTCCATCGCCTGATTTGCGTCCAGGTTGCAGCGGATCGATCGCGCCTTACGGCTGTTAATATATAACAAGTATGGGAAAGGTGCTTAAATCCCGCTCACATGGTTGATTGCCTTAATCCACTGTGGACCCAATAGATCGACTTCGTCAATGTTGCCATAAGCACCGATTATAAGAACCTTTTTTACTACGTCACCAGAACGGATCCCCGGGCCTGTCAAACATAATGCTTAGTCGAGATCTGACAGTCGGTTAATTGTGCACTAAAGTGACGTTGGTGACGTTCAGAACACACATGATGGCCCTTAACTCGATCGCCCAAAAAGTGTCACTTTTGCAAGGATCACGAGGGGAACAATGGACACAGTTGATCTCAAATTTCCCGAACACACTTCCACTTGTTGGCCCACAAACAAACAAACATGGCTGTAACAATTACCTCATCACATATAACCTGAGCCTTTCAGTCTAGTATTTAATAATTTAGCAGAATATGGCTGGTTTGTATTACCGCGCAGAAATGTTAAGAATGGATTTTGCATGCAGAGCGTGCAGTCGGCTTGCAGCCCTGGTGTGTGTGTGTGTGTGTGTGTGTGTGTGTGTGTGTGTGTGTGTGTGTGTGTGTGTGTGTGTGTGTGTGTGTGTGTGCGTGCGTGCGTGCGGGTGTGTGTGTGTGTGTGTGTGCGCAGCTTCATGCTTCTACTGCATCCTTTCGGTGTTGAAGGCTTCACTGTCTCAGTGGAAAGGAAACTGGCTCCAGAAGGAAACCGAGAGGGCGCAGAAGGCGCTGTCCGTTGTGCTGAACGAGTTCAGACTCTGAATTCAAACTGTCCATCACGAGTCAGTCAGAAATGTCTTGCAGCTCGGAGGATTAGCAATTTGATAACATATAAACTTGGATGAAAGCGTTCATTGTTTCTTTTTTTTTTTCCAAACCTGTCTAATTGGTTTACGGCACAAAAACAATACTAAACTGCCTGGGTGTTTGCAAACATTGAACCTATCAATACTGGCCATGTACGGCGACTCTGCATCAATAGTCCTTGCACAGCTATGTGGAGGGATCAAAAAGAGTTCCAAAAAATGACTGCCGCCCCCCCTTTGATTCAGCAAACCTAAGACTGCTGAAGCTGCTCAAATTCTGGTGCATCAGCTCAACTTTTCATCAGACCTCTCGGATGAAGAAGTCAATGGTAGTTCTCTAACTAAGTGAACTTTTGGTCTACGGCACTTTTAAAAACTTCATGTGATGTAAGGGGAAGTTTCATCTTGGAGCTTGGTGCTTGCAACCTCTAACCACAGTGGTTTGTCGATTTTGGTGCAGAATATGGAGTTAATATCCACACACACACACACACACACACACAGACTAAGATCCAGGTGCAGCATATGCTTTCATGAACATAAGATCTGTCTGATCCACAGGTCCTGTTTCACTGCCTCTGGAGAGGACCCTGGATTGTCCAGTTGTCTCTTCACAGCCCGCATGGAGAAGAGGAATTATCACAGCATATAATACTAACAAAATACACAGCCTTTAGATAGGATTTGACGTCCCAGCTTCTCTAATGCTCCGAATGCGTATTTAAGCATGGATAAATGAAACAAAGGTTTAGTGCAGGAGAGAAAGAAGTTGAATCTGAGCCAAATAGATGGGGAGGGGGACAGGGACACTGAGCGAGCCAACTTTTATATCATACATTAGCCATTATTAATAAGTAATAATCCTTTCCTTAAAGCTGGTGCAGCCATTATGAGTTTTGATGAGTCTAAAGACTGCAGCGGTGGCACACTTTGCCTAACCACTGGAAAAAGCTGAGGAACACTCTGTTTTATAGTTACGTGAAGTACTGCAGAAATTTGGAGTGGAGCTCTGCAGAGCTGCATTAGAAACCTGATCATTTTCATTAAGTAATTGATCACTGCGACCTGTGCGAGTTCCGTGGCAAGATGGAGTTTCATTTGCTAGTTTGGGAAGTAATGTCACTGGTTCCACATTAATAATTAAATCAAACTTTACAACTCCTGGACACAAAGAAACACTCACTCAGCAACCGGCTGTGGACGACAAAGCCCGCATTTTCTCTTGCTCTTGCTCCCCTCCCCCGTCCCTCCCTCCCTCTCACTCACACCCCGACACCCATAACGACGCCACAATATGTCACTCCAACGGCCTCTTTCTAGCAAAAGCTGCCATCCGCCTTTAGTACCTCTTAGATTTGTCACATACAGCCGTCAAACGAGGCCGGCCCGGTGTAGTCAGAGCATATTGTGCGTCTCTGCATTGATTGCTCCTGGAGGGAGAAGCAGAGGAAGATCAGTGACACTAAAATGTTAGAGGAGGAAACATTGAGGAGGACAATGGCTGCAGCACGTAACATAGGAAGTAGATAAGAAGCCCGTAATTACAGAGAAAGAGAAAACCAACCAAGGCGAAGCGGAGGGATGTGCAAGTATGCGTGTGTGTGTGTGAGAGAGAGAAAAGAGAAATAGAGAGAGAGAGAGAGAGAAAGCACACTGTGTGTGAGAAAGAGAAAAACGGACCGAGTGGGAGAGATATCTAAAAAGAGCAGGTGCGCCAACACAGAAAAGATCAAAAAAGGGTTCAATTGAAAAGAAGAGGAAGATGGAAAATGTGTTGCACTGCGGAGTGAGCCAAATTAAATTACACACAGATACAGCGATTAGCCAATTATCTTAAGGCAGAATCATCTATGCTAAAAGATAAGTCATATGTGATCTATAATCACTATTCTTAAAGATACTATATGCTGTGTTTCATTGTTCTTTGGAAGTCTGACTGTATAGTGTGAGCCACCTGGTTTTAGCAACGGTTAGTGGGAGTAGTTTTACATGTGATTTGACCACACGTCTAATTCGCTTAAGTTTGTGCCTCTCAAACGATAAACTGCAGTCCAATGCAGCAGGTGAACACAGTCATGTAAGACAATAAGTCTGTCATGTAAGACAGATGTGTACTACATGTACCTTTCAAGATACATCCTTTTAACAATGAAGTTAATGGAAATGGATGGTATTAGAATAGAATGGAAGGCGTCAAATGCTGTACAGATTTTAAATCACTGACACAAATCCATAAACAAAAATGACTTAGTTATTGGGTCTGTGCTTTGAGAACCATTTATCTCCAAACCATCCACTTTAAATGAGCAAAGAAAAACATTAGGTTGAAAGTAGCGTCATGCATAAATAAATCACGTCTTCTAGAAAGAAAGGGCTTCAATTTGTCATTTGACATTAAAGATGAAAGTTTAAATTCGCTGGAGAACCTCCTTCTAAAAGGTGAAGCCAACAGACACAACGAAACAGACGAGGAAGAAAAGAAAAAAAGACACCGCTGTAGTTTTCAAAGACGCTTCCTATTTGCCCAAAGTGTGTCACCTATTTGCCGGGAGTGAGGCAGCCATCTTGAATTAGTGTGTCGATTCACTTGCGTGTCATGGCGACGGCTGTCATCTCACTCCACTGCCAATAACCGGAGTGATGCCTCCCAGGTAGACAGTTGTGCTGTTGTGGGAGCGAAGGCGAGCCCACGAACCGGCGTTAATACCAGCGAATACCGTGACGCACGTTCAGCTCGACCGATCGGCTGGCCTGCGTGAACCGAGCCGACGCGCTCCACACATGATGAACAACCTGCGATCCCAGAGATAAGAGACGAGTCGTGACTCAACCCCGGCTGCGGCGCCGTCGAGCGCCCGGTGCAGCCAGCGTGAGGGGATACCGAGGGCACGCTTGAAAAACGGAGCGTCTGCTGCCAACCACGGCAGCGACCCCCGGGTCCACGGCAGGTTTGATCTGACTGCTGAGGTTGTCAGTTAGATCTGCTCACGATGCCTCAAAACGAATCTGTACCATCATTCAGGGAAGAGGACGGGTTCATGGAGAGTCATTGTTAAGCATCAGCTGATATGTTAGCATCCCATAAATGAGTGAAGAGGCCTTTGCGAGGCGGACAACTGTGATGAAGTGTTTTCTATTACCGCTACAAGGAAAGCCAAGGTGCAGGGAATGATAAAGTGGCCCCCCGGCAGACTGCAGCCGTAACGCTCGGGCATGCCAGGTAACATCCGAGATGAGATCCCGTTGAAGCAATGAGGGGATACTCAAGAAGCATGCTAGGTAATCCTGACACACAGTCATAAGCTTAAAGCAGCAGCGGGGCGAGTGTTCGCCTCCAACTCAGGGGATGAACAAGAGGGCAATTAGTCACCATCGTCCACACAAAAACGATCCTCGGCACAGACAGACACCGCCACCTTGTCACGCTCGTTTACGCTTTGGCGCGCTACGGGAAAGGCTATCGCAGCCCAGTCATATTCACTCTGCAATTAGATTTGCTTGGATTTATTTACTTTACGATCTTCAGCGGCAAGAAGACATCTGAAGTACAGACAAAAATGAAAATCTTCATTGAGAGTCCATTTCTCCTCTGATGGCCCTCCCTTTTATTTAACTCATCTATCTCTGTGTGAGACATTATCTCACTCGCTTTAAAACATTACACGTCATACTCTCTCCCACCTCTAATCGCGGCCTGGCAGTGTTAATGTAGCAATGACAGAGAAATCTTGTCCATGACGTCGTCTTTGCGCGCACAGCGAACACATGCCTGGTTTTCCCCGGAATTGACCTTTACGGAAGCATTGGACCATCAACTTCTGTTCACAGAGCACAATGATGTCACTGCATTGAATGGAGCGGTACATGATGAGGGGAAGTGAAGGAGGACAAAGAGAACGACATACAAACAGGGCAAGACCCATTTATAATGCAGTCTGATTGTGCTTACGTGCGTGTTCCTAAAACGTGTGCTTTGGGTGGTGTGTTTGTGCATCAACGTGCACATGTGAACACATGTGCATACCTGCGTGGGCGGATGGGACCCGGGTTTGACAAGAGAGGCTCAGAGAGCTTTGCCCAGTTGTAAAATATGGTGATGAGAGATAAAGAGAGGAGAAAGCTCATCATTAATGCAAAGGTTCAAAGACTCGGCCCCTGTCTCATCATCAGAGGGGCAACAAACACAAAGGAGATGACCAACTGACCCCCCGTATTTACCACCAGCAGGGAGAGGTGGACGGCACACTCAGAAACAGTTTCACGAAGAACACACTTTTAAATGTCTTACATCACCTCACACAACCTGCACAAGGACAAAGAAAACAAAAAGTTGAAATACTGTACGCACATCACCTTGCAGCAATGTTTAATGCCGGGAATATTCCTTTATATTCCATACATGTAACACAGAAATGTTTTATTTCTGTGTCCTCAAGGTGTTCCTATGCCAGATAAGAAAATGCAAAAGTGGTGCACTAATGCCGTTAGGTGAGACATTGCGAATGAGCCGGGCTATAAGAGGTTATTAGCTACAGATATTAGAGCCTGTAATTGCATTTTCATCATGCAATCTTTTCCCACCCCCCTTTATTTTAACTGATACTGATAGAAAAGAGAATCAAGTCAAAGAACGGGGAAGGCATACCTTTTATCTGATGGAGGTTGCACACGCAGGCTCTCTCCGAGCAGAAGGCACATCAACGGTGATCGTAAATGACAGCAAGAAAATCAATAGTCTCCTACTAAGAATAGCGTCTCTCGCCGTCATTGCAGTCTCCTGTCGCTTGCAGCATGGAATAACGGGGAATACGCGCTCTGAATTATTGCAAGCACATGCTCAGATTATTGTTACAGCTATTGGCTCGCCCCCTCTTCTTTCCCCGTGCATGTTCTCCCCATGTCCTCCTGTGCTCTGATTAAAACCTGGCTGTATTATGTCTATTTTGTTTTGGATTATTTCAGTTTGCAGTGAAAAGACATTCCCATCTCGGTCTTTAAATTGTTCATTTGAGAGGGTTTTAATGTGATTTACAGCAGAATCATTGAGAAAAACAGATCAATTCAGGACAACAACCTACAATGTGACACAGTGTGGGTCTCCTGGACAAAAACAAATAAAGAGATAATGTGACAAATCAAGACGAGCACTGGAGGGGGGTTTATGACCTTGTGTGTGTGCGCTGACGTCCCCCTTCCTCCTCCCTCTGAATTGATGCGGGGATTCCTGGTGCTATTTTTAGCATCTTGGTCGTGGAGAGCCGTGCGTGGGTGGAGGAGAGAGAGAGAGAGAGAGAGAGAGAGAGAAGCAGAAGGAAAAGCAAGAGGAGGGGAGATATGGAGGAGTGAAAGAGAAAGAGGAGGAGGAGGAGGAGGACGACGAGGGAGTGGGGGGATTTGCAAGGGGGGGTTCCCGTGCGGACTGCAGTAGCATCAACACAAAGCTCCCCACTGCGAGAGCTTTGAATCGTGACCAGACAGCCAGGAAAAACAGAAAAGGGAGCGCCGTGTCATTTGCTCCAAACAGGACGGTGCAGCTTTCATTGATTTAGCACGATTTTCCTTTTGTACACCAGGTTTAAATCACACAGCTCTTTGTAAAAGATGGTGGAAGAAACGGAAAAAAAAATGCATAGTTATATAGTATGTGGAAAAAACGAGCAGTATTGGGATGTGTAGTTGTCATAGCTCTGTCATTTCCATAATTTTACACCAGTTATGTCCACAACTCTTTGAGAGAAATATTTTTATCGGTTCTAAAAATGAATTTAAACACACTATAGACCTGCAGAACAGATGGGGTACACCCAGTGTGTCCATAATGATGAAAAAATCTATATCTATATAGATCAGATGTTTGAAGCGTAAGTCTATTTGTATCTTGCTAAATCAGCTGAACATTCATCTTCAACAAGCGCCCAATTTAAATGAAGTCATACAATTAGCCCCACACACACTGGAGAACCAGGAGGAGAGTAAAAGGACGCTTGGCATATGGGGAGCGGTTTTATTATTCATCACCAGCTGACTATTTTTAGCTCATGCTGCCATGTTGGCGTTGAGGGTTTCCGGGCACATTGGTGGCAGGTTTCCCTGTCACCTGCAGGTCACACGACGGGGGGAGACCCAGGCAGGGCACGCTGCAGAAAGAAATGAGGGGGGGGGGGGGACACGGGCATCAGAGAGGACTCCAGCTGGTTGAAATATTCACTCACACACTTAATCAGAGGCTCATAATTACTGAGGGAAACAGGAGCAGCCAAATCGCTGCAGAGGAGGCGCGTATATGTGGGTCTATGTGATGAAGAGAACTAAAAATTACAAACCAGACAGTCCCGACACCTAAAGGCTATCGGGGAAAAGAAAGCACACCCGTGACTGCAGAACAGTTGATTGGAACGGGACCCTACTTCTCCAGACTAATTCACAGCCACTCATGCAATATATTTAAATGTTGTTTACCACAACCTCCTCTTTTAGATGTTGTTTAACTGCTAATCAACTTCTACATCCCGGGGCAAGTTTTGCTTTCCTTCCCTGTAGTCTGGCATTAAGCCGAAGCTGAATTAGAAACAGTGAACAGATTGTGTGAAATATACTTCATCATCATCATTCCATCATTTCGACACAATTGCTATAACTTCAGGTTCATTGCTTTGTATCAGAAATTATTACGGTAAAGGTGCTGTGATGGCATTGGTTGATGTGGCAACCTGACCTGGATTTAATCAGTTAACTTCAAGTTATTTGACAAAACATAATTAGCTTTAGCTTCTGTCTGGTAAGCTGTTTGTCCAGTCTGTATTATTTATATTCCATGTGCATCTTTAGCCGACATGTCTCATGTCTCCCTGGATGTTGAGGTCTTTCTGTTTGACCGCCTCCTTTTTGCTGGACGTCTTCGCTGCCCGCTTGGTGGCGCCTGTTCGCTTCACTGCCTCAGGAAAACAAGAAAAGTGCAGAGAAAGAAGGACAAACCCGCTAGAAAACTTTAAGCCCCATTTAATCGACTTAAAAAACAGCTAATTTGATCCAAAACTGCTCTTTTATTCAAATAGAGACACATATGAGCCCATTGCATGTGTTAGGAAGTCCCTTAATAAAGAAAACGTGTTTCCTAGACAATATAACGATATGAAATGTATAACTGGGCATCACAACTTGTCTTTAGTTGACTGAAGTGCAGGAACATCTTCTAGACGGCTGCGTCTTTGGGTTGTTTGTTGTAATGGATCCAGACGGATGTGCTTGTTATTCGCCGGCCCACAACATCCTCCATGTGCCACGAAGCGTCTATTTCCCTACAGTTCTGCCTCTCTTTAAAACGTGTCCTTTTACTGTTCTGATCCCTCACTCTTCTCCAGGGAGTGGAATAGGATTTCACAGAACATTAAGTGGACGGTGTCTACGGGAGTAGTGTGAGGACGGGGGACGGTGGCGTTGGAGAGCGCCAGTGATCTGGCCTAATTAAGCCCTCTCCCTCCTTCTCCCCCATCGTCCCTCCCACCCACCCGCTTCACACCCCCTCAATCCCTCCGTGCTCTCCGATAGGTCGTGACTTTCGTCGAGGTGTGAAGGGCGAGGGGAGTGTTCCTGAAATTATAATCCGCCTGACTTTGGGAGAAAAAGGATTAGTCCAGCAAAAGGCAAACGCGTCAGCGTCACGTCTGTTTAACCCTTTATGCCAGTGTTCAAAACACAAGAATTAGCAAATGGACACATTAAGCCATCTGAGCAGGGAAGGTTTATTCCTCCAGAAATTATGTTGAGCGATGAAAGCACAAATCAAAGCACTGGACCACATCCAGCCCCCTCACTGTAAGGCAATCTGCCGTCAGTTTATGATGCTCCCCTTGCGGACTATATAGTCGGGGTTTACGTATAGTTTTATGAAGGCGTGAACTCTAAATGGCTCTGACCCAAGTATCACCACACAGCTGAGTGGTGTCAG
The DNA here is from genome assembly GCF_964276395.1 of Gasterosteus aculeatus. NCBI lineage: Eukaryota > Metazoa > Chordata > Actinopteri > Perciformes > Gasterosteidae > Gasterosteus > Gasterosteus aculeatus. The sequence goes on along the minus strand of NC_135690.1, from coordinate 9,549,759 downwards.
GTGGGTCAAAACCAACCTGGTTTTCCCATCTATTCACTCAATTACTACCCCATTGCCCCCGGTCATTAAAAGCAAATAGGGTCCTCCGCCGCACTGAGACAGAAAGGGAGAGCGCCGGAGGTCACGCTGGGACGATGAGCCCGGAGTATAAAAACACATAGAACCGCGCCATTGAAATGACGAATGACAGAGTGCGTTGGCGTCACGGGGAGGCGGAGGGATCGGAGGACAGGGAAGCCCCGCGGCGGCAGCACATGCCCCCTCCTGCACAACGGGCCCGGGATCGGGCAATGCGTCGGGTGATTGATAGCGGTGCCAAGACAAGATCTCGTCAGGGGCCCAGTGCACAAGGGGGCCTTGCAGAGCAATGATGGACGAGCCTGTAGACGCTACATAAAAATCGAACTAGGCATATATAACACATTCCCGGCTATCTTTTCTTAACCTGTAATGTATAGTGATAGAAATTTGTTTCGCAGTGCATCGCCGCGGACAGTGATGGATGTCAAAAAGGAAGAGCGGGAGAAAAGGCGAGAGATGAGATTCAGTTGTGTATGTGCGAGTAGACGCACTGTGGGATCAGTGAACGCATCCACGGTTTATGCAGGTATCAAAAACATATGTATACAACCTAAAAGTGTGTTATTCAGTGATCCGTTTTAGTTTTCAAAAGCATTCATTTAAAAACATTTACTTCTAGTAACACTTCTATAAAAGTATATTATTTAATATTGTTTTATTAACTAGATGAAAAGTGTTGTCTTGTTAAAAGCAATCTATCCATGTAGGAGAACACTTGATTACCCATTTACACACACGGTTCACATGTGTGCTGTTACATGACCGATTGCATGTAGTACCCTTCAAAATACATGCCCACACACACTGATGGCTTTTAATTTTCTAAATAGCAGAGAAATACAAGCAGATCATTTTTATGAATAAAATGCATTAGAGTCGTTTCAAACAAGTTAAAATATTTGCATTTATTTACAAATAGCAACTATCCACTCATTCTCATGACGCAGGAGTACAGTTTATACCTCGTTAATGTGGACCTGCATGTGCACACATGCACCACCACAGTGCATTGTCAGCCATTCAAATGGACGCCACGAATCTCCCAGCAGCTGATTAATATTAGATGGTAGAGCGGATAATACCCCGACAGAGGAGGCCTCCCCCACCACGGCACAAGAGGCTACGCACTCCGCAGTGAAGCGCTGCCTGCTGAGAACGAACCCGGCCACTGCTGAAGAGACACCCTTGCCGTTTTGAGCAGGACGCTGTATAATTGAGGGTGGATTTCATGAAACTCAGAGTGTGAGAGGATGAGAGTGTGAACCCGGACACATTTTTGCTTTCGTATGGCGATGACGAAGAGAGGTGTTTGTCTGCATTTATCTCTATAAAGCCTCCAATTGGATTTTTGGGGCAGTTGCCTCTTCATCATGAACTGTGATGGATCACATTCCCCAGCCACAGTTGTCAGAGGGAAATTTCAAGGCTTACATTTTTTATTTTTTTAAGTGTGTGAAGGACAGTGGGGGTAAAATGCTGTATGTCAGAGATTGTGTGTATGCATATGGATGTGGCCTTGGAATACACTCAATGCATGTACAGTAATTGGCTGACTGTATGGGCAGACATGCAGATGAGCCTTATAAATAGCCTAATATTGAATTACTCAGCATATATTTGGACAGCGTCTGTCTCAGTGTACACATTTCCTATAGCAATATCCTGGGGTATCAACAATTAAAAACATTTTTAAATATGGGAATCTCAGATAAACTGATAGAGAGATAGAGAGAGATAGAGAACAACTAAATATAACATGTTATTGATATATGAACATGTTATTACAAGAAAAATCCTTGTAAAACTGCTTTTATTTAGAGGCACACCCATTTCTGATTCATCTTTAACTCAAACACTTGTAGAAATTCATCATGTACATGTCAATGAAATTACTGATTGGGCCTTTAGGAGTTAAGACCAGGGTTGTTTGGACGTTCCCATTACGTCAAATCAGTCCTTTTTTTAGAAACCGACTGAAGCTCCTGCTGGAGATTTGAATAAGCGGAGTGCTTAAACTGAGAGAAAATATGGAATGAAACAGAATCCACACGATTTATCAAACACTGTGTAGTTAAATTTTGGTTTGTTGACTTTGTTGCGCTCATTTACTTTTAGATCAAAAAGAATTGGACTTCAGTAAATTAAGATGACTTATTGCAATAATGATTAACTGTACATGACTAACATGATCTGCACAGCAACGTATGGTATAAACACAAAGTTACATCCTGCGATAGAAATGATGTTCGGTCATGACTAGTGGAAGAATTATAGTTTGTGTGATGTTAGACAGTAGAATGATTTCTGGATTATGAATTAAAGATTATTATATCCTGTACGGCACTGTGTATCCTGCACACACGGCATCTGTAAAACCCTTTTTACTTTACATCATACACGGTAACATGTGGTTTATAGGCCTACAGTTCTTTCAGTCAATATTTTACCAAGTTTCTTCAAATGCAAAAACATAAAATGAATAAGTACACTAACCCTAAAAAAATGAATTTCAGGAAAACAGTGCTGGTAAGTGGTAAAGAGTGAATTAAGTCACAGCAAACCTCCAGCTCTGTTGCTCAGTAAACGGGCCATTTTCTTGAATTATGCAAAAATGTGCAGATTAGGTTGCTGCAACAACTTACTACTTATATTCATCCATCAGTGTAAAAATCACCTGATTCCCTGTTCCCCTCAGCGTCACAGGTAAATGTCTCCCATTAATAAAAAAGAAAAACTATTATTCAACAAGTAATAGTACATTCACATATCTGTATCAGGGAAGGAGTTTACCACAGGTTCATTGGAAACTTAATACGTATTCAAATGCATCTGCGACATGGTAGAAGTCCCCGCTTAGAGGCCCCCGTCAGGCCCCAACTGCAAAAACGAGAGATTGGCACAACCTAATTAGCATATCGAAGGATCTACCCAACAGATGGCATTGGATTATATTCAAGGCTTGGCTCGCGTTGGTGCGGTGGAGATGTCTGACGCGAGAACTGCCTCTCTGTGTGCTCACGGCTACTAGTTCCGTGCTGTAATCACGAATAGACACTTAACTGATCCCCACAAAAGGACGCGAGCAAACAGTTGACTTTGAGTGCGGCTGTGTTCCGTTCGAAAAGGATGATCTCAGACTGAATCGTTCCGTCTGCAGTGACTCAGAGAGGGCGTCCGAGCCGTTGCCCACAAGTTTAACCATTTGGATACAATCCAGACGTTTTGAAGTACTTCGTGTCCATATAATGAATCGGCGACGTTCTACCCTAATCGTGCTACAGCCGAGCGACCAGCCAGGTACATTGGCAGTCTAAATCATGTACAGTCTCCGAGCTGGCCGCGGGGCCTCCACAGGGTCAGCGGTACAGTAGCTGGCAGAGAATGCATCAGTTGGTAACATGGACTCCCTCATGTAACAGAACTAAAACATTATCGACTAACAGGGGAGTCCCGTCGCTCCTGGAGAGCCGGGGACTGAAGCCGAGAACCGACGCGACGTCGCACTGCTGTGAGGAAGACGATTAAACAGACTTATGTCTGCATTTCAGAACAATTAAGCTCGAGTAAAATTATTGATCTTAAAATTTGGGTTGTCTGAAGTCTCATGTGAAATACGCTTGACTAATAATAAACTTTTGTCTCAACTATGTTCAATGCAACCTCATATTATACACAGCACGAAGACAACGTATGAAAGGGTTGATGAAACCAAGAGACAACATTTTGACTAAAACTATTCTCATCTTAAATCAGCAATTTTTTGCTTTGAATGGAATATATGCTATTCATCAAAATGTACTTTATACTACAGGAATAGATCCGATTCTTTAAATACTTTACTCTGCTGTATATTGAGGACCGGATTTGGTCCGACGTATTCACCCGCTGAATAAATGAGAACGACATGAAACTGGAGAAAGGAGGAAGTCCGATCCTTCAAACTCATTAACATGCACATTAACATGGAGCTGGTCGGTACCCAAACATCACCTTGTGTCACGTTCAAAGAGGAATACACAGGCCGATGGAGCTCCTGCATTGCGTATTGATGAGTGGGGCCGGATAGGATGACGGGGGGAACGAAACCGGAGACCCTTCGCAGAATGAACCCGGGAAGGAGGCGGCGACAGTGGTGGCCGTCGCGGTGTGATTTTAACATTATCGCTTAACCAGACGAGGCCTGGCACCGTCCCCCGGGGAAGGGCCAAGGAGGGCCAGAGGTATAAAGGAGGGAAGGGAGAGAAATATAGAAGGGAGGGTGCACTTCCACTTGAAACTTAATTATGCATGGCAGGGGAGCTAGAGCGAAAGAGTGGAAGAGAGATGGATGGAAAGAGAAAGAGGAGCGGACCCACCTACACAGAGGGGGCCGGGGGAGGGAGGGCGAGGAAGGGCAGAGGACATACAAGCGAGTTAGAATCGGGGCGTTTCTCAGCGCTGGTCCACTGTGTCGACTGAGCTGCAGGGGATTCTTCTGAGCAGTAATCCCGGTCAGATCAACAAAACCAAGGATTGCGTTGCAAATCTTGCCAATTATCTGGCATCGACCGCAATTTATGTACCAGTGCAGAAATTTGCCTTCAGGCGTAGTCAGAACAGAGTTTACAAAACCAAAGCTCATTATTCCATTTACGGTAAGGAACAAATGTAGGTTACACATCTACAGCACAGGAGAACCAAGCTGAACAAAGACACTACGTCAGCGTGGGCCATCTGCACGGTTGCCCAAACTGACATTTCAGTGCTGACCTTTTAAAAAAAAAGGGAAAGAAAGAGTCCATGATGAAGGAAGTTACCATATGGCTTTAGTGAGACAATAGATTTAGCAAATTCTTGTTGAAAAGAACACTTGAAGGCAGATTATGATAATGTCGACCTGCTATTACAAACGTTAGGTTTTTTTGCAAAGTAGATGATTAACATCAACTTACTGGAAGTTAGGGAAGGGGGGCCGAGTTCCTAATGAAGCTACTTTACTGCAGACAAGTACTGAAGATAATCTACCTGCTGTTGTTCTCTTCCTCAGGGCTGAAGCATCCGTCTGAGTCTCTCTCACAACGTGCCCTCTTGTTCCATCTCCATCACACACTTCCTGATGGGGTGCAGAACTGGATGCTACACAAGCAGCTCAGCATTGAGGTAAAGCGTCAAGGAATATCAAGCCGATGATTCAGGGCCTGTGTGTGAACATACAACGCAAGGAAAGCCATTGGTTTGTCAGAAATCAAGACTACGTATTTTAATACTGCAACCCATTTAACAACAGTGATCGAGAGCCAATCTTCATACGCCTTTAAAAACTGCATCTTTAAACCAGTGCAGCGCACCTGCTAAATACTCCCACTCAGGAATATAACAGGCCAGTCACACACACACACACACAAGTGTATGGAGGGATGAGCGGGAGGGAGCGATGGACGGAGAGAGAGAGAGAGAGAGAGAGAGAGAGAGAGAGAGAGAGAGAGAGAGAGAGAGGTGCAACAGAGCGATTGGGAGCAGCTGCGAGGAAGCGGCTCGATTAATCATTTCGCAAGAGTCGGCCCACCGCTTTCTCCGACCCTCCCCCTGCTCATCGCTCCTCCTCTCGCTCGCTCTCAACAGGTGCGTTCGCGAGCGCTGAAATATAGAATGATTGCGCGTTCGTCGAGCAATTCGCGCGGACAGAAATGCGCGTGCGGATTCACGACCCAGCCGGGCCTCGGTGCATCGACGAGACAGCTTCCAGCACCGGCGTGAGATGCCGAGCGGCACGCGTGGACGTGTGGTCGCGTGGCGTTTGGGTGCCAGGTGACGTGACGTCACGGCCGGGAAGGTTTAAGGGGTTACTTTCAGGATAGGTTAGCAGTAGATAGACGAAGCAAAAGAGGGCGCTAGAAGGTAGCATCAGTTTTTGAACATATTAGAGTTGGAATCCCTGAAGGCCCCAAGATACAATCTTATTTTGAGTTTAAAATATTTTTGCAATATGTTGAGTAATGTTAAAACATTACTACTATTACTATTTTTTCAATGCAAATGATCCAATTGGCCTTTTTTTTCCGCCTCGTTCGTCTCACTTTTTGGATCATCTTCCTGCCAATCTCATCACCAGAAGAGGAAAAGAAATCATTTTTACTAAAAAGGGTTCATTTGGATTTGCAATTTTAACATACAATGAAATATATTTTTTTACACAGTAGGATTCCCCCAGATAGCTCACACACAAAAGAAATGAGGACAAAAGGGGGAGACTTCCGTATGGTACAGATGACACAGAATGACGTCTACATGCAGTTCCACGGTTCTGGATTGGTTTCTCAAACTGCAAAACAAACTAAAGTCTGAATGATTCATTCAGCATGCAATGCCATGAGATTAGTCTGTGAGCAGCAGTGTCACATTAACTGTGCTGCACGGGGGCATTCATCCCTGCAACGGAGAACGAAAAAAACGCCTGCAGTCGGTTTGGTGGTCGCTGCTGCTACACTGCCCTCTACCAGCTCAGCGCCATTAGTTCAGCTTCACCACCTCCCAAGGTTGAGGCTAAGTGGTAGTTAATGTCGCTGTATGTGTTTGCTGCATGTGCTTGCATTCTTCCACTGGACAGACTAAGCCGGTATAATGACATGCAGATGGAAGACCGTATAGTGCGAGAAACTAATTAAGAAAGTTGAGGTAATAATTGGCTTTGGTTCAGAGGCCACCCGCTACGGCAATCTCGGAACATTAAAAGTAGTAGAATAAAACTGACACCGTGCTTTATATGACCCATTAGAAACAAAGACCCCCCCCCAAACAACTAATGATAATGATGTGAAAAACGTCTGCATCATAGGTGAATATGGAGATACATGTTTGCGTCTTAGTAACATTTCTAAAGATGGGGAAAAATGTCCGCAGACATGAGGGGAGATCAAGAGGCAAGAAAGTTATTTTGGTGGCTGCGTCTCTCCCACCCTCGTCCCAAATCACCCAAGGCAGGCGCTGCACGATATGATATGAAGGCTTGTGCTCCAAGCAAAAAGTCTCATCACCAAAGGACTTTTGGATATTTTGTATAGTCCACAGTTTGTATGTTGCAGTGGAAGAGGTGCTGGTCTATACAAGTTTACATGAAGTCCAGGAAGGTAAGGGTACTAGAAAGATATTACAGTAAAGTAGATGTATTACTACATCTACTATATTACTAAAATATATACCACAGACCAACACAAGGTTCGAACAATAAGTCATAGTAACATATTTCTGTTATTTACGTCAACTTATTGTAATGATTTATACAATCAACTTAATTGTATACGTTGTCAGTACTCCAGCTCAGGTTTTTAAGCCAGTTCAACAAATTGTAAATGTCAACAAGTTTAATGAACTGAATACTGAGTTTTACATTACATTACATTACATGTCATTTAGCTGACGCTTTTATGCAAAGCAACTTACAATAAGTGCATTCAACCATAGGGTACAAACTCAGGAGAACAAGAAACAAGAAAGTGCAATTTCCTCAAATAAGCCAATTTACAATTTGCTATAGATAGCGTTATAGGTACAATTTAAATGCTACAAGTTTTAATTAGGGTTATGTCCAACAGGCAAGTTCTAATAACTGCAGTTCCTCAAACGACCACTTTTAATAGCGATTCAATTTCCATTGGACCCCCATGTTAAATTGTCCCAATCTACACAGAACCCCAAATGCACTTTTCATTTCATTATTCACCATTAAGAATTGTGAAACTACCGCATCGTACAACCGTTTTTTTCTTAAAGTGACGCAAAGGACGGGTCTCAAAAGGACCCATTTTACTACCACGATACAGAAAATGAAACAGTTATACTGTACAATTTTAGAGATTCTTCCAAACCTCCATTCCGGTTACATGTTTAATGAGAAAAGAAACAGCGTCAGCTCTCATGGCCGCCGGCAGGCTTCTCTTCTGGAGCTCCCCTCTGCTCTCCTCCCAGAAGAGAAGTGTCCTGCCTGCAGCATATAGCCTGAGTGGTGTGGTAGGAACTGTCAGCAGAACCAGCTGTGCAGGGAAAGTATAGCGGAAGTAATACCGGCCCGTTGGTGTATTATTTTCATATCACAGTATAAGAACTCACACACAAAAGCCTCATCAATGCGTTGTCTAGCTGTTACCAGAGTACATGCAATTGACAGTATAGCGTTTGAATGGAATATATATGAATGCAAGTTTGTCTTCCCCACAAAATTCTTATTGTAATTGTATTTTAATGTTGTCAAAATCATGGTCTTGAACCCCCCACCACTATACATGGACGCATGCAGAGTATACACATGAAGACATAAACACACACAAACACCATAGCACGTTTGCTCTTACACTTTAACTGAAAGAAAGAGCAATGAGAGCCATTTCATTTACATGCAAATTGACACCCACCCGTACATCACACACACAGTCTCCTGCCTGGCGTGTGTGTGTGTGTGTGTGTGTGTGTGTGTGTGTGTGTGTGTGTGTGTGTGTGTGTGTGTGTGTGTGTGTGTGTGTGTGTGTGTGTGTGTGTGTGTGTGTGTGTGTGTGTGTGTGTGTGTGTGTGTGTGTGTGGTGCTGGCACTCAGTAAAGGTGCTTTTTTGTCCTGCTGCTTTTCCTGCTCAATGAAAGTAGACACAAAGCAAAGGCAGATACAGAGAGGCTGTGATTTCATCTTCCATATTCAGTTTAGCAGCTTTTTAGTTGGCAAAAGAGACATAAACAAGAGCCATCAAAGAGGCCCCGTGCAGCCTGGTGTTTGTCATCTCCGGTCCGCTCTGGGTAATGATGGACTGAGGCCTTGAAGTGTCCTCTGATCAGATTTCTCCTGGTGTCACAATGATTTAAAGGATCACTTGAGGTGATTTTGCATTATACAATAATGAGCTTTGAGAGACCTTCTATTACAGCGGGAGGGGAAATGTGGCTGTAATGATGGAACTTGATACATTAACATTGATGTTTAGCAGTAACCCCCCCCAGAGTTGGCGGAACAAACGTGCTCATGGATGGTGTCACATGTCAGATGAGGAGAAGCGGTGCAGAAAGTACGTTTGAAACCAGATATCTGTCTCTCTCTGCTGGTTAACAGGAGGCAATGCATACAATTTCTCCATTAAATCACGTAAAGCTCTCTCTTATTTGCACGCTGTGTTAAATGGCATGCATTTGTTATATATATTTTTGGTGACACTTCAAATTTAACAGACATTTTTTAATCAGTTTAATTTTGGGGGTTTGGTTGAGGGTAAAATGTTTTTAAATAGCTTTCGATTTGGTTTGATTCCCGACAAGAAATTCTCAATTTCACAAGCAAGATTTACAAATCATTATTTTGTTGTTACCAACTTGTTTCTTTATATATCTTAAATAATGTGTATATCATTAGATATACACATTGACATAAACACAATTTCCCCCTTTCCTTTAATTAGGATAACATATTTATATGGTCTAATGTATACTTTCATTTATTTACACACATATATATATATATATATATATAAAACCTAACCCTATGTTTTGTCATTAATGAAACTGATCAAATGTCATATCTCTTAGATGTCCTCAAATGTCATACAATTAATTTAATGCAGGCTCAAGGGCCAACTCGTTATGAATATTATAATTGTTTATGACAGTTCAATCAATCAATGCCCAGAAGCAGTTTGCTAGATGCAGCAAATTGTTGTAACAAGTGTGTTGTCCCAATATCCGCAATTAAAACCCCATACACGCTAAATCATCTGTGTACAAATTCGTCTTGGGGTGTTTTGTCTGATAACAAAACTAAAACCAATTACAAAAAGAACAATTGTATGTACAACGCAATCCTTAAACCGCAAACGCAAAATAAAACCAATTAACCAATCAGTCACTGTGGCTGATTCAATTTGCTATTAAGCTTAATTTTGTGATGGATGCAGAATAGAGTAACACATCATCAGCAACACAATTTATTATCCATTGAGAGAATTATACGCCCCTCAGAGTGAGCAACTAGCCGGCTTACAGAGATTATTTATGTCAATTTGGAGCTAAATGGTTCGGCCATTTATGCATGTGTCCATGTTCCTTTATCAGTCAACACGTGCAGTCCAGCTGAATTGATTCATTTGCAACTTAATTTTTATAAATATTTTATTTTTTTTATACTGGTTGTATTGAACAACCTTACCAGAAATTATTATACGGGTCATTTAGATAAATCCTGATTTAAGTGTGGAGTAATCATTATCTTGCATACATTTATTTTCAAGGCACAAACGCCACTGACTTATCCAATATGGTGAGAGCCTTGTGGAAATATGAATGGGGTTGAAGAAATATTGGAATGTCACATTTTAAGAATTTTACTAGACTATTGAGTTGCATTGAGGAAGACGCATGATTCGCTGTATTTAGAGCTTAACCATTATTTGTAAGTGTCTTGCAGTCGCCCGGCCTTTACTTTTTCCATAATAAAGAGTTAGTAAAGACTTTGGGTTGCAATGTTTGGACTTTGTATCGATAGTTTTGCTTTGCATTAATTAGGGTGGAAACACATCAGAAAAGCGCTGAGGAATAAATGAACAAATGAACTCTGATAAAGAATCACCAAAAGCTTTATTTTACTGTTCGCTCAGGGCGGCAAACTTTTTATTAAGACAAAATAAACAATATTTGATTTTCTTTGTATTGTATAAGATGCAATCATTTTGCCCTACAGTAGGGCATAGAAGATAATTCATAATATATAATCAAATGTAATCTATAATTACTGATGTGTAGTATTATACATAATTGTGAATATTTTAAATCAATCTTGTCAAGGATAAGGCCACTTGGTAAAAGCTTCCTCGCAGCGCATGTTAAGATGATGTAGTTATTGCAATTACAAGCAGGTGGCCACATCTAACAAAACTGGATCAACTCCTTCATGCTGCATCCTTTCTCACAGCAAATGTCAGATATTTTTCCAACTGCTCGTCTAACCCGAGGGGACAGTGGGTACAAGGAGAAGACATCCTTCTCCGGAGCAGTTTGGAGAGGATTTTGGACCGCGGCGGTAGTCTGGAGCTCCTCTTCAGAGGGATACTCGTACCCTGTGAAAAGACACCTGGGATTTAGGCCTGGAAATGGATAGTATTTTGCAAGAGATGCCTTGTGAAACTCTAAAGAGGACAAACAGATTGATTCGGAGTTAACTCCAGTAAAACATTGTATTTGTTAAATTAACAATTCAAAAACATGTATGTTTTCCTGGATGAGAGGTCAGACATTCAGCTAGAACACATCGCGTCTACGCATGAATTGATCCAAGGCAACAAATCTCAAACAATGTACCTAATATTCACACAAAGGGGACACAAAGTACTTACAACGCGGGGTGTATTGATGCTGCCCGGGCTCCAAGTCCGGGATACTTCTCCTCAGCCGAGAGTTACCACAGGACGACACAGCCAGTCGTATCAGCTCTCTCCCGCACATCTGAATCCTCTCCTGTGCGTGAACCACACACACTGCAGTCACCAGCACCACCACCAGAGACACCAAACCCTTGGCAGACATTGTGCGATTGTTATTGCTCCTCGGAGTTGACGGTTGGGCGTTCAGGGAGCAATGGGGATGTGCGCTGACTTATGCGACGAGCTAGAAGGGGTTTATATAGTCAATGTGAGTTTCCCGGCGTGATGGTTTCGAAAATGCTGAGGCCACAATCTTTGAAGATATGTGCTCAGCCTTGGTAAAGGAAAAGCATGTCCTGATCTAGAGCTCAACGTAAGCCATGCAAAGCCCTCTCAAGGCTTAAAATCTCATTGAGATAAAAAAAAAAACTTAGTCTGACAATGATCTATGTCAGAATAACGTCGGAGGTATTCAGCGAGACATTTTGAGAATCAGACTCATAAAACATTGTACAGATGTTTGGGTTAAAAGATGTCTGAATGTGGTTATTATTTGACAAAAGTAGATAATAATAATAATAATATAATAATAATAATGCTATCGACTCAATGCTTACAGACTTTAATGTGGTTCAGGAAATCTGAATGTCATTCCATTGAAATTCTGCAAACTTGTTTTTACAGTGCACAGATTGGATGAAAGGGTTAGAGGCCCCCCAAGCTTTCACTTACTAAATGTGTCTCTTGGAGAAAAGACTCGAAAGAAATGAAAGGCAAATCAACCTGAAAGAGACTTAAAATGACCAATTTTGAGAGACACTACAATAGATACATGCATAACAACTACAAAAGAGACACGTCAACGAGAAAACGGTAATAAACTACGAGGCTTGTGTGTCTCCCTCCCGTGTAGGACCATATGTGCATATTGTAAAGCCCTTTGAGGCAAATTCCTAAATTTTGATTTTGGGCTTTTACTTTTTTTTAAATTTAATTTAACTCAATTGATGGTTCCTTCTTGCATATCCGTGCCAAAGTTTCCATTGTCCCATAATCCACACATGAACTATTTCCCTTCAGTATGAGTTACTTTTGCACCCTATCTCGACACATCTAGAGGGATGGGAGCTAATTAGAACATAGTGTGACTGGCAAGGACATGTGACGCAACTATTCACACACATGGTCACCGCAGGCCGCACTGTAGTTGCATAAACAGCCAAACAGAACTGTTTCAACATTCCAGCACTGATGAAATAAATTAAAGGTGGCACTTTAATGTCATAAACGTACTTCTGGCAAAGCTTGGCATCATGATGACGTCCGTTATTGGACGTCAGTGGTAAATACAGAGGATAGTGAATCGAAAACCTATGATTTATTTCCTTTTTAATCTTCATGGATACCATTACTTTTTTATTGTTATTATCATTCCACTATATCCACAGCTATTGCCATCATTAGTTGTCGTAATTTTGCGTAGTTATTTTGTTTTTGTACTTTCATTATATGGATAATTTATATGATGTGCATTGAATGTGTTGTGACTCTGTCATGTACTTTACACTCTGTTGCACTTTTGTCCATCCTGGTATGTTGTATGTGTACAGATTGTAAAGAGTTCAGAGGTTTTTGATCTTTATCTGTTCCACAATGTGTGCATACTGTACATCTCCATTGGTCTGTCTGTCCGTTTGCATCAGTCCTTTGGCTGGTGTCCCTTTGGCCTGCATCTATTTAGGTCCTTTCAGTCTTGGCTGAGTCACAGGAGACAGACAAAATCTCTCAGAAGTCTTTAGTTTTATTTGATGCTGACGACACTATTCGAGCCCTGGCATATTTCCTGTTACCTTATCCTGTAATACTATTAGACAGGCCGCATCGTCTCTGAGACGAATGAGCCAAGTATCTGCTAATGCCAACGGACTTCAACTTGAGTGTGGATGGTCATGTTAATAGTTGTGACGATACAAGAATGCTAAGAAGACAAACAGAACTTATTTTTGGGCAGATCTTATTATAAGTGATGCTGTGGGCCAATGTAGAATTATATCGGTGATTTTTATGTCATCCAACCTGATGTTGGTTTCGGGGTTATATTTTCTTTTATTTCTTCCTCAACGAAGAAAAATGATCAAACCATAAAATACTCACACATTTATGGAATTTTAACCTGGTAAATACTTCTTTTTTATTGCAACTGAGTAAAAGATTCGTATGTAATTGTCTATAAATAAAAAAACTCTGCAAAAAAATACAAAAAATAAGTTAAGAATGAAATACATATCATAAATATTGTGTCTTTCTACGAGGACCTTTTGTTTGCGAGAGCGTTGAGCCCTCAAATGATTTTGTACAACTCATTTGACACACAAGTGGACAACGTGCACCAAGGAAGCATTAGTTAAGCTATTCTGATGATTCGCGCCTGTTCACATTAAGTAATAATACACCAGACAGGTGGAGTCAGTGTTCCATTCTTCAAGGGGATGTGACGTTGTGAATCGAGGGTGATCAGAGGAGGTACAGGCTGTTTCGTCATAACCCGAGACAAAGCACATCTTCAGTCAGTACAGTTGGAAAGGTGGCGTAAACCAGCTGGTGTTGTGTAGCAGAGGGGCTGGTGTCCGTAGTGACCAAACAAAGAAGTTATTTTCTTCCCTCAAAGCAGCTCACTTCAGAAGAGTCAGAAGATCTTCCACCAAAACATTCTTCAAGAGAAAACTGCATTAAGTAATTAGCAACTATGGCGCATCAAACATGTTTAGGTTCCACATTCGCGTAGCATAGTTCTCTGGTTTGGTGCAGGATTTATAAGATGTATTTCCCATACATCAATGAGAAGCTCAATCAGATTAACTCTGCCACCAAAATAGTAAAGAACACGATTGACTTTTGCCCTCGCCTTACCAGGCAGGAGGCGCAAGAGCAAATCCCGGTAATCCTTGACAACAGAATTACACCTACGGTCGTGATTGCTGTGGTCACCCTGCTGCACCTCCCCTCCTCCCACAGCCGCCATATGAAGCATCGCACATGGGAGAGCTTTGCACTGGGGAAGTAATATATTCTCATTGTATTTCATAACGTCAGAAAACAGGAATGAAAATGATCCACCAATGGTTTGAAATGGTTTGTTAAGATTTCTTTTTTAATACAATGTAAGAGACCAAGTAGTTAATTAATAGCACTTCCAATGAGAACAGTTCTTCAGAAGTATCACACTCATGTTTTGGTGACTTTGGCTCTCTAAAAATGTTACTACTTGACCTCCTTGTGTCAAAAATATATTTCAGTACAGCCGGATTTGATGCGGCCCGAGAACTATTCTTGGAAACGGACGAGAAGCCGTCTAATGGGAGCATCTCGTCCATTTCACAGAGGACTCATTACCAATAGCGCGTAAACAGCATCTACTGTACAGCCGAAGCTTAAAGCTTTACCCAACTCGCTGCTGCCTCCGTTACCCTCCCTTACATCGTTTATCTTAAGTCCCAAAGGCTTAAGACCTGGAGGCAGATTGGGTCCCACAAAATCCAGACCCTCGGACGATAAGGCCATTTAGTGTCAGCAAGGTTGCGACTAGCGGGCGGCCAGACCTTCGTTCTCGTGGACAGTTTGCCTGCCGCTGGGCCGATAGTGTGTCTCGTCGTCAGACTCCTCCAGCCTGGGTTCAAAGCACGTGTCAAACTTGCGCCTCAGACGTTTCCTGAGCTGGAAGGTGCGCTCGGTGTTTGTGCACGTATACTCCTGTTCCTTCAGTTTTGCATAATAGTCCGAAAACTTGTTGAATAGGATGGAGATGGGCATCCCATTGAGGATGATGCCGAAAGAGATGCAGCAAAACGCCACACAGCGGCCAAGGTAGGAGATGGGGACCACGTCTCCGTAGCCCACAGTGGAGATGCTCACCTGTCGGAGGAAAGGGACAAAAGCTAGTTAGCTTTACTCTACTATTAAAATAAGAAAATCTGGAGGAAAACGCCTACCATGCTGTATCTTCCTGCGCTGCTGTTTTAGTTATTTGACATTTAACATGAAGGGCTCATCATCATGGTGTCTTTCATTCTGCCTGAAAATAACCAATCGGCCACGGAGGGTTTGACGATTGAAAGTAATCAGGACAGATCTGTTGCCCGGTTGCAAAGTTAAGAAAGAGGAGGATAAAATAAACCTCCAAGAATGCTCTGCAACACTTTCCATCTCCCAAATGCCTTCACTGTGACCTGCGTGACACTGTATTAGAGGAGATTAGACACTTACAAGTTACCAGCTGCCACCAGATAAATTAAATCCACATGTCCCTAAATGAGAGGGCAGGAAATTCAGAAAACCAGACTGATGATGTACAAGAACCCTAAAAGTAAGCACAGTTTGAGGTTTAGGGTTCTCATCATAGCTGGCAGTGTGAGAAAAAATACAAACAGAATCCAAAGAAGTCACGGATCCTTTAAGCTTGACTTCCTGCACAATGTCTATTATATACTAGATAGATAATCAGGGAAATATACTGCGCCATATGATTACATGGTTAATTGCCAAGTGTGCCTGACATCATTCTATTAGCTAGAATTGACTATATGACTTTTCTACTATTCAGAATTAGCTTTCTCCAATGTCGTATGTTGTCTCCTCACCATTTCCATGATTAATATTATCAAAAGAAACAAGGATTTGGTCCTTTGTCTTAGTATGACGTCCAGATAAACCTCCATGGCACATTTTAGGTCAGAACACCTCATTACATCATGGAAATCAAACAACTTCACTGGGGTATATGACATGCCCTATATTTTTAACATAAGAGCCTGCTAATATTACAGACATCTTTTGTTATCAAAGTTGGACAATTACTGTTTTTTAATTCTCTTGGTTTTCTATCCCGATCTGTGAGAAGCACCTCATGTTCTACCGCCAAATAACAATCAATGAGTGTCTCCAACCTTTTAATCACCCCCTATTTTTTTTAAGTAGTGTAATAGTTTCCAAAAAACGTTCATTCACAACATCCAGCCCTGAACAAAATGTTTAGAACCGGCCCTCCAGCATCTCTACAGCCACTAAGTAGAATGGTATGTCTTGTTTGTTGACTGCATGCACAAACAGACATTTAGAAACAACAAATAGTTGTTTTACAGTGAGTTACACTCTGTTACATCTTGGCAGACTGCATGCAGGGGAAGAGGATGGAAACATCCAATCAAATTAAATGCTTTGCCAAAAATCTGCTCAAAAGTAAAACTGATGTTCGGAAGGTGCATAATTACACAAAGGGAAGGACCGTTGAGCGTTCCAATACCCGTAGTACCATATAATAGAACATGCCGGAGAAAGACTTATTATATATCAATACACAGTATGTCAAATGGAGAAATGCTCCCATCTGGTCTCATTTTGCAGTGTACGATCAAGCACGATAATCTGGCTATTCTCTGCACACTGGAGGTTTGACCAAGAGGGTCCATGTTGGATAAAGTGGTATATCCAAATTGAGTACGGATTGAACAGTATGTGTAATGTCAAGAAACAGTGTGCCACAGCTTGAGAGGCTAAAACCGATTTGGTTACCATCTTTCTGTAGTTGCATGAAATCTGCTGCCAGTGAAGCTGGTTTATTGATCGGTGGAGCCACAATAAGAGCTCACAATATGCTTCTGTTCAGCTGAACTTTCGTCTTTTCTGACTTGGCAGGGACCAAAAAAACATTACGCATAATCCTTACTGACAGCCATGACCGAGCTCTTCTTTGACCTCTTCAGCACAGCACAGCACAAGTGGAAGAGCTTACCAAGGTTCAGAACCAGGTTAATTGATCCGAGTCTAAGAGGCAGCCGTAAAAAAGCTACTAAAATCCTGCTCCCCAAATTCTAATGCATCAGGTGGAAAACCTCCAGAACCAAACATTTTATCGATTTGGACGTTGAAGTTTATCGTACTCACCGCCGCCCACCACCAGGCATCTGGAATGCTGCTGAATGGGGTCCCGGGCTGATCCATCTCCACAGAGTACATCAGAGCAGAGAAGGTGAAGATGCCCATGGCAATGAACAGAAACAAACAGCAGACCTAAATAACGACACAAAACAATACGTCAATAACGGCGCCCGTTCGTATTTGCTTGTTTGCTTCTCCACAACACTGTTTGTTTGTTTTTAATATATTATTATGATTTTTATTTTTGTAAGAGATGTTTCTATATATTTACTAACTGTTGGTAATAACTGGCCTGCTGGTTTGGCCTTTTTTAGGTCTTGATTGTAAATGAGACCTGGATCTCAATTGACTCCTCTGGTTGTATAAGTCAAATTAATATTTGAAAGTCAGAGAGCAGAGCAGAAGTTACCAAGATCAAGTAAGATTAGAATGGCACATATAGTTGTTTGGATAAAGTTTGTGTCAGACAATAGCCGCTGGGTTCCAAGATTGTATTTCGCCCAATTTGTTTTGCGTCTTTTGCTCACAGGGACTGTTTGCCTGAATTAAATCAAAGCCTGCTCAAATGTGATTTGTCAATACGACTACAAACTCAAATACACACAGAAACCATAACGCTTCCAAAACCCAAATAGCAGTCCCCCTGCCTACAGATTTCCTATATAAATACAGGAGAGGTTTATAGAAATTACACACGTGTCACTTCTGTAAAAGGGGGAAAAAAGCTTAAAACACAACATTGGCACTTTCATCTTAGCTTGTAAGCGACGGAAAAACAGTAGAATATATTAGGGCTCGTATTTATGAACAGCTAACAAATATCAGTCCAATATTCACTTCACGTTTTGGTCTTTAACAACCCTCCGGAAGGAAATATTTTCCTCTTTAGCCACTACATTCTCCACTTTGTTCACCAGCTAGCACTTTAGTTTCCCTGTTGGCAGTTTGCTTTTGGACGGATTAAGCACAGCCCAAAACAGATAAAACAACTCAAAACAACAGAAGGACAGAAAAACAAAAACAGCAACCCAAAAGACAAAAATGGTTGACAATTCTGTGTGCGTACTGCGAGTTTTGTATACAAATCCATACCTGCTCAGAGCACTGTCGAATGGTAAAACCAAACGCCCGCATGCCTGTGGAGTGACGAGCCAGCTTCAAGATACGGAAGATGCGCATTAACTTGACGACTTTCAGCACCTTGCTGATTTTACTGACTCGTGCCATGGTCTTCAAATCTTCCTTTGCACTGACGTCTTCTGAATCCATGACAAAGGTCTCGAAAATGATCTGGAGGAAGTAGGGCATCACAGCCACCACATCAACAAAGTTGAGGGCGCTCTTCACAAAATGTTTGATGTTGGACGTTGTAAGTAACCGCAAAAAGTACTCCAGGGTGAAGAAGAGGATGGAGGATATCTCTATCCACTCCATGTAGGTTTTTCCAGCAAGTTTGTACTGCCTGAGTTCGTTTACCGTGTTCATTGTCATTGCAACAATAGAGATGAGCACAAAGAGACTGGAGAACACAGCGAAGGCTTTGGCTGACAGCGAGGAGTAAGGATTCTCCATCAAGTCCCAGAGGATCTTTCGAAGACCTCCAAGAAACATGGCTTTGTATCCCTCGTCATCTTGGTGAGGCTTGATCTCGTCAATCAACTCTTGGTTCACCTTCAGTTGGTCCCTGATGTCATCCACTTTCTCCTCAAACAGAATGCGGCAGCACCTGAGAAGAACAGTATCATTTATTGTCTATTTTTACAAGAGTGAATACTGTTGGAAATATAAAAACAGCAACAGACAAAGCTACACGATGCATTTAGGGAGTATTAAGTACCTACAACACACCTTGGAGTGTCCTTCAGTTTCAACCCCCAGAATGACATCTCTTGCTCAAAGTTGACCGGGCAGAGACTGTCCATCACCCACAGCACGTTACTGCAATAAAAGTGGAAGATGTAGTGGAAAAACATGGGATCCCTGTCAAAAAAGAACTCGTCGTTCCGAACGTTGTAATCGTCACAGAGAGTCAGACGCTTGACCGGATCATCACAGAGGGCAAGAACTCCAATCCTGGTTTTCGGGTGTTTGAGAACCAAGTGCTTCGGGATGTGAAAAACCTTTCCACCTACGTTTAGGTTGACAATGTTTGACCTCCTTGGGTTTGGTACTGATTCTTTTGGAGTTTTCTTTGGCCTAATTTTCCCATCAGGAGCGTCCAGGTTGTCCATAGATGTCCATGGCTTCACAGAGCTGTCCTGGGAAAAGGGGAATTCACATTCTTGGTCTTCGAGGCTCGTTGAAAAACTTACCTCCCGTTTGATGGTCGCAAAAAGACTGGAGCGACGTTTTTTCAGTACTTTCAAAGCAGGCTTTGAAATTTCCATTGTGACAATTTTTCAGAAGACAAAGCAACGATAGTGTTGTGCCAATCAAGTCAGTGAAAAACAGATCTCCATTTAGGCAGAATTTTCTCCTCCGGAACGAATGCTTTTTGGGTTGAAATTAAGTTCAAGTAAAAGCTACCTTGCATGTCTCTCAGCGTGCAAGAAGATCAACTGCATGGGTTAGGGATTCATCCTCTTTACTGATTCTGTAATCCTATTGCTGTTCATTCTATCCAAACGGAAGTTAAAAATACTGCTCTCAAGGATTAGTGTTGTGATTTAAGGCTTTGAGTTCTGGGAAAGGGGAGGGAGGGGAGAGAGTGTTGTGATGATGAAGTTCCAATACTAGAGCTTTGACACATGACGTTTGAATCAATGCTGCCAGTAGATGCATTGTCTCCCTCCAGCTTCAGAACGCCAAGATTATGTCCTGTTATATAAAACATGACCTGTATGTGAATGTGCCAGAAAAACATGTAAGCTGTTTTATGGCACCTCGCACTGTATCAATCGCTGAGAAGCAAAATTGAAAGTTGAATTGAAAGTTCCCATTGCCAAATAATAGTGCAATCTACATGTAGTCTGCCATATGTCCTGCACGTTGACAAACTCTGTTTGTTGCAGAATTATCTCATAACCCGAAAATATAGATTGTTTTGTATATTTTATATTCAATATCCAACACATTTTCAAATTGGGTTAAGCTAACAGTGACAGGTAATTTTATTAATTCATACAAAGTAAATATGAATGATATAATTTAAAAAAACATGTGTGCGGTGGTATGGCCCGTGTTTCTACCCTTGACAGTTTGTGTGAATGGTACTGGCCAATCTCCGGAAAAGGAAATGGGATTCTTAAATTAAATATAAATAATAAATAATAATTTTAGGTATTGTTTTTAGTATTCTATTCGACCATTTTTTTTCAAGTGTAACTCCAGTTTATATAAAATTGTAATGTTTCCCTTTTTTTTAAATTACAGTTCCTATATATCCCCGCTGTGCACCACGTGACTTCCTTTCCGGTCTAACCTGACAACATGGATGCCAGCCGCGTGCAGCCGATCAAGCTCGCCAGAGTAAGAAAATAACCAATACGATCAAAATAGTCGTATGCAAACGGATCAATGGCTACATAAGCAGCTAATGTTTCATTCGGTGCCAGAACTGTGAAGCTAGATGTACTTTTATAGATAGTTTATAGGGGACGGCACGTCGGCGCTCGTGCACTCGCCATGGAGGCCCGTCCATGCTACTAGCTGCTAGCTTGTTCGCTATTAGCCTGTTGTGGATTATTCAAAGTTAATTCAGTTCACATCAACGAATGGTTTACTTGAAAAGCTTCCTTCCTCAATGTAACGTCTCCTTTTTCAGGTCACCAAGGTGCTCGGAAGAACTGGTTCCCAGGGACAATGCACACAGGTAAACGTTCACATGATGTCGAAAAGTTAGCATTTTGTTCATTTTACTATTCAGAGAGAATCCCTGAATGTAATGTTATAAACGTTACTTCCGCATTGAAACATTACAGTATTTCCGGAGAATCTTTTTAATTACGTTAGTTAAACGTTTCTTCAAGTCATGTCTGCACGTTCTTCGTTAAGCCTCCACGAAAGACAATGATCCCGTTGTGGATTGAACTGTTTAAAGTGGTTCGTTAAAATAGTTCTGCTAACTAACGTTAGCTGAACAATTAGTATTTCAGTTTAACTCTTGATAGCACACTTTATTTGTTTAATTTAAAATAACTTGTCAATTGTTACTGTGTAATTAAGACAATGGCCCAATGACTGTGATGTTGTTTAATAACACATTAACGTAACGTATTATATTCTAACTGTCTTTCCATCTGATTGTCTCGCAGGTCCGTGTTGAGTTCATGGACGACAGCAACCGCTCCATCATCAGGAACGTGAAGGGCCCAGTCAGAGAAGGAGATGTGCTGACACTTCTGGAGTCTGAAAGAGAAGCCAGGAGGCTGCGATAGGTGAGGGAGCACAAATTCAGCCACACGTCTCACTGAAAATGGTTTCACCCGAACGGTCAGTCATCTTAGAGACGGGCGGCTTGAAGATCCGTTCAAACTGGTAGTTGGTTGGCACTCGTCTTGTGAAACGCGCAAAGCAATAGGAGATGGGAGTAGTTTGTTGCATCGCATGACAACGTGGCAGTGCATCATGGTCAGTGACCAGCACGCCATCGATTCAGCATTGCACTGCTGCTAAAAGGTGTTTTCAATGGAAAGTTTCAATTTGTGACTTAAATTAGTGTTTTTCATTACATATGTTTCCTAATATCCGGTCTTCTGTATGTTACAGGTGTGGACAACTTAAAATAACCTATTTTCATTCAATTGTAGTACAGTAACACCAGTTTGCTCTCAAGAATTTAATCCATAGTTGACACAGCTGCTACAAAACTCAACACTAATCTTCTCAAATGGAGGATTATTCCAGGGCCTTATGACCTGTGTAGTGTTACGTAATAGGGTTTATTTCTTCGTAAGTGTATTTTCCACCCACTTTAACTCTGATCTGATATGGGATTGCGTACCACTGGCAAATGGGTTCAACCAAATAGACAATGAAGCGAGCTTCTTGTGGCTCCATGCTCTTTATTTGTGTTGCCCCCCTGCCTCCAAAAACACAAAATGAGTAGTTTGACAAAAATCCAAATTGAATTCAGTCAACTAGTTTGATGTGCATTTATTCTCGTGGGTTTAGCTCCGGTCATCAGGACTCCCTCTATTCTCTCATTTCCTCCTGGTACACCGGGGGAATGCAGTCGACAGCTGGCTGAGTAGTTTAAAATATATATATATTACAAATTAGATTTTTCTCTATTACCTGGATTTAGAATCCTGCTTTTTCTGTTCTATAAAGGCACATTTTGTTTTGGGTTGAGATTAATGATGTCTTCTCTTCACAGTGCCTCCTGACGTTGAGGTGGAGCAGAAGATTCCATTTGGAATGGCCTTAGGTCTCACTTGATCAGATGCATTGAAATAAATTTGGCTATTAAGATGAGTGAATATCCTGTGTTCTGTCTGTGTATTAGTTTCCGTTCTTTTTTTACAAAGAGTAATTGATTTTTCAGGTTGCAGCTGATATGTCTTGCACAATCTTCTCTCGTAATTATAGATTTTTACGGCATATTCAAGGTATAGTCAGTGTAAATGGACAATTTCATCCACTTTTCAAGAGTCACAAAACCTTTAAAATGCCTTCAAAATAAAGTGATGAGTTTATTATGATCTAGTTTAGTTTTGAGCATTAACTATTTAAGCAAGTGCTGGGGTCCGTTTCAAGAAGCGGGTTTAGTGGAAACTCAAGAGTTTGTTAACCCTGAGATGAGGGAAACTCTGGCTTGTCTGTTTCACAAAGGGAGTTAACTAAAGCTCAGGTTCAGTCACCATGGTAACCGCCTGTGAACATAACCTGGTCGGGAGCAGGTTTTCTCCAATAAACAAGAGTTTCTTTCCCAGTCTCCTCCCTCTTGACAGCAGCCCAGCCAACCACACAGCGCGCTTTCATTTCCTCATTCATTCAAGTATTCTGTATCAGGCGGATTTTAACGCAGTTTCCACATATGCACAAAATAAGATGTTACGTTAAAGACTAAAGTGTTTTCTTGAACATGTCACGTCCTTTTCTGGGCGATCCTGTTGATGAAGAAAAGCTTTTACTTCGCAGGGTGTAAAACACGTCAGGGGAGAATATTGAGGCCCCTATTAGATATATTGCTATTTCCAGATAACTACTTGTTTGAGGGGTATCGTTTTTTCTTCACAGTCCATCACATATGTACATCGCCTCACCTGTCCTCTTATAACTAATGTCCCCCATCGTGGACATGCTCTCACATACGAGCACATCCTTTGTGTAGTGTATTACTTTTTTCTGCAAACTGCAGTTTCCTTTAAAACATTAGAATATTAGTCAAGCTGCTGTATGCAGAGCCGTGAGAAACGTGTGCCTCGCTCTGAAACGTCTTTTAAACGTGTTTGACACAAACCAGTGAGAGCCATTCAAGAGGAGATCCACAGGATGCACCTGAATAAAACACATAGGTTCATTCCCATTGAACCAGTTTTTACAAACAAGATTCTATATATGAGCACTACTAACAGTAGTGCTCATATATAGTGCTCAAATGTATGGATTTTGATTAGTGTGTAAATTAAATATTAACTGACAACACTATATTGGAACTTACGCCGTTTCTCTTTTGCTGCAGTAGGGTTGTTGCTTTTCTTTCTAATTACGGGTTCATACTCGTCGCGCTTGCATTAATATTTCCAGCTCAATAGGGGGGAATATATTGTTTGTGGTGGTTGCCATGGTAAATCGTATCATGGCTCCATTCATGCTGCCTTCACACTGATGGTGCATGCGCTCAACTCTGAGTGAACCTGCTCCGAGGTGATTGAACCAAGTCTAAACAGCTGTTCTTAAACCCAAAACTCAGAGTTCCCCATCTCAGGGTAAATCAACTCTGGGGCAGATCTTTTAGATTCTAAATGTTTTGCTCTTCTATTGAAAAAAATAGCTTTTTAGAAGAAATTAATTTAGCTTTATCGATGTCCCCTAAACCTGGCAAAGATCTTCCACCATGTAACCACATTCTTTCTACTGCGATTTAAGTCTTTGCCTGCATTTTATCATGAATTTGTGAATCTTGTATGAGCAGACAAGCTTTATTAAGTCCCGATTAATCCAATATGTGCTGCCTTTTGCACACAATCCAGGCTACAAGGATATCGCGCTCCCAAGTGCTGTCCTCAGCTTGTATACGCTAAAGAATGTAGGTTTGAATCCAATTATTTGTGGTAAATATTGGACAAATTTCATTGAATTGTTTCAACTACTTTATACAAATCCTACGGCTATGATTGTTTTGAAATGGGATTACTCCCCCGCACCCCTCGAACACTTGCCGGATGACGTATCATTGGACTGGGATTACATTTGGAAAACCATAACTGGAACCGCTATTGTTATATATTATTTGCCTGCATTATGTGTGTGTGTGTGTATTTATATACATATGTGTGTATGTATTCTGCGGATGGATGGATGACTTTTAATGCATACCTTGGATATCAAAACATTTTATCTAAAAAACAACGTAAATGCCCGACTAGGTACTTTATTTCACATTTGAGTCTGGTTTATACATCCACTCCACCCCATTTTAGATTTTAAAAGATGTATTTTCTGTTTTTTGTCACTTTTAACTTTTTTTAGTTAGTTGCACAAACCATCAACAAACTTTCATTTACTATTTAAAAACCTCTAAACCTGTTTGAGTTTCCATTTCCCATTTGATAATTTCCTTCTCAGCAATATATAAAGTAATGAGCATGAACTCCACCTGGAGATGGTTACAGCACAGGTGGCCTCAACCCGTTGGGTTAATTCCTGACTTGGGATTTGTTGCTTGTGATACCCCTTTCTCTCCTTGTCTTATTTTTACACTGTGCTTAGGCAAATAGGGGAAAAATACCCACAATTATTGTTATTACTATCACAAACATTAACAAGAAATTCTAATCCAAAAATCATTCAAAATGCGTTCATTGGGCATAATCAGTTCTTATTATTCTAATTATTGTGTACATACTTTCTCCTCTGCTGTTCTGGAGGACGTTTTTATTACCATGGTCGGGTTCTGTTACGTCCAGCAGAGGGTACCACCGCTCTTCACACTGCTCTCTCACAGGAGTCTTGAAGGATGAGTTCCATCCATCCATCCATCTGCAAACCGTTTATCCTGCACACAGGGTCAGGGGGAACCCATGCAGACACGGGGAGAACATGCAGACTCCACACAGAAAGGCCACTGGCCACCTAACATCAAATAGTTTTCACACCATAAGTGGAATAAATGAGGAAAATCCTAACTGACGCCAATTTGGGCTGCATTTCTGAACGTTCCTCCCATATTCCCAGACCTCTTTCCTGTTGCCTGCCTGAATTCTTGGCTTCAACATCAGAGTTTGAGAGTGAACTCTCGGAGATGCTGAAGAAACAGACATATTATGTGAATTGTTATTTCAAAGTGTTGATTATAACCAAGCTGTATGAAAAACATGGACATTGAGTAGAGATGAGTTTTCTGCTACATTTGGGCCATTTAGCTTCATTTCATTTTCTAAAATATTTCCAACCATGTTTGATGCATTTTTCCTTAAAAAATGACTGTTGCAGACATGAAGGTTTTGGGCTGGATTGCATCTCGAGGTTCGAAGAAGGAGCCCAGTGTTGGAACAAGAAAGCAGGACTGTTTGAGTTATGAGTTGTGGCTCCTCTTTGTATTCTGTAGGCTCAAACATCTCACCTTTTCCAATTCAGTTTGAACGAACCTCGCAAAGGGCTTAGAATACATCTATAGCGGAAAAAGTAATGAATGTAATGTGGAGACTGACTCGCATCCTATACACAGAGGACTGCACGCGTTTTTTCCCTTCGCAGCTCTTGAGGTCTACATGCTTTAAAGAATTACTGTGGCTTTTGCCAAGAGAGCGTTAAATGGCAAAGTAAAATGTGAAAACTGACACCAATCCACATGATGATCCTTGCCAGCTATTCACTGACTCGACATGCAAGAGGGAAAGCGTGCTGGCACTGGAAATGGAGACAGCGATACGGAGAAAGTAACCACTGCCTGACATCTTTTTTACGAATGTGGTATGAAAAGAGGCGACAAGATCGGATAAAAGGCTTTTATCTAACAGAGATCAGCCCGCATGCTGGCGTTCAGCAGAGTTCACTCCTCGTGTTACACGTGAGCATCAACAACAGCCTGTTGCACCCTGAGAGCACGTGAGAAAAACAGCCTCCGTCTGAATGCATGATTGATGAAGCCACTGCTTCCTTCTCTGACTGACCTTTGACCTAATAGTAAGAAAGATAAAGGGAGGAAAAAAAAATGAACAGTGAGAAAAGGCACTAAAGTCTCCAACAGTCTTATTTAAGAAGGCTTCACAGTCAACTCTGAACACCCACGTCATCGTTGTTCCTCTCCGTGTCTTTGCCTCACTCTGACATTTAGACGTACAGGTGGTGTGTGCTTACCATCACATGCATGCCACCGAGGTCAAACGCAGCCTGCAGAAAGCAGCAGCGGTGGAGGCGTCGGCCCGTCGGTCCGTATCTGGGATCTAAAACGTCTTTGCCAGACGTTCAAATGAGGACGTGGAGGCCTCAAGATGTGTGGAGGTGTGGTAGCTGTTGGAATAACGCTGCTGTTATGACCGGGTGTTTGTGGCTTTCTAGGATAAGACATACGTGCACGCAATCTGTCGAGTGCTTGGATTTTCATTAGCCATATTATTCTGGGCAAAACAAGTCGGGGAACCGGTGCAGTGCCAGGGTCCATTTGGGATTTAAGTATTTGGACTGAAAAAATTGAGTTGAGCAGAACAACAGCTCATAAAAGCAGCTGATCAGGGCTCATGTTCAGATCTTTAAAACAGTTTTTTAATCTTTTGTTCCTCGGTTTTGAGCTTGTTCCCGTTCCATTAAAGTGGATAAAATATAAGTACATATTTAAGTGAAAGACACAATACAAATGTTTTTAAAAAGCCTTTCAAGTATTTCTTAAGCAAAAGAATGCAAGTTTTCAGCAACGTTTGTCTCATTATGACGACAAGTTCTGCCTTCGAGAGTATTACACGCATGCGTTTTCTATATGCTGACATAATATTCACGCAGAAGCTGATGAAGGTGAAACCCCTTTTAACTACTTTGTATCCTATTTAGTACTTTACATTGTAACAATGCAATGCAGTCCAAAGGTATGTCTAAACTTTTGATTGGTACTGTACATTATAAACCTATTTATTTTACTATTTGTAAGGCATGAAATGGAAATATAGGCCTCAAAACGAAGTGCAAGCCTATTGCAATTTAATTTATTTCCTCTGTCACTATGTGACAGTTTGACAAATGTTCGCTTGTATCTCCAGTCGTATCTTTTAAAAACTCTGGACAGATTATGATCCCCGTGACAGATGTGCTGCTCAGCGACATGAGGGGGGAAAGAGGAGGTCATCTCGCTGCCCCGGCTCTTTGCAATCGCCGTGACTTGGCACGAGGCCCCGGGCCTTGTTCCCTCCACGCTGTTTAACAGGATGTGCAGCAGGGAGGTCGTGGAGCGGTTGGAGGGCGCGGGTGGTGGGGGAGGGAGGGGGGGGGACTCTGATTTACAGACTCTGAACCCGGCAAAGATCTGGGGTCACAGCCCTCGTATTTACCAACGGGGCCCACAGGACGCCGAGTGGATGCCAAAAGGATTCTCACCCCAAAGGTAACTAGAAGACATCCGCTGCCGCTCGTTCCCTCGCCTCACTTGGTTACAGTTTCAGTCTTACTTACAACATTTCCCTCAAAACACTGAACTTTAGTACACTCAGACTCTTTTAGATTAGACGAAGATTATCCTCGTTTGCGGCAATTAGTCGTGGCTGGTCTAAGTAGGCTCCAGGAGGGAAAGCCGGGTTTTCACAGTTTGCAGCAATGCTGAGAGCTTTAGAAAGGGGAAATGCTGAAAGATTTAAAAACCTGGCGTGCATGGCACATTTCTCAGATTATTATGTTTACCTGGAAAAGCACAAGGCTTTAACTCAACGCTGTCCAGGAAATAAGAGTGAATCCGATCCAGAATCCAAAATGCTGAAATATAAAAGACCTTGACAGAAGTGAATTTGGAAAGCTACAAAGAAACACTTGTGTGTTTGTGTGAGTGCGGACAGCGAGAGAAATATACTACGGAAGCATAAAAAAATAAAAACATATCTGAAGGCTGACACTGTTTACTTTCATGTAGGCAAAAGTGCAAAAGATGAAGGCAACGTTGCGCGAAGGTCAGAAAAACAAGCCACTCATTTAGTTTTTTGAAGGTTCCAGTCCACAAAGCACGAGACCTGCAAAAAAGATAGCTGCTCCCACTTCCCAGTTCCCTGCACCACAGCGTCACAGTACAAACAACAGGTGTGCAGACGGATAGAAACAGTGGCGAGCTGATACACGGGGTCAAATGCATGAGTACTGGCAGAGCGTGCTGGCTGATATAACACAGTCCCGTATTGTTCCGGAGGTAAAAACAAAACAAAAACAAAGGTCAAATATGATGTGATCAGATTATTTTACATGATTAGACCTGCGATTTTAATGTTGCTTCACGTTGAACTTCTAGACGGGTGTGTGCTTGTTTATTTGCTCGTGAGCAGAGATATGCATATGTATGTTTTGTCTTGCAAGAGGCAGTTGATTACGAGCCTGTTAGCTCTGCTTAGAACACGCGACTGGAATTAGGAGGAATTTGCCGTCTTGTCGTTTTTTCACTTTGGATCTTGTGAAGAGTAATTAGTGAGATTTAGAACTGCTGGCAGGTGGGTTTTGTTGCCTTTGGGCAGAACCAGGCTGGCTGGTTCCTCCCGTTTCCAGGTCTCTACAAAGAGCTGCGCTAAACGGCTGCTGGCGAGTTTACGTTGGCTCTGCAGACGAAATACAAAGTTTCCACAGAAAGCCAATTTTAATGGTGTTAATACTTGGTGCTGGATGGTGGTTGAGAAACACAAAACATGCATTCAGCAGGTCCCTGCTTGCAAAATATTCCATAACTTGAGGTGTTATCTAACGTGAATGTCAGTTAACAAAAATGTTAACTGCTCCTCATGCTGAAGTAATAACGACACTGTTGCCCCGCTGACTTGAGGAAAACTCTTTGTGAGGCAATTCAATTTCAATTAGGACTCGGATCTTTGAGATTAACGTGGATCATGGCGGTCATTAGAGACTCTGCAAAGAACAGATGGTCAGAGGTCGTCAACTCAATGTGAGATCTGATCATTCTAGAAGTCTGTAATACACAACGAGCAGCTCACACCTGTAACCCGGCTTTGTCAAAAAAGGAACAAAATCTACCAGTTAATCAGAAGGGAATATCTGTGTTTTTTTGTGCTGCTTTCATGCTGTTGTAACAAACACAGAATGATGTGTTGATTGCTTAACTCCGGCAGTGCTGTCACGCAGACTTTGAAAACAAAAGTACAGTCCTCCTAGATAAGAAATAATGGACAAAAGTGTGTAATTCAATCAGAAATGTCAGCGCTTAAGAGTGCACAGCTGCTGTGGTTCGCACCCCCTACTGTTCAAGAAGAACACTTTGTAACTCAAGCTCTTCTTCAGCCCACCAGCTGCTCAGCACTGACAGTTACACACGTCCTTCCCAGATCAGACCCCATTCACAGTCAGATCTCCTCCATCCGACCTGCTTCCACCTTCACTGCCGTTAATGACAACTAATGGGGCAGTGAATTCGTATCAACGTGATCAGTAACATAAACCCAGTGGCCTCAAGCGCTTCTTACTCCATATGCTTATTTGAAAGTTCCACAGAAGGCCAAGAATTCATGGGAATCAAGCTTAATAACTGGGGTACATACCACCAGGGGGATCATTTAGGAAGACAAAGAGGGGCGCGGATGTGTCCTCCGAGACTCTGGGGAGACTAGACAGCTTCACCGCTCAATACATCTGAGGTTTGGGTCCCTGACATGTTGTGGAGAGCTCGTTTAGGACCCACAATGGCCTCATTGGAGATAAATCCCAGACAATGTAAATATGAGTTTGAGTTTTTTATGGCTACTGCATTTAGCGTGGAATTCATCCTTGACCTTGCTAACTTGTTTTGGTCTCCAGATGGATTTGTATCTATGTACAACAGCAGGGTTTCTCCTTGTGTTCATAAATGAGTGCTTTTCATGCAAATTCATGAAATTTATTTGATTTTTTTAGATTTAATACACTGCTGTAGAATGACTTGTTGACATATTGCGCTGATTCACTTCTTAATGAGAGTTAAATGAGACAATCGATAACGCAGCCACGCCTGCCTGTTTGTTTAGTTATTCTAGCTATTAAAGATATATTTTCACCCCCAGGAAGAACTGACAGCGGCCACAGCTGCCGAGGTCAACCGCGGTCCAATCCACACTCAAATTTACACTGTCCAAATGGTGATATTTGTACATTCTGTACTTTTGTGCTTCCTGCCAGCTGCGACCCTCATTGAGCCCGTGGGCAGTGAAAGCACAGAACAGCGTGAAGAGTGTGGAGAAGCGAGCATGTATGTGGACCATGAATCAGCAGGAGAATGTTGCTTATGACCCCCAAGAAGTAAAACTGTCTCAGGCCCAGTCAGGCAGAGGCAATAACACGTTCACCTGTGTCACGTTGCACGTCTCTG
Organism: Gasterosteus aculeatus; assembly: GCF_964276395.1. Taxonomy (NCBI): domain Eukaryota; kingdom Metazoa; phylum Chordata; class Actinopteri; order Perciformes; family Gasterosteidae; genus Gasterosteus; species Gasterosteus aculeatus. Next base: position 9,518,736 of record NC_135690.1, on the reverse strand, counting down.
CCAATGAGTGCGTCGAGCTACAGATGCTACGACCGTGCATCTGCGCATGCAAGCAAAAGATGCGTGCATGCACACGCGTTGATTACAGTCAGCTGCACAAACAGGGCACCGGGACACTTTCTCATATGGTCTTGCGTGACTTTGGTTTTGACCTCAGAGGGAACCAATTGAACAATCTGTGCAGGATGTTGTAAAAGCAAAGCCCATGATGATCTTTAAAGTTGTTCAACAGACACAAAGCGTCCTAAAAAAAAGGCAGATGTCAAGAATTTGTGTGGGAACCGAAAGAGCCCCTAGATGTTAATGCCAAAGGGGACCGTCCTTTTCCAATGACAGCATGTTTGAGTCCTCATAGGAAATCTCCCATATCCTTTCTGCCTGCTCGCGGTTTGCTCTGAAACCAAACCGGAGGAGAAATCAATCCCACCTCGTCTCTCAGAAAATAACAAAAAATGTATTTGCTTCGGTGCCGTGTCATATTCAGCAATTGGCTGCTGGTACAACAATAGCAAAACAGTCCCCAAAAAGGTTCCCAGTGGTCAAATGACATAATACGACTGGCTGAGCACCACTGGGGGGCAGTAGTGTGTCTTACCTGGCTGCTCATGCAGTGGGATGGGAACTGGTTGAAGGCGGTCACGGTGGGTATCAGGACCAGTTTAATCTGCAAACATGCCGGTCTTTCCTCACTGGTTTGATTCCTTTTTTGACAGAGAATAATGTTTGTTTTTTTGTCAATTTGTAATTATAGTTTATCAGATCAATCTGATTTCTTTAACACGGGAAGACCAACATTCTGCTTATCCCTTAACTTCTTCCTTTGTAAGCTCATCCCTTAACTTCTTCCTTTGTGTGAAACAGTTCAAGCAGTTGGCAAAGTTGAATTAGAAGGAGAGAGGCACAGGTAATAATTAGCAAGGCTGCATTACCTTGAGGTATAACAGATTCAGGCTCCTGGCATTATAAGATAAGATAAGATATTCCTTTATCAGTCCCACAATGGGACTAATATACAATATGTATCCCTGACGTGGCCTCCTGGGACAGTCAATGTAACAGCGTCTCATCTTTGATGAAGCACCTCAGCTTTAGAAAAAGGGGAAATCTATAAATTCAATAACGCATGTGACATAAAGTCCATTTCTGAGCGCGTCCCCACCAAAAAACTCAATCTTCTCCTCCCTATTTCTTTCTCGCTTATGAGTACGAGGTGAGCAGCATCGTTGTGTGTCGCTCCCCGAATCGCTTCTACCTTTACCTCTCCAGTCCATCATGACTGATTCTTCTACACATCAGTCATGCCCTTCATTCACTCACCGTGAGCCCCGCTGATCGTGTCAGCGCTCATGAATTTGTCATGATATGTGAAATGAGGAACATGCTGGGGGCCGGGTGACATTTAGTGAGGTGGGCAGCGGGAGACACTAATGAGTGCCAATCGATGATGGATGAGATGTAATATTGAGTCTTGGATATTCATACGTTGGGATTTCAATAAAATTCCTTCTCGTAGGTTTGTCCCCCATATGAATATATTCAGCTGTACTTTCTGACAAACGGGTGGAGGAAGAAGAAATCTGGGAGTACAAAATAAGTCCCAATTGGAAACGATCACAGATCACAGTTCGTTCCTGGGAAGAAGGGAGTGACGGCTTTCTCTCGCTCTCCCCATCCCCTTTTACGTGACTCTGTCTGTGGCTGCGCTGGGATTTACAGATGTTCTGTGTTTAGAATCTGGGTAAAAGGTCACCATGGCGGCTGGGGATGGGAGCGGCCATTTTTGAGAATGGAATAAGCAGCTGTGGGGACGGTTAGGATGAGGGAGTTGAGGGAGTTTGAATGAGAGGACGTGAGACAGATTCTCGCAAGTTGTTATTTCAATAAAACAATGAAAATTAAATTATTTTAATTTAATATAAATATAGTCTATACTTTCAATACAATGAGCCTATTGACCCGATAGACCTTTTCGTTTTTGGCTATGATGCAATACGGATATTAAAAGGATTTTACCTTTACTGTTTGACTATTTCATGTATTTGTTTCATACTGATGTGTCTTGTGGCACTTTTGACTTTGTAGTTTCTCTGTTGTGTGACTATTTAAGATGATTTTTTCTCTTATAGAGAAGATTTGCAGCCCACTATTGACACTTTTAATAGACAATGCTCTTTGCACTTGCTTGTACAGTAACATTTTCAATGTTGGACTATTGTAGTGATGTACTTTTAAAGCTATTAGAATTATATAATTATGTATTATTATATATAAGTAAATGGGCTGAATACGTCTTCTACCGCTGACAAATGAGTCACAGGTGTTTAAAACACTGACTGGCAGTATGTTGTCAAATTATGGTGCAACTTTGCGCGTATGGTGGAAACACGTCGCCTGTGAGTCATCCAACAATTACAGTATGAACTTTTTGTCAAACTGGATTTCTCAGTTTTACTCATACTATGCTATTCAATTAATCTCAAGAAGCAGGTGTGTTTCAGAGATGCCGTGTTCCTGCACCGGAAAAATACCTTTCAACCCCTTAACCCCACTTCACCTTCTTCAGCACTTATTTCAATATATATATATATATATATATATATCTCAGTGATAATCTTGCTAACTGAGAGTAAAGAAAATCATCACTGTAGTTGGTGTCATATCGCACTGTGTGGACCTTGTGGCTCTTCATGAAAGGAAAAGATCATAAACAAGTATTTTAACTGGAGTACAATAAGTTGTCAGGGTGGAGACAATTCTCTGTCAGTGCTATCACAAATAATAATGCCTGTTTATTGCAGTCCGGACTCTAAAGTGGCTTTCCCCTCTCAGCAGTCTCTCGGTTACCTTTCACCTACTTAGTCTGGGCTGCAGACAGGAGAGGGTTAAAGCAGCTCCTTCTTTGTGGTCTGGCCTCAGGACCGGATCATGCAAAGTCTATACAGCCTCATGGCGGAGGTTGTAAAAAAAAGAAAAAAGAGAAACGTATTATGGGCACTCTGTGTGCTGTGACCTTTCCCCTAATTCCCACAGTCCACACGTCTCCACAGCAGTAGGTACTTTCTGAAGATCACCTCAGGCCAAATTGTCTGCATATTCCTCTCCTGGCTACTGCACAAAGTCACTGACTTTATTCGTCTCACAAAATCATTTCCAAATCCACCTGTTTGTCTGTCTTTCTGACTATCTATCAGAGAACATAAACTTAAATGATGAAGTATTGTATTTTTTGCCTGTATTCTTTCTCATACTTAATGTGGTTTCCTTTATATTACAGATTTGACTCACACATGACTTTTTTTTCCCCTCACAGGAACGATAAAATGATAAAGACGTAGAGTTCTTCCCTCCACGGCTTTGGGAATTAATGGCACAGAGAAGAGGCTTAAATTCTCCCCTTCCATATATATCTATCTTCCTTTTAAAGGTCTGTAAATGAATCTTTCATATGCGAAAGTGTGTGCAGTGCACTTCCACCATAATGGCATCTGACAATTTCATTTTCACTTTTGTAATGTGTATTTTAAGAACCAGGCCCGTTTACTGTAAATCACGGTCACGATAGGTCTGCAAGTGACTGTTCTTTAATTTACTCTTAGAACAATCACACTGGGTTTTTCATAACAGGGTTAACATGAACTCATTTTAATCCAATGTGAATGTGATCCAATGTGTTTCTGTGCTGATGAACAATCCACTTTAACAGAACCACTACTTTGTGTAAATTCAGAAATACATAAATTGCACTGCTGGCGATATATAGGCTACTATAATCTAGATAATGTCCTCCCTGTCTCCCTCCTCCGCCTCTGACATGAATAGTTAACAGGGAGGTGGAGGAGGGACAGAAACCTGAGAATAACTGCCCCCCTCCCTCTCCTGCGCTGGCCAATGGCAGGCTACTTACAGCTCAGGGTTGAGGGCTGTGAAACTATATAACTGTGGTGCTCTGATTACTCAGTCAGGATACGTAGCTCTCAGATTAAATGCAAACCTCTGCGACAGGACATCATACACTATTCAAAGAAGTCATCCTGAGAGTTTGGGACAAGCGGCAGCAATGAAGACAACACTGGCAACTCTAACCCTCTGCCTGGTGGTGCTCATGGCCATAGCTTTCCCTTTGGAGAAGAAAGGGGGCTCATCTTCCAGCAGTGGTGCCAAGGAGAAGCGTGTACCGTACGCGGCTTGGGATGACGTGAACGTCATCGCCCACGGCCTCCTGCAGCTGGGCCAGGGGCTGAAGGAGCATGTGGACAAAACCAAGGTCCAGATGAGGGACATTGCCACCAAGCTGAAGGTCTTCAACCGCACGGTGACCGACCTGGGGAAGGAGAGCCAGAAGCTGCGGGGGGAGGGGGAGGCCCTGAAGGCTCGAGCCCACGGGCTGGAGGACAGAGAGGGACACCTGCTCAATGTCACGGCCGAGCTGAGGGAGAAGGCAGAGGAGATGCAGCATGAGAGGAGGACGATGAGCGAGAGGATGAGCCGGCTGGAGGAGAGGGTGGACATCATGCTCCAGGGAGACTCCGCGGTGCCTGACACAAACCCCGGTGCCAAGAACAACAGTGATGCTCACAATATACAGGTGAGAATGCAAGTTTCTGGCGTTCTTTTTTGTCTTGTATTTACCGTGTGGATTTGTTTGTGTATAGGCATAAAATCTTAAAATAAGGAGTTAGTTTGGAAGAAAAGGGAGCTAAATGAGAATCCTTACTGTATACTAAACCTAATTATATAGCCTCATAAATCCAAGAAGGGCCTCAGAAAGTACAAACTGCTGTTTTACTGCAGCAGATGGTCAGCAGGCTTGAACTTAAGTTACTGGATGTACTTTACGCATGCACCGTCGGCTCAAGTGAGGCTCAAAGCAACTAAAGCCAAATGCACAAAGGGCAGTCAGCGGGTGGTCGGTTTGAGGCAGGACGTGCAGTACGTGCAGGAACGTCCAAGAAGCTCCCACACAAAGAGCCCTGCACGCTCTAAGAATGTGTGCGTGATTGTTCCCAGCTGGCACATTTTACAACCTGTAGATTTCTGGGCCCATGCGGCGCAGCGGAGGTGGTTTATGTTAGTTGCGCTTTCTTTGTTTTCCACGTCTGGTTTTACGATGTATGTGAGACCGAAAGGCTTTATAGTGGAAAACGCTATTACATAACGCATAGCGACACCTCGGACGGTTGGACAGAGTTTGTCCTGTGGGAAAAATCTCAATGAAACCCTGAAAGTGGCGTGTTGTCGTGTTCATTCAGGTTCTAAAGTTCGGCGCCTTGGCACATTTTACTCACAGGTGCCGTGTGGAGAAAAGTGACACTGCGTTTTTATTTTTTAAAACGTGTTTTCTTTGTTTCATTTTATTGTGTCAGCCGATGCTGGAGGCTCAGAACAAACGCATTGACGACCTGATGGAGCGGATCAGACTACAGCAGGAGAAGCTTGACAAGCAGAATGTGCGCATCAGGACTCTGCACAGCCAGGTGAGGCTGCCGTACGAACCGCTTACGCATAAACCCCCCCGCGTTAACCATCAGCATATTCGCATTCTGTCAATTCTTCCACAATCTCACGTTACGTAACCCCCCCTCTCCCCCCTCTCTCCCCCTCTCTCCCCCAGGTTCAACAGTCACGACAGAGAGCGTCCTCGCGCAGCAGCAACAGTGACGCGCAAAGTGGCGTCGCCGAACAACGCGACTCACCAGCCGGTAAGTAAAGCCATGAAATCCATGAAATCCCCTCCCGACACTGTCTTAAGTCGACCGGACGCCCGATGTGGCGGACCATCTGTTTAGTGAGGCTATAGAGAAGCTCACATCACTAGCAATTAAAATCAAGGAATCTAATCAATTTGGGACGAGCTTCTCTGCGCAGCGTGACGCCACAATATGTTGGAGCTTTTAGCAAAAGCTTTGGCAGTAAAAGCCTATGGACGCCAACTCATATAAGATACCATTGGCAAAATTAAATGATTTAAAATTAAAGAGGACATCTTCCTTTTTGAGACCCATGTCGTTACTGTTGCCTATTCCAATCATAGTACTGGAACAGAGATTTCTTTCAGAATGAAGCTCAGTCTCAGTGCTCCTCATACACTTATTACCAAAGGCAGCTTTCATCTTTTCATCATCTCTGTTCAGCTTTCTTACTTTGCACCTTACATCACTGAACGTCAGTTTATCCCTCTGAGAGGACGAAAAGGATGATGGACGAATCGCTGGATTAAACCGAAATGGATGCAAATTTAAACGGGAGATTTGAATTAACATATATTAAATAATAGCCTGATAGATGAGAAGTGGGTGAAAGGTGAACACGGGACCATTGACCAGTCGGTTAGTACAAATCACAATAACCTGTCAGAGAACTGCCATCAGCTGGATTTGAGGAATGAGGAAAGAAACAAGCTTCTTTGGCAACGCTTCAACTGGGGGAAAGTTCGCTTGTCACTGAGGGTGTTCAGTAACGTCTCACAGCTTCAATAGGATTACTCACACCGTTCATTTCTGTGCTCGGGGGCAGGAGGCTTTGTACAAATCTAGCATGCAATGATCCTCAGATTACTGTCCTTGTGCCTGAACCAGGAAAAAAGGTGGGAAAATAATGGTCTATATATTCCTGTGAACTTTGTACAGATATCCACCACCGTCTTCAGCCCCCCCTTTAGGACCCTTAGAGCAAAACAAACATTTGTATATCCCTCAAGAATGAGCAACCTTTCCCCCAGATCTGTCAGGGAGTCTGACACCCCCCCCCCCTCCTCCTCCTCCTCCTCTTCACTCATCCTCAACCCTCCTCCCCCACCACGACGCACAGCCTCCCCTTCTCTCGCATTGTAATGAATGAGAAGAAGTGTGCCAAAGTTCAGGAAAACCCCTGACCCCAAGGCCACAAGAGGCGACCACGAGGTCACACCTCTGGGGAAAGGACATCACACACAATGGGTTTTGTGGTTGTGCGGTCAGCTGGTGTGCTCCCATTAAAACAATATGCAGGCGAATATATGGGAAGGATCAGTGAAACAAGAGCAAAACCATGTTTTTTCTTTGTGGTGTGGAGATATTCCCAAGATGACGTCACCCGTAATAGAAAAGGATTACTGGGGAGAAACCCCCTCCCCACCCTCTGATCACGCCCCGGCCATGCATCAGCCATGCACCAGCCATGCACTCCTACGTCACTGACTGGCTGCTGTGCATGTGAGGGAGGTGTGTGAGTCAGGGAGGAGGGGGATTGCAGACAGGGAAAAGGGGGTTGAGGAATGTGAAAGGCATTGGTAGTTTGTGCAGTGAAACGACCTGGAAGGCAAGGCTGCCGTAAACAGGGAAGACTGCCTGGGAACTGGGAGAACCAGGACACAAGTTGTCACTATGTCTCTAAAAGGGTGCGCGTTTAAATCTCCGGACTTACAGATAAGCTCGTTCCCAACAATTGCGTGTTGCTGAGACGTTGCCCTGGTGTGAATGACCATCTTATCAATGCAGGACAGAGTAAACAAGTTTGATTGAGTTTCCTCCCCAAATTTTTTTTTTTTTAAAGTGAAGCCAAACCTGTGTGTCGGCCAAAAGATAATCATCCTGTTCTGACTAACGGGCCTTAAAGGACCTGGTTGTCTTACCATTCTTCTTCTTCTTCTTCTTCTAGAGATGGCATCAGATTGTCATGAGCTGTTCCTGAGAGGAGAGAGCACAAGTGGGGTTTACACCATCCAGCCAATAAATGCTGAGGCCTTTAAAGTGTTCTGTGAGATGACAGCTGGTGAGTGGACCTAAACTCTGTTTGCATTTTGCCCTTTGTGTCCTTCTCAGTGGACGTTAGCGTTTGCTGAGCACGTGGACAATCAGTCACCAACTTTATCTGACGGTTGCTTATTTGGTTGACGGAACGTGTTCTAATGATTGTGTTTCCGACTTTCTGTCCAGATGGTGGATGGACGGTGATCCAAAATCGTCAAGATGGCTCAGTGGACTTTGACCAGCTATGGACGGCCTACAAAACCGGCTTTGGCAGCTTGAATGGTAAATGCCCTTTCGACTTTGACCTCCCTCTCACTGACTAAACAGGAGCCAGCCGGCGGGTGCAGATTAGTTCACACAGCATTACTGTCTTTTACAACCACTGTACATCAGGATCCATCTCCCAAAAGGCATCTTATCACTGATAACAGATCAAACAGAAGTTTTCTCACCCGTTCCCCGCTTATCTTTTCTTTCCTCTAGGAGAGTTCTGGCTGGGGTTAGAAAAGATCCACTCTATCGCCAAAGACGGCGGCCACATCCTCGACATTGTGCTCGCCGACTGGAGTGGAGACATGGCATCTGTCCGCCTCCCCTTTCACCTGGGCGGAGAGGAAACCAAGTACTCGCTAAAGATTCAGAAGGCAGACGCTTTCAGCCCCTTGGAGAGCTCGCTGGCAAGTGACGCCACCGCCGGCTTGACCTTTTCCACCCGGGACCAAGACAACGACCAGAAGAACGACACCAACTGCGCCAAGCACCTCTCTGGTGAGTTGGAAATGATGATCCCGATCATATATATGTATTTTCTAGAGGCCAGTTTGGGACGGCGGACCTGACCGGAGGTTGTCCTCTTTGTGTTGCTAGGTGGCTGGTGGTTCAGTAACTGCGGTCGCTCCAACCTGAACGGCAGATACTTCCAGAGCCCTCCTCCAAAGCAGCGGGACCAGAGGAAGCAGAGCATCTTCTGGAAGACCTGGAGGGGCCGCTACTATCCCCTGAAGTCCAGCAGGATGATGATCGCCCCCGCTGTGGTCGAAAACAAGTCATAAAGAATAGACGGAGACAGAAATAAAGTAGTCAAGGCGAGGATGAGTTGGAGAAAGACGTATATTTTGGACTATTCTTTCTTTTCTTTGTGCTTGGTTGATGAGTTGGTTTCCATTTGCCTGGTTATCTCCCTGTGAGGTAGAGCTCCCACTCAATATAGAAGAAAAAAAAGACCTTGCATTTAATGAGCACGAGCAGATTCCTCCCCCGCATCTGGAGCCACAGATTGAGAAGAAAAAAAAAGGACAAATAAACACTCGTGGTGGAAAGTTTTTTCGTCTGACGATCATCTGTTGGCACCAAGCGGGGGCCCCTTGTCAGGAGGGAATCGCAGGGCGAGTCGCAGCCCATCCGCTGTGCCCGGAGCCACAAGCCACAAAAGATTTCCAACAAGTAACGACGCATCACCAGACACGCGGCGTCCACCGTGTCTGTGGGCTGCGGTTCAGCTTGAATGTGGTTTTGTAGCCAATAAAAGTCTGGAGACAGATTGAGAATTGATGGTTAAAGGGTGCATGTCGGAGTGAAATGCAGTCCAAGCGGTGCAGACCGAGTACTGATTTTAATCTGAGTCGTTTCCCACATAGATGGACGAGATTTATGTTTGAAAGCATTATATAAAGTAATAAATCACTGTAAACTAGGATTGCAATGCTGAGAACTATAAAAAAAAACGTTCCAGCCTTTTGTATAATATATTTTATGTCTGCAATTTTGAATCAAATGATGCGTATTCTCTGACTTAAATCTCTTTAAGAGAGATTTTCCTGATGTTAAGTCATATTGACTTTTTTATCATTATCTGTTGTCTGTGTAACTTGAAGGTTTGTTTTTGTAGATGTTCCCTTTATTTAAGTGTTAAAGAATCAATATATATATTTCTGGTGGTACATGTTTGTAATTTATAATGTATTTGTTGTGTTTGCCTGATGTGAAATGTTTTTTTTAAGAGAGTTTAATCATTGTTGGTGCCATAGAGAGCCAATAAAACTGACTTAAACTAGTACGGCTTTTTGTCCGCATCTTTGTGTGACTTTGACAGCAGATCGTTACACCAACATAAAACACTCAACCGACAACTGAAGCAAAACCCAAATTCACAAAAATATCACAGCAAGGTTCTTAAGGGTTTAAGAAAATATTGGTACACTTAAGTGTCGTAATACTGCAAAATAGTCATAAGTTATATATTAATAGTAGTTAATACTGTATGGAGTCTGAAAAATACTGTTACAGGGACTGTGGCTTAGATCTCACTGACCTCATTCTAAGTAAAACTATTATAAACTAAAAGTGGTTTCTCTACAGTTAAAAAACGTCTCGGCCAAATAACTGTTTGATTGTCATTTTAATTCTTAAACTGCACCGCCACTTTTATTTCTAGCTTGTTTCATATTTTAATGACTGTTAATGTTTTTAAATTTTCTTCTATGCACAATATGTTGAATAGCAACCTCTGAATCGTGAACTTGCTTGGACATGTTCTTCCCAATGTCCGTCACTTTTGTAAATATGGTCAGAAGCAGCTCAGGTGAGTTCATCAGCATCCTTATCAACCCAACCAAATCCGGCCTGATAACGAGTCCTCTTTGGCCCACCGACCAGTCGAGCCAAGCCTTTATATTGAGCCACACGTGGAAGATCTCCTGTAGATTAGTTATATTACGTGGAAGCAAACTCCAGGAGCTCTGAGGTGTCAACTTCGATTTCTCACTGCACCTCTTTCTGACTCCGTCTAGGTCTTACTGTTAAGTGTTTCATCCCTTCTGATCCGCTGGCTGGGAATCGACCTCTGTAACACCTGATCTCTGAACTGACCTCTTCAGGTCGCCGCATTATGCATCATTTAAAAACATGGGCAGAGCTCTTGTTACCGGCAGAGAAAAATGTTGACTAACTGGTTCTCCAAATTCTATTAAAGTTCTCGTCAGGGAAGTTGCACATTTCTGGAAAAAAAAACACGCCCATTTGCTGTGACAAAGGTTCACTGGTACTAAGACTTTGCGCCAGGTCTTTATGCCGAGGGGAATTCATCTAATCTCTCGGATCAAAGAAAACACGAGCATGTGTCACGACAAGAGAAAAAAACAACCGAGCCGCAATCAGACAACATCACTTGTAGCTACTCTAATAATAAAACCGCAGTAAAGGAGAGCACGTGATTGATTCATACATTTATTCATTATCATGTACAAATTGTATTCCGGTGGTACAAAGCTGTTGTAAGACTCCAGTGCTCACCCTCCTGTTGTCTTTATTGCAGTAAAAAAAGGACATACCAGCATGATCAAGAGTCACGAGGTATTTTGGCAAATATAAATTATGTGTTTAAGAAGGCAAGCAGACATCTCGGAGAAACGTAATGTGAGGGGAAAGAACTGCAGAAAATTACCAATGAACGGCCATCTCATGTCGGCACGCATAAAAAAAAGAAATAAAAAAAGAATAAAAATCCATAAAATATTTTATTTTAAACACTCGCTTAAAACAAGAAGAGTCTCAGTGTTCCTCTTTTCTTCATCGTTACATAAACTGGGTTCTCACTCCGTTTGTAGGAGTATTGCAGTTGTGAGTGTGCTTGTGAGTGTATGCAGGTTAATAACGTCTAGTGTGTGAGCTCTTGTCTGTGAATATGTGTGTATCTTCCATTTCATATTCAAGAGCTGTAAATCCTTCCACTGACTCAAGTGACCCAAACGGGGGGGGGGCGCGGAGACAAGGGTGGACGAGGGGGGGGTTCAGTGATGGGCAAAAACCCATCAGGGTTGCAGAGTTGGGGACGCGGGTGAGCGATGAGTCAATGTGACGCAGCCTGCTAAAATGTATCCTTGTCTTTGTTCAGCTTTCAGGGTGAGACGCCAAATCTCTGTGCTCGTAACCCCTACCCAAGACTGTACACGGGGGGGGTGGGCAGAGTGAACAAGCTAGTAACAACGTGCGAGCAAGCGAGAGAGAGGGAGGCTAAGTGGAAAGGTTACGTGACTAGTTCAAAGGACACGGTGGCTGCAGGGTGCCTTCGAGATCGGAGGTTTCAGAGAGTAAAGGTGGCCGGTGAGCTGGGGGGGGGGTTGAGGAGGACCGATGGGGGGAAAACTAGACTTCACTTCTCCCCTGTTGTCTCACTTCAGAGGTATTGTTGTAGAAAGTGCAGCAGCATTATCTCGTAGTGCTCTCCAGACTCAGGGCAGCGGATACTATGTCGCTCGTTGGGGTATACCTGAAAGATTTGAAAACGGGAACCAAATTACAGGCTGATATGTGATAAATGAACGATATCATGCAATTTGGCATAAAACGCAACGTCCGTTAATTATGTCCACCTATTAAGAAGTATTCACTCGGAAACTTAAAAATGTGTTTAGTATAAGGCTTGTGATGCCAACCTGAAGCTGATAGGGCTTCCCAGCACGGATTATCTGTGACACCAGGTAATTGGTGTGGAAAAAGTGCACGTTCTCATCGAGGAATCCGTGTAGAATCAGCAAACGGTTGGGCCTGGGATGAGAAGGAAAACAAGGTCACAATACGATGGGGCTCGCTTGCAATAATAAGACAACCATCACACCCAATAATCCATCAACTGTTATTCCCTTAGGTTTTTTAAAAGGGGAGAGGCCTTCACAGCTTCACAGTTGACAGAACGGTGACATACTGCAGCTGCAGGGCGTCAGAGACTTCGCTCCACTCGAGCGTCGTAGGGCAGTGCTCCAACATGCCGTTCGTCAGGCCCTCTGGCTTTTATTCCCTCCTACAACTGAGGCGCACTGACACTTAACGTGCCATTGAAAACCTTAACCGCACCTTTGTACATTTTAAGAACTGCTGTCGGGGTCGTTTGTAATTCGGCAACGCAGGGAATAAACCCCCAACGTGTGCTAACGTGAAAGAGAGAGACACAGATTCGCAGTATCGACATGTTTTCACTTCCAAACCCTCAAAGATCACGAGTCACATTTTAGTGACGACGAGACCCACTTATAGCGCAGAAGTGTGTGTACTCACTCGCTGGGCAGCTTGTCCACGTGCAGAGCCACAGAGCCCTCCTCGTAGCCCTGCTGGTTGTTCTCAGGCACATCCATGTAGCGCTCTGTGTAGCCCGTGTCGTACGCCATCCACACCGTCACCGGGGCACCTGCAATAGCCAACTGACAGGGAAGCACAATGAAAAGGGTCGCCTAGATTTACTGCATCATTTTATAGTATGTCCTCAGTATATTTGGAGCTTTTTGGCCGTGGATGGATATGAATTTAGCACACACAAAAAAAAGATTGGCATATGCAACTTTTAATCCTTGCAGCTCACGTAAGTATGTAAATATACGGACCGAGTAAAGAATATGAGCAAACACATTAAGCAACACAGACACCATGTGGACGTCAGCCGCAATTACATCACTGGTTCAAACTGAGATAGCCCACCTCGGGAATTAAGCAATGAATTCTGTTATAAGTGCATCCCGCAGTGATTCAAACTAATCACTAATCACTGAGGTAAGTTTTATCATCTACAACAGCGGATGCTCGCGGACAGAAAGAGTTTGTTTTAAGGATAAAAGAAGGGCTGACGGAAGCGTCCTTACCTTGAAGACATTGGGGCGCTGAATGAGCCCCATGAGGGAGAGGAAACCGCCGTAGGACCAGCCGTGAATGGCAACGCGGCTCAGGTCGACAAATTTAAACTTCTCCGCCACATACTGCAGCCCCTCCACCTGGTCTTCGATCTCCACCTGACCCTGAAGAGAAAGTGTGCGAGTGTGAAAGAACTTGGCAAATATGCATTTTTTTTCTTTCTCTTTTTTTACAGAATGTGACACAGTCCATGTAAAGTTTGAACTGTTTCCTCGGGCCGATTCGTTTGAATTACCATTTTGTTTTTCAGTGCTCCTTCAAATTCCAGGCCCCTCTGACAGGAACCCCTCCCATCAATGACGACCACGGCGTAGCCCAGAGACGCCAGCGTGTTCAGACGGAGGTACTTCATCCCCTTGAAGGAGTTGTTCACCAGCTGCACCTGTACACGCGAACAAAGCGTGGTCGTCCGTGTTTTGTTTTTAGGGTTTTTTTGTGAACTACATTTGTGAGCTACATTTTGTGAACACAACCGTTTGATAACCTCCCAATCCCACGTTGAACTAAGCGTATCCACGAACCTGCGGGCCTCCATACACAAAGAGAACCGTCGGGTGTTTCCTGCCGGGCTGCAGGTTGTGAGGCTTATACACCATCCCGTGCAGCTGGAAGCCCGACTTCCCGGGAAAGTCAAAAATCTCTGGTGGGTTGTAATCTCCTGGGCAACCTGGAAAACATACGAACACGTGCTCATTAGGTTTGCATGTTCTCAAACCATTAGGGATCAACTCCTAGTGGAACTTTGAAAGCAAGCGCATTAAGCAACAGAACGTGTTGGTGAAGGTCAGTAATGTAGAAGTAACCCAAGACTTCGCACTGGCCAACAACTTGATGCAAACAGGGTGAAACAAAAACAAGTAATTGGTTGCTTCAACAGATTATTTGAGCGAGAGCAGATAAACTTTGATTTGTAGTTGGATGCGCAATGAAATGTGTTGAGAGTCAATTTATAGCTTCATGTTGCCGGCTTTCATTGAAAATGACCTCCAACTTCCAGTCACTCTCTGACCCCTGAACTTCTACTAAAGCGGGAAAACACCTGTAAACAGAATTAGCTTCTGACTCCTGCTACTTTTAATGAATCATAAACACAAACCGCACTTGATGACGAAAGTGGCCGTGCACCAGATTATCTGATGGCTGTCTGGAGGACGCAACTGTGGATCGAACTGACTGCCCTCCAACATAATGTGAGCCAGACCTCACCTTTCCTCTACAGACTCGGCTTGATTCTTCCAAAAATAATAGCACAGACTAAAGTATGCCGGTTGCTACATCACATCCGGTTTACCTGGTGACTCCATCATGCTGGCCCAGAATTCAGGTACCATGTGTAGTGGATCACCTTCTGAGCAGGTCAGTTTGTAGACGTGAACACACGGAGGCGTACTCACGTTACTGTAGTGGCTGACGAAAAAGTCAAAGTTCTGCAGAATAAGAGGGAAGAGTTTGTTTTTTTTCCAAAAATAGAGCTGACAAAGAAGGAAATGAAACGCCGATGGAGGGAGGGAGGCAATGCAAGACCACATACTACAAGGATGTGATGTATAAAAAGTTTTACCTCTGTAGTCATTGGGATTTAGTTCTATTCTCTGTAGTGATATAAAACTGTTTACCTGACTAACAGAGCAGCTATGAGAGAAGCCAGGCTTGGTTAGTCGGACGACATCTCCAGGCGAGTCGTAGCTGACCACGTAGAGGTGGTGCTCAAGAGGCGTGTCTCTGGTGCCCTGGAAGTACACCAACTTTGATGCCTCATTCACCCAAATCTACAACAAAAGGAGAAACAATTAAAAGGACAGTTAATCAACAACAGCAGTGAGGGCCGGGCATCTTCCTGACTGGTATGATCAAGAGATGATGTCCCGCTGACAAATCATCAAACAGCTGAGTTCACCACACTGGGTTTAAATACAGATTTAAACATGACAAGAGGTTAACTTGGTGCCTTTTGTATTTGATAGTGCTGTTGGTGATCCTATTCAAACTGAATGAACAATTTAGTATTTTTGGACAATGCAGCCAATAATGTTAAGTACAAGCCCTTTAACATCTGTAGATGAAAACACCCTCTAATTGCAGCTCATTGTTTAATGTCAAAGTCAATGAGCTGGTGTACAAAGCAAACACAATACTATGTATGTATGTGCTTAAATGTCCAAATTATTTCTGGGTATATGAATGTCAGCATATCTGTTGTGTGTGGATGCATATATTCTAACCAGATAGACTTTGTCTAACCTTAGAACCATGTCTGGCCAGCACTTCCCATTCTCCGCTGGTCAGTGTAAACTCCTCCTTGATTGCACATTTGAAGTCTCCTGGTGAAAACAGGTAATACAAACATCATGCATCATGACACGTGGAACCATGATCATTTTTACAGGAACATTTCAAATAAATGGAGGGGCATGTACTAGTCTTTTACCCTCGATGTGGTGGTAGTCCTCCGTCCAACGGCGGCAGCCCGGTTGTAACAGCGATGTGATTTTATACAGATGGCTGAAACCGGTTTTAGACTCGTTCACCCAAATGAAAGTAAACTCATCTTCTGCCGTTTGAATAAAAGGATAGAATATATCATGAACCTGCACAAAAGAGAAGAACAGTCCGTTACTGAGCCCTTCACGATCATAGGAATTGGACACTTTTTTAGGGTAATAAAACAGTGTATTGCGTGGAAAGACCTACATTAATCCAGACGTCTGTAGTCTCTTCATGGATGATGTATGGCTGCGTGTCACTGGGCACCGCTTCCACACTCTCCCGCCTCTGAGCCGGGTCATCCGTGACGGGGATGAAGAGGGCCGGAGGCAGCAGGACCAGCTGTAGTTTTCTCTGACTGCGGTCCAGCAGCACCGCCCAGCCACTAGAGGGAAAATCAGAAACATGAGCCAGTTCAGGTGGTGCCCGAGTGTAAGAGACGGGGTTCAGCGCACATTCAGTTTAGCACAAAAAACAATGCACCAAGGTATGTTCCTTTTTTATTTCATTTTAACAGCAGAGCTCAAAACTCAAAGCCAGACAAAATCCTTTCTTTCCACATACGAGTCACTCATGTATTAGACTACAAACCCTAAAGAAACGGGTCACTAGAGGGCTAGCAAACTGACAGCTCTGAAATGAAAACACCAAAATACAGAAAATGATTAAGTATAGTGCGTTTGGAGGAGCGTTTCAAACATGTATCCTCCCAGTGATCTACATAACGTGACGCGACTCAATCTGCTTCTTGCTGAATTTGCGCTTATTTCTACATCAGGTGAATCAATCCACACACAAAGTCTCCTGAGCAGCCAGGCGGGGACCAACGTACACAACGGACACTTTGGTTCAAATTTCTAAACCGCTGCAGCCGCTGTGTATCCCGGTTTGTGTCACAACGTTAATCCCGACACCAGGTTGTATACCCTTGGTGGATTATTCAGAGAAAAACGGCATCATTGAGCCAACAGATCCATTGACCGTAACACTCACTATTTGCCGTCACTCGTCCATCCTACTCTGGCGATGTATTCCGTCCCAGGAAACAAGGAGGTGAAGGGAACAACCAGTTCTTTATCTTGTGTGCTCACAATCTGCAGGTACAACCACAAGGACACGTTAGGATCACTTTAGTATCGTTTTGGAGGGGCGAAAAAGACAAAAGGGCGGGTAGTGAAAGACTTACTCTTCCTTGGTGGTCTGTCTTGATCTCTGCCAGTTTGAGGGTAGCTTGGGGATTTTTGCTACCTGAAAGTAAGAACGTAAGGGAAATGTAAAATAATAGGAGATCTCTTTTACGTTTCTCTGCTCCAAGCCTGTGTGTGTGTGTGTGTGTGTGTGTGTGCACAGAGGAGGCCGCACTGACCTGTACGCGGGTATCTATATGCGTCCGCTTTACGCTCCTCCAGTGCTGGAGATGGCACATGAATAATCTCTACTTCCGTCTCATCCACCTCTTCATACAGAAGGTACACCGTTTTCCCTCCGTTAGAATCTGACAGGGGCATAAAAAAACAGACACTTATTTCTAAACTGCGTATTTGAGGGTCTACAGAAAATAGTGTATGGAAATCCAAAGTGAACTACCGGTAATCTTAAAAATGGAGGTAAAGCTATACCGTTAATATTAATCTGCATGTAATCGTAAAAACATTTTTAGATTTTTTTTAAAAAGGCATAGAAAATACCTTCAACTGCGGAGGGACTCCACCAGTAACCTGTGAAACGGTCAAACTCTTCTTGGATGACAAATGTTGCTACACCTGCAGACTTGGGGTCCTCCTTTACATTATCCACCCCTGGGGAAAAAAAGAAATGCATTTGGGAAAAGGCATCTGAATGTTATTTTCTTTACATCCATTATGAGATGATTAAAATATTATATATATAATCATTTCTGTGATTGACAACGCGATTATAATTTAAAGAGGATATTCAAGAAAGTTATTGCGGGACATTTAACTGCCTGCAGACCTTTGTGGCAGTAAGTGAGCCTCCTTTCCTCGCCAGTCTTAATGTGGGCGATCCACAGGTCGTTATTGTTGATGAAGGCCATGAAGTCGGGGTCTCCGGGGCAGATCTTGGGGTCCATGCGGGTCCCAGAGCACTGGGTCTTGATCTCCATGGGCTTTACAGGAGCTGACTGCTAAAAGCAACATACACAACATCAGTTTAAGGCAAACTGTCTGATGTGAGGAAAATGATCCTCTATCAATATCCCAGTCTAACACCTACACCTTAAAGTGGACCACTAATTGAAACCAAAAAAACACGAATGCATGTACACAGACACGGTCGGTTCAAAGGTGCCTCAAATCGTATTTGGTATTTCTGCAACAGTCTTATGATGATCTTTCCTCCCATAACATCACTTGCATTGCATGATGAATGATATACGACTAGCAGAACAGCAGTAATACAGATTCAACATGTATATCACAATTATTATAAATATACATCTTACAGCTTCCCCGTGGAATGTACTCACTATGAAGCCATTGCTGCCTCCGTCCTGACAGTAGAAGAGGCTATTGCTGGCCTGAAAGAGGAACAGGCCTGTCTGCGCATGGTAGTCATAGGATGTGATACCAAAGGCTCCGAGACGTTTGCGCTCCCTCAGCAACTCCTCCTCTCGAGAGTAGGCCCCCTGGTGCGGCGTGGCCTTAGACAACACGGCATCAGATAAAGTAGAGACGTTTGGTCGGTGAATACATTGTCGTGTTTGGACAGCAGCATCATTAATGGGAAATACAGCTAACAGAACCACATTCAACTAACCCATCACCCCAGATCAAACAAACACACAATGGCCGTAGAGAGCAGGCATTCCTGTCATGGTTTATACCAGGGGTGCACAATAGCTTGATTGTGATAGAACGATCAATCGCAGCGGCCGTGCTGGTAGATAGCCTGCCATGACTTTGTCAATTAAAAGTGTGGGGACCCCTGGTTCATACCATTGATTAGCCCCATCTAAGTTTACTACTAGAGAATTGATTTCGCCACACCCTCGGGGACTGCTACCTCAAAGTGTTTGTATCTTTGATACTGGCACTGCACAGCCAGGAAGAGTAGGGTTCACCTGAAAGTGATCCAGCATCTGTTTCCACGACAACACCAACAGGGCCTCTTTTCGGATCTTCTTGGGTATTTCCGAGTAGAGTAATGAGTTCTCTCTGCTTCCATAAGGCATTCCTAGTGAGCGCATAGAAAGAAACTATTTCAACAACAACAACAACTGGTGGTAACTGGAAAAGAAGAAATTTGACACAGTGATTTCTTTTTGGCGATCATATTCTGCTGCCTGGAGCGGGTAGAATATTAATGGGGTCAGGCAGAAAAAAAAAAAAAGAGCACAAAAGGAGTAGAAGCTGAATCAACTTACCGAGGTAGTACAAGCGGTGGGAGTAGAGTCCATTCTCATCCTTCTTCTGCACAAACTGGAAATCGTGGGGAGCCTTGTTGGCGATCATGCCAGAGTACTTCCTGCTACAGTGGATAATGTCACGGAGGCCCTCCCAAGAGTGCTTCTCCACGAAGAACTGAGACGGGATATCCTCCATCTCAACCACCTCTGTGCTGTCCGAAAGGCCGTCCACAGCCGTCATTCCCACGGTCACACAGCTGGACGTACACACGAGGAAGAAGCGGTGAGAGGTGCAGGAAACTGGACAGGCCGGCACTTCAGAGATCTTCTAATGGAATTGGTTAGATTCTTTAATCATCAATCTTCCTAAACATCGAAGCAGTTTTAGGAGATAACATGACACTTGTACTGTACCTTTTCCAGAGACCCTCTGTATTTTCACAAAGTTTTACCTTCTTGACTCTATGCATTCACCGGGCAACACGCCTCACTCCAATATCGTAACCTATGAAGAAAATACAGTACTAAGATCATTTAAATATTGGAAACGATCATAGTGAACATGGGCAAAAACTCCTAATGGCACTAGGTAGGGACATTTCTTTCTCATTTGCGGCAGTTTGTCTAATGTTGACATCCATGAATGGGGAACCGTTCTTCACCGTTGCATCATCCTTGAAACTACAAGACAATGTGCCTCAAGAACAAGAGAGGAAAACAAAAATCAGTCATGAAGACCTTAAAGAATATTGACTCCGAAGCATTGGAGCCATAAGATGCTCCAGACCAGAGCGACACTTCATAATTCCTATTAAATCTCAAATACGTCGGCGGGATATTTCTCCGACCACTGCGGATGAAGGACCGGGAATACCCCGTTCCTTCCGGTAACCCTTCTGTTTTGGTTAAACGATTAGTATGAAGCAAACAGTAGTGGGAAAACCCATATGCTTTAAATGCGTGAGCGTGATGCCTCACCAGCTGAACAATAACAGTATCACAGGTTAACCCGCCACCTGGTACCTACTAGGGGAATCTGTATTTGGAAAGGGATGATGGATGAGTTAAACCGAAATGATCAGCAAATCTGAACATCTGGCTCATTGTATTTTGCTAAAATCATCAAAATCCGCTGCACAGCAAACGTCTCCTTAACTTGGCCCCCGTGTGACGGTGTCAAATATGGGAAATGGAAAGAATTAACGTTACGCCTGCAACTCCCGGACTTACACGGAACGGCCCCATTTTGTCTATGCGGGTTACTCAACAATCATATTTTAAGAGTAGGTAAGAATTTAGGTGAAATATGAAAACACCATGCCCCGTTAATGTGATCAGTTATCGTCAGCAAGCCTACAATAGAGCTTTGTTCTCGGATTTCAACTACCCAGTCCGGGGAAAAACACCGGTACATTTGTTTGTTTTTTACATTTGAAACGATGCTAACGTCAGTTGTATTTGGCAGTAAATTGTGGAAAACCCAGCCTGTAGTTAAATTGCAGTAGACTCACTGTCTACTAAAAAAATCTACATTAGCTAACGTAACGTTTTGACATGACAGACATCTTCTGTCAGTTTAGCTGTTGAAGCTAACTCCCGTTAGCTAGCTAGCCGGAAGCTAGCGAGCAGCTAACCAACGGCAGCCGGTTTTGTGTAAAAAAACAGACACTTGGCTGCCCGCTCCAACAGAACCAATGTAAATTAAGAAGATTACTTACCAATCTGGCCACTGTTTCTTTAATCAGGTTCTGGATTTTATTAGCTGGGTGAAAATAAAAAGATTGTGCTACGGCTAGAGGTTGAATCCATGGCCCAGAGCGGCCACACAAAAAATGTAGCTGAAAGAGCGAGTGGCGGAACCTTAGTTCTGATGAGTTCACACCGGTACTCTTTCAGGGCCGCACCGCCGCGCCGAGGAAGCGTCGGTGGTAATCAGTGCTGCGCTGCATGTGGCAGCCCTGTTAGTTACCCAGATTAGATTTCCTACGAGAAACGGCGGATACGACTGTACCGTTACCCAGCATATATTTTAAAACTCTTGAAATTAAGAGTTGAGAAAAAAACGCTTAAATGGCATAAGGTACCCAACCAGTCATGATAAACATGTCAGCATGTGAACAAACGCATTAGTTCAGTGTTGGGTTTCATTATGAACACAAATCTATAAACAAAGCCCAAATGAGTTAAAACCACCATGATATTAAGGCTTCCTACATTGTGTAATTTATTCATCATCTTGAAGCCACCAATATTGTTCATCGAGACTGCTTCAAAAGACAGAAGCTCAAACCATCATAACATATACACAAGCAATGAGTTTGAGTTTCAAAAATGTTTGCTGAAGAAATCAAAACAAACAGTTCTGTGGCACAACCAGTTTTTTTATTTATACAAAGAATACAGCCATTCTACTTCAGCGGGATGAACCGAGAAGAGTGTGTAGCTCCAATACCGGGGCGACCGTGCTTGACTGGCTTGTAGGTGATGGAGAACTCGCCCAAGTAATGACCGCACATCTCGGGCTGCGGAGAAGAGACATGTTAGTAACAAGATACAAGCATGCACACACTGAAAACCTTGCATGTAGAGTAATGTAGTTACTGTACATAATCTGAGGTCTGAAGGGGCAGTGTTGAATACTTCAAATATATTAAAAAACGACATGCTTTGATTAATCTATTTGACTGGAGGAGCTGGGGCTCGGTGTACACATTTTTTTTTTCCTGAACCCACGTTTCATCAGCAGTGTTATTTTGTCACATCCAGCCTCTTTAAAAACTAATGTTACCACATTAATAATTATAGGTAGTTTACATTCTACACACTGCAAATTTTGTGTCAGTCATGTATTGTTTATATATAGTCCTCTGTCTCAAGAGGGCATTGCAATCTATATGGTAGACGATATTGTCCGCCAAGAGACCATCGCGTAAAAAAAATAATAGGGGGGGGGGGGGGGGGGGGGGGACTCACCTCCAGAAAACCTAGACAAACCAACATAAACCTGACTTAATGGTGGACAGTGGTTTGCAGGCAGGGACAGAACAACATCTACAAGGAACTGTAACAAAGCACTTCACAATGGGACCAACTGCAAGCATTTGTGCTTTGAGTTGTGACAAAGATCCATACACCCTACCATCGCCGCCTCACCTTGATTTCAACCTGGTTGAAAGTCTTGCCGTTGTACACGCCGACCATGGACCCAACCATCTCAGGCAGGATGACCATGTCCCTCAGATGGGTCTTGACCACCTCAGGTTTCTCCATGGGGGGAGCCTCTTTCTTTGCCTTGCGGAGGCGCTTCAGCAGAGACTGCTGCTTGCGGCGTAGGCCGCGGTTCAGCCTCCTCCTCTGGCGGGCACAGTAGAGCTGCATCAGCTGCTCACTAGCAGGGAGACAGGACAGCACTGTTGATGAGAACCCTGGAATTCCTTGGAAATATTTGAGCATGAACAATGTAGTGGCGAGAGCAGTTTGAATTAGGTCATCTCACATTCACTTCAGGTTCAGCCTGTGCATCAGGCTGGTTATGGAATAAGTTCCGTGTCTGTGTAACGTCCAATCAGCACAGGAAAGCGCTTACCAGTTATGCACATCACCTTAGAGTGATGGACCAGAAATCTCTCGATTCTCATGTCTGAATGACAACAGCTCATCCTTTAGGAGGCTGTGCGTGTGACGTCAACAACGGATTTACACGGACGAGCCGAGAAAGTTTAGTGCTAATTGAATTAGGAAACGGCTCTATGTGGACTGCATGGTGTGCTCTGGCGCAGTAGTGATTCACTTACTAGGACATGTCCAGAAGCTGGTCCAGGTCCACACCCCTATAGGTGAACTTCCTGAAGGTACGCTTCTTCTTGATCTCGGTATCTGCCTGAAGGAGAGACACATTATCCCGCATAAGCATTCAGCGCGCAGTTAGACAATTTAAGTCGACAGGAGTCAACGTCAATTGTCACTAATTAACTTCGACGACAGCGCATGTAAAGTCTCGCTCGAACCTACAATAACATGGGAATCATGTGATATTAATTTACTGGACTAGACGTAGAACCACCGGGTTAGCTTAGCTATAGCCGCTAATAGCTCACGCTAAACAGTGCCTTTAAACACATATTTATCATTCTCTCTGAGCAACGATTCTAAACCAAACGGCGAGTGAGCGCGTGTAACTGTCGGACGACACAGCCAGCCACCCCCATTAGTTGCGTTAGGCGTCAGATGCATCTAGATTGTATTTCGTAAAGTTTCACTGTTCGTTTTACACCTACCATCTTGCCTGGTTCCGGGAGAAAAGAACGGTTAGAATTCTCGTTAGGCCTGATATCGCGAGATTTCAGGCAAACATCCGGTGGTGTTTTCCGGCGTCAGTCCACACCACGAACAGCAGGTGGTGCTGTCGTATCTTATCGAGAAAAGTACTGCGTTTATTCTACATATCAAGAGGAAGGAGGACAAATTGAAGAGACGTGTAGTTTACTAATGTAAGAAAGAAAGAACCACTACTTATAAAGCTTATAATTTATATCTACTTTTCTTTGGTATTTCCATTTGATGCTACTTTATACTTAAACTTCACCATGGAAGAACTTCTAGAACTATACTTACATAGCTTACAATTTATTTCTTTGGTATTTCCATTTGGTGCTACTTTATACTTATACTATATTGTTATTGATTTAAATGGTGTACAATGATCATCTCCACTAAAGAGGCATTTCCCACAGTCACTATATAAAAAACTAGATCAATACATTTTAAAAATGAAGAAAGTTTTTCTGATTATCCATCTTTACAGATTTTGAATGAGTCTGGATATTGTTGGTACTTATTCCACCACTGTGACGAATTGATATAAATCACTGAAATCTTACTCAAGTATTTTAATTGAGAAAATATACATTGTATTCATAACAATACACAGCAAATGGTTCTCAAACCACATGTACTGGTACGAACATTGTAAGGTTTTATCCTCACTTGTATAGCAGTTTGGGAGTATTTTTATAACCATGGCACATTTTCCAATCGGTTACCCTTTGCTTTAAAAGAAAGTGCCTCCAGCTTCACCGTATAGCAGGTTTTAATCAACTAGAGTGAAGCTGAACAGCTGATCTGGTTTGGTCCAATAGGAACGTTTTGGTATCGAGGCATTCAAAGAGCTTTGGGGGCATCAACAGATCCTCAGTCTTCCCATTTACGAAGTGAAGAGGGATTATTTTGTTCTTGTCCCCGACACATTTCTCAAAACCCGGACACTTGAAATTTAAATGAGACACAATAGCTGCAAGTACCCCCTCTAAACCAACGTCCTACTATCAGCACAGCGTCACGCAGCAACTTATGGACGGACGTTGGTTTTGAGTTGTATTAACATGTTTTGTCATCTCCGTTATCATTTTTTATATTCTGCACAGCTACCAACTGATACGCCAAACCACGACCAGCTGTTGCAGACGGAGTGAATAAATCTGACTTTTGTGCCCAGCAGTGTAACACACACACACACACACACAATAAGGAATACACAGCTTTATTACACCATAGTCACATAAAAAAAAAAAAATACCAGTCAAGTTACAAAACAACCCCGTTCAAATCCCAAAGTGATCACATAATGGTGTGATTGGTTTGCATTTCAACCAATATTTAAGACACTCAAGAGAAAAATAATCCAGTATTCTTGCTTGGAATGTTGAAGACTACGCGCGTGTTATTTTAACCCCCTTCCCCCACCATCTTCAGTCCAACAACAGATCTTAACGACAGTTGAACTGGTTATGCAAACAAAGGAAATATTTCCTCCATTAAAAAAACATTTGTTTTTAAAGTAGCGAGTAAGACAAAATAAGTGTTCCCTCATCCTTCTGAACAAACAAAAGGGCTCACTACTGTAAGTCAAGGACTAATACTGAGGGGATGAAGAGGATACTGAAGTAACGGTTTACGTTATTATTCACAGGAATCATATACATACAGCGATTAGATAAAAACATGCAGGTGTCGATAAAAAAAATAAAAATAAAAAACTCCCTACGGTCACAAAAAGTAATGCATCTCCTTTTATGCAAGTAATGAGTCAGTAAAATAAAAAAGGAGAGGAGAATACTAGGGCTTTGGAACATTTATAACAATCCCTGGGATAGAAAAACTAGCCATGCCAAAAATATTGGCTTTTGTGGTCACTTTAAATAACAAAAACAGAACTACAGTCCATCATGATATGTGTAAAATTGTTTCGCACAACTAGCGATGACAAAACAATTTCTAATTAAAAAAAACACGCCCGAGGGTTCCCTCTCTGCGGGACTTTCCTCGTGTGGACAGACATCCGTCATTCCTTCTAGTAATCAGTCCCCTCTTCTCTGTACACCTGCTCTTCTTCCTGGTAACCTTGGTAACCCTCGTCTTGGAAATCCGGGATATAGTCAGGTACGACTCCTGCCCCGTTTTGATCCTCCGCAACCTCTCCCGCTTTGGGGCAGTACTTGGCGTCATAGATCTGCCGACCCAAGCCGAAGTTCTGTCCGCTCTGGTTGGCTCCCTGGCTGTAGCCCATCTGCAGGGACATGGTGCTGTTGTCACACTTGTCTGTGCCCAGCTTCTGGTCATAAATGGCACGTCTCGTCCCAGGAGCCGTCATCCCGGCCTGTGGTGGAGGAGGCAGAGAGGGACAAAGAAAATAAGGATCACGAGAATACACACACACACACACACACACACACATTACAAACACACGTCTCGAAATTGTGATTCGTACCTGGCTTGCCCCCTTGTTGGTCCCCATCTGCAGGCTGATGGTGGTGTTGTCCATGGGTGGCTGGATTTGAACTTTGGGGTCATACAAGTGCCTCCTGGTGCCGTATGCGTTCATTCCTGCCTGGCTGGCGCACTTGTTGGTCCCCATCTGAAGACAGAACCAGCACAAGAAACGTGGTTTATTAGACTTTATACCAGCAGCAGGGTTCAATGCACTTACAATAACAAACAAGCTGTAAAATGTTGCACAACAGCAACAAGGATGTGAGGGACACTTTCGTAATTATGACACTGAGAGAACAGAAACTTTAAAGTTCCAGTCGGCTGAGACTACTCTTTGCTCAAATGTTGTGCTGAGAGTTTCTCATTCTGAAGCAGCGACAGGTTCAGTGGCTTTCACAAAAAATATCTATTTAATGACCATAATGCAGCAGTTTCTCCTGGTTGAAAAAAAATTATATATTATATTTGTCGCGTCAAATATGTTTTGCTTTTATTGGCAACCCGCATCAATGTTGGTCATGTGACACCATTTGTCCTTCTTGAGATGGTAAATGGATGAGAAGTGGTTTCAATGAAGGAAAGTGATCGGTTAAAAGACCTTTAAAACTTAAAATACCCATAAATAATAAAAACAACTCACCTGAAGGCCAATGACACACTGGCCAGCCTTCATCTTCTCTTCATCAAACATCCTCTCCTGCTTGTCGGCGTACTTCACCCCGATGTCCACCCGGGAGTGGCAGCCGCGGGTCTTGGCCTGAGGGGAAAGCGTGGATGGTGTCACGGTGGGTTCAGGTGAGAGGAAATGGTCGCTCCCACCACGATTGCCAGAGGACTCACCATGCTAGCGAGGGCGAGCAGAGACGTCTGGACCTGCGTCATGTTGCCGTTCTCAAACAGGTCGTTGGCTTCAAAGTTGTCGTGAGGCTTCAGGCCAAAGTTCGTGGCGGCTTTGATGAAGTTAGTCAAATTCTCCAGCTACAAACACACAGATTTAAACAAAATCAACCCCATGGTGCAGCACTTTGAATGATGGTGGTGGTGTGATTAGATCGTGGAGCGATTTCGCTCATTCAAGAGAAGCCAGCTCGTAGCTGTAAAACCGCTCAACCGTAACCGGGCAGGATTCAGTGAACACATGTCGCAACTAGTACAAAATACACAGAACCGTACAGAAAGGAGTCATTTGTTAACGTCCCATAACAAGTCTCCTCCTGCATACAATGCAACCACAACGCACCTGATGCCAGTTCAGCGCCGATTGGTTGATCTTTTTCACAGAGCCTGGGGCAAGATGGTTGATGAGGCTGTGAGGAGGGGAAGAAAAAAAACACTTCAGTTTACCGTCCAAACCCCCGGAGATGAGAATAGGAACAACACTTACGTGCATAAAATGACTCCACTCTTCAGGCCTTTCTGGAAGTCGGAGCCGATGGATGCGCCTGTGAGCTCTTCGATCCAAACCCTCAGCTCGTCCTCTTTCTGAGAGTCATACTTCTGCGCAATCTGGTTGGGCGGAGAGGTCAAAAGGTCACATATGTGCCATAAGAAACAATAACAGCCAGTAGGTGATTCGTAAATTCATACAAGATACTAGAGTATCCTCCACAACATGTTAGTATTGTCTCCTCTAAAGAGTCATGTGGTCAGGTTCATTAGTCATCCATGAAGTTCCCTTTGCTACGTCTAAAAAAGGGGATTTGTTCTTATTTTTTTAGGCCTTATAAATAAATGTTGATAGTGACGCACGCGCAGATATCCGGTCTGGTGAGCTGATAAATTCACCAGTGAAGCACAGGAAGGTGGTGGCTCAAAATGGGGGGGTGATACTTGTGAAGGGTATCACTGTTAACGTGCTAAGTCCCCCCCTCTCTGAAAGAAGCCATTCAAGACTTTTAACACCCCAAGAAAAAAAAAGAAAAAAGCACATTTTATGATAAGCAAAAAAAAGGGGGATAAGAGATTTCTAAAAAATAAAAAAGGTGTTGACTGAGTTCGTGCAAACCGACAATCTGCGATTTCTCTCAGTGGCCCGAGGCCAACGAGAAGCTGAACCACAGCCTTTAAGTCTCCTCGCACATGGAAGCTGGCTGCACTCTGCTTACAGCTGCTTCTACTTTTAAGCTTCTAATTACATTTTTTCCTTCAGTTATTATCCCCTTCGGAAAAAAGAGAGACTACCCACAAAGAGTCAAGCTGAACAGAAGGAGTTTGCCACAGTTGTTGGACTGGTTGAAATGAAGCAGAAAAATACATTGAGCCAATGAATGAATAATTAGCAGAGGCCTGTATTCAAACAGGAAACTTATTTTATTTATTAAACATGCATTCTGTGGATGCAAAAGTGAAACTAGGGGCAGAAGGGTTCTACGAACTGTTTACGTCACATTTCAGTGACTATACGATCCGATGACAGGAAATACCACATAATCATCATCCTCATCTCAAGGACATCAGGGAGTCAAAACGCTGATTTGACGAGGGGGACCAGGACACTTTCTCATACGAGGAATGACAAGTCATGTTTTTTCCTTGGAAAAAAATTATAGAAAAATGTTCCATTTCTGAAACGGGAATTATCTACTTTTTTTTTTGCAAAAAGGTGCAAGCAAATACCGAAGAGATGTCAGTTTCCTTGCGCATGACTATGAATAAAGTAGAAGCAATGTGCGTATTGAGCTTAAACATGTGGAAAAGAAAGAAGTTTCCCTGTTGGAACTGTAAAGGAAACTAATCTCCGGCATCGGTCGAGGTATTTTAAGTGGCTCCGGGTGCGCAGGCAGGTCAAAATAAACAAGGCCGCACTCAGAGAGCCACACGGCCGCAGAGGGGGCGGCGGCACACTGGAGGTCGGTCGGTGGCCGTTTTAGTCAAAGCAAGGGATTTATTTCGGAATGAAGGGGAAAGAAAGGAGAAAAGCAAAGAATATCCTACGCTGACGTGAATGAGTGAAGAAAATGTTTTATTAAGAGAAGCAGCGCACCTTCCCACAAGAGAGGAAGTAGGAAACTGTATACAGTCAAAAATAACAACAGGAGAAGTTGACATTCAAACTCCGGACTAATGGCGAACCCGCCGCAGAAAACGCTGGAAGCGGGGATCACTTTTTTCTTTGTTGCCACAACGACATTTCTTTTGCCAGGAGGGACAACGCCCAACGTGTATCCTCGTTTTAAGACTTAAAACTATTCAAGAACATACACCTCGAAAGTGGAGGGGAGTTGTGAAAGTTTAAAAGCCGGTTTATTCCGTTTAAAAAGAGGAGACTTTCACATCGCTAAACGGGTTTTTCGGGCGGCCTTTCCGTCTGAATAAGTGACATTGGCCCGCACATCAAAATGGATGCCAGGTGACTCCGGACTCGCGAAGGAAAGAGCACGATGAGTGACTCACGTTAACTTTTGGGTGATGAAGTTCAGTGCTGCTTACTTACTGTAACATTTGGGATAAAATAATATTTAACACCTACCTTGTTTTTTATTTCCGCTGATAATCCGAAGGAAGGACCCTTGTTAAAAGACATTGTCAATTGAGTTGCGAGTTTTCTGTGTTTAAAAACTTTAAAAAGTAGACCGCTACCAGATTATAAACAGCACCGAACGATCTGTGACTTTCTCTGCCAATGAGACCTCGACGTGAACTAAATACTTCCTCTCTTTTTAACGGCCGCCAATTAGAGCGATCCCACGGTTTCGATCAAAGAGCGTCGACTCAAGAGTCAAGATAGTTCGCTGCTCATAGATCACCAGAGGACCGGCAGCGCGCGAATACGGCGGAATTAGAGCAGGCTCAATGATTGGGTGCAGCCCCTCAAGTCTATTTGATAGTCAACTTTCTATCTTATGCTAGCACTGAATAGCAATATAAGGCTTATATATCATTAAATTGCTCAACATGACTGTCGGTTATTTTGTTTATATGTATTGTATGGAATCTCTTAATTTTGCCATTGCTGATTGAAGGGTTTGGTGAATTGTACACTTCACGACTTGCAAGTGATAGTTTTCTTCTGGTAGGTATGCTTACATAATGTATTTACTATTTTTTGTTGTGTAGGATGTAGAAGCAGGATTTTCCAACAACCACAACTGCATAATAATTTACAGCACATAACAAATTTCGTCAATCCCGGAAGTAGATAGAAACGACACGTCTTGTTTTTCCTGTATACTCTTCGCTTGTGTGCTTCGTTGATCAATTCTAAACTCCACCTTTCCCTTCTCCTCCTTAGATCGCGATTGACATCAAAAACTCCATATATGGAAGGAAACTTCCCAAATTCCTGAATGGTGGGAGTGATCCGCCGGACTCCTCCCTGCATACCAGACACTCAGCGGACGAGACCAATTGTCGCAGTCTTTTGACTCACTGTCGAACAGAAGAAGAAAAAATAAGTAGTTTATAAGCTACTGGGCTGACGTAATGTCGGTGATATGAGGTTGAAGATAATAGATCCAGCTTGCAGCTTAAACAGCTTCACACGCCAGGGCTGTTTTTAGAACGGCTCTATAATGTCTGAATCGAAACAGTTCCTTGTGCAGTATTGCTTCCTTCTTTGCATACCAATGCCAGTGCGTAATTTACCTGGACTGAACGTTGGTCTCACAGAGAACTGAGAGTCTGGTCTGCAACATCGAGCTGTTTTTGTAAACAATGCCAGATTGTTCAAAGAGAAAACAGTATGAAAATCACTTCATTGAAGGAGTTTCATCAACACATATTTTTTCTCAAAGGAGGCCCACACACTGAACCACATTCCAGGTTGTTTTCGCAGACGAGGCGTAATCTAGTTATGGACCATTGGACCTTTGGTGTAAAGACACAGCCATTCACATTGGCTCACAAACTTGCAGCTGGTTACCTTAGAAATGACCTTCGTTCCAGCTACTCTGGTTCGACGGTCCGCGTACTTTTCTGAGACCTGAATTAATTAAAGCAAAGCATGTTGGAGAGTTTCTGAGTGGGAGGTTTCATGCTGAAAATTAACCTAGAATTAACCACTGAAAGCATGACGCACACATAGCTGCATCGATTACAAAGTGCTCAGAACAGAAAAGCATTTTTTAGGCTCAAACTGCCGAAAGAAGTGTGCCGTGTATAATTTACCAAAATTAAAATTATTTGATTAATTGATGGAAAATCAATCAGCAATTTCTTATCATAGGATAATGTGTGATATATTTGGGTTTTGTGGTGTTGGATAGAAAAGAAAAATAAGATGAAGACGTCATATAAAGCTATACTTTAAAATCTTAAAGGCAAAACAATTTAGTCAGCAAGAAAATCATTTGACAATTAATACATAAGGAAAATAAACCCCAACATCAACCAATCATGACATCATTTTGATTTGTTGGAATTGCACAACTTCCACTTAACGAGACAAGACGCATCGTTGTTTTTGTTAAAACAAATAATGACGCGAGGCCAGGTGTCTCTCCTCAGTCTCACTACAGCTGTGATTATGAGGATACCTGCGGCAGCAGATTACATCATACAGGTGTGCAGACGGCTGATTCAGAGTTTGAGAAGTCACCAACCAGGTGGGGCAGTTACTAATCCTCATACCTGCAATGTGATGCCGTCAGCGCACAGAATCACGGCACGGAGTGACGTAGTTATGATACACCGGAGACCACCGAGACTCCATTCGCAATATCTGACTAATACACAAAAGTCACTTCCTTTTTCACACACTGCCCCATTAATGTATTGCTAAATGTAAAGTATGATTATTTCACTTAAAATAAGAGCCATATATTGTTTGTGGACCCTGAAAAAATTCAAGTCTGATACAATAGGTTCCCACTAAACGGAAGTTACACGGCCACACCGACGCAAACAAGAAAATGGATCTTGTGCGTCTCCACGTGGATGAACTGTGCAATTACAGCGTAACGAAACTTCAAGTACGGTTTAAAAAACAGAAGGGAAAAAAGAAAAAAAAAAGCAGAAGTAGCAAAGCTCAGACTGACCCTTTAGTTTCAATGGGGCAACGGCAGCGTGAAAGACCCACGACCGAGCTGAAGATTTAGATCATTTTATTTTCAAACAATGGAGAGATGTTAAACACCGAACAAATAAAGACGCCCCAGTCAAAACTCCAGAAAACAGATTCTTATCAACCGGTTGCAGCACTTTTCCTTTATTGCCAGCTGCGCCGTTGTGCAGTTTTTCATGGTCGGCAGCTTCACTCTCTGGATCAGCGGGTACAAAAAGTAACAGAAACGGTGCATATACCAGCGTCATACTGATCCTGGGACTTGCAATTCCCGCAACTCAAAGCTCCACGGACAGGCGTGATTTATGCAGAAGCAAATCCAGATTTACCATTTACCAAGGCACATTGGTAGGGATGACTGAAAGAATGAAAAGACGGCGGCTGCGCAGAAGCCAATCTTAACTTAAGTCATGTGAGAAAGATGGGTAGTGACTGAGGATTATGACAAGGGAAATCAAAAAGTATTAGATGGTTCATGGAAAATGCCAAAAGCATCAGATGCAGAACGCTTTCTCCCTCCTCCCATGTTTGGTTTGATTGTAGTGGAAAAGGGAAGCAAAAAGAAATGCTCCTCAAACGGCATCCTAAAGGTTTTATAAAACTCCCCAAAACAGCTGCAAAAACCTTTAATGGGTCTTAAGCTCTGAATTAACTTTGGCCACTAAGATTGGGGGAGCGTCAGTCACTACTCACATTTGAATTCAGTCAGTAAGGAAACAAGAGGTTCACATACAAGTTGTCCACTTACGAACCGGTGCATAAGAGGTCTCACTGCCGTACATTCACGAAGGCTGTTAAACTCGCTAAAGCATTGTGGTAAACCAGAAGGCAAACGGTATCCAAACGCAAGTCCCAGTATACAAATATAAACATGATTTTCTCTCTGAATCCAATTATTGATCAGTACCATTTGTTTTGACACAAAATATCGAAAGCTTGGGGGAAAATGTGCGCAGAAATTTGAGATATTCATTTTAAATTAACACTGCACCATTTTGAAACCAAATCACTGTTCTAAATACATTGCTTGCCTAGCGCTGATATTGCATAGGCATAAAAGGAGCTGTGTGTTGAGAGCGTATGGAATGTTAAGGACCAAATGCATC
This sequence comes from Gasterosteus aculeatus, assembly GCF_964276395.1. Classification (NCBI taxonomy): domain Eukaryota; kingdom Metazoa; phylum Chordata; class Actinopteri; order Perciformes; family Gasterosteidae; genus Gasterosteus; species Gasterosteus aculeatus. The sequence continues at coordinate 9,485,604 of NC_135690.1, read as the reverse complement.
GGCCTCCCCCTTAAAGACGGACCATGCTAGAAACATCTGTATGCTCCTATAACATTGAAGATTAAACTGACAGCATTGTGGCGCAAACAGGAAAAACTAAAACTAATAACAGATCTAAAGGTTTCTGAGCGTCCCATGAATGAGCTGGTCAAAATAAATAGATGTATACAAAACAAATTTATAATTTACTCTTTATATCTCACATAAAGCTTATTGTAACTTCCCAATATGATCCAGGATGTTATACTCTTGGACATGTTTGGCTCTACCTGTGCTAGATGAACTCTATCAACACCTTACTGGGCACTGACGTGGCGGTGTGGACAGGACAGCTAAACTCCGGCGTTTCCTCATACGCAACTCCACATAACTAGACAGGTCTAAAAAGGAAAAAAAAAAAAACGAAAAAAGAAACCGCATCCTCCCAGTGAGACTGAAATTGAGATAGAACATCAAATTCACATCATCTAGGATAATTCCGTCCTCTTCAGTGTTCGGATCAGCACACTGCAACTAGGGCCGAGTCATTCCTGTGGCTTTCAGCTTGAAAAATAAAATAGAAACAGCCCTTGGTATTACAAACTTAACCAATATTTTAATCTCAACTCTTTTGAAACCAAAATGTAATTTAGATCATCACAGAAACATGAGGCAATGGGAGGGGAGTTTAGCGGGCCTGGCTTTTGCCAAACACACAGTGGACAAACAAAATCACAAAGTATCTTGTCTCTTTGGGGAGACAAGGATAGGCGTGGAAAAAGACGGCAACCTTTCCGAACCCTCTCAGTCTAGGCAAACATATGGCAGGATGTTCAATTTGCTTTCATCCCCATGCGGGTCCAACGATATGCACTCTGTCCAATCATACCAGGCGCCCTCGGTGTCATGACAACCGTTCACACCGGGCCAGTGCTGTGTCTGAACCCTGTCCAGGTCCTCGTCTGTCACCTCCCGACTCAAACCCGGTAAATCCTCTACTGCACCGTCCGTCTGCAGAACATGCCTCTTCCGGGAGTCCTTGATCTCCTGTTCTTCCCTTTTCAGATACTGTGACATGAAAAAGTGTGCACTAGGGGCCTGGACCCCAGAAGAGGTCAGCACATTACTCTGAAGGTTCAAGTAGGACTGGATGATTTCATTTCTGGACAGTTCCTTCCAGTTTGTTTGAAGGAAAGGATTAGGGCTAGGACCTGGGACCGGGGCTGGGGTTGGGGTTGGGGTTTGGACCGGGACTGGGAATAGGATCGGAGCAGCGGGCTGTTGTACAGTGCTTTCAGTTCTCTGCCTAGACTCCGCAAGGTCAGGAGTGGAGGCGTCCTCTGTTTGAGAAGGCTCTCTGTGTACCAGAGGTTTGATCTGACCTGTGACAGGATCAAATGTTAATCTGCGCTCTTTTAACCGCACAGGTTTAGATGTGTCCTCTATTTTCTGGCCATCCAGGTTGACAGAGTAGTCCCTTGGCCTGTACTTCCTCTTTTTATGCTCCGAGTGGGGAACTGGAGTCCCGTCTGGGTCATCAGACACAGGCATGGCCCCCTCAGAAGTTGGTCTGTGTAATTCTGAGTTGTGTTGTGGTCGAGAGGGCAAAGGGGAGACTGACGGGGATTCCAGTGTTGAAGATATGTCTTGTGGTGAACAATATGAGGGCACTTCTGACGAACTGGTCCAGTGCATCGAAGACCTATGAGAAGAGTTGGGCAGCTTGTCAGCAGATGCAGCTTGGGTTGGGGAGGATACAGGCTGAGACAAAGACAAAGGAGAGTCCATGGATGAAGGGCTTGGGGTAGGTGTTCCTTTTGGTCCAAATGTTGATGAGCGTTGTTTAATGGTTTCTTGCTTCACGGTCCTTGGACTGGAAGTGAGGCCACGGGGACTTTTGGCTTTGTAATAACCCCCCCCACCTCCTTCATCCAATCTGGTCTGTTGCTGCATCACAGCAACCTTAATCATAGAGGAAGTGCTAGGTAGTTTGGCCACTCCGGGGGAGCTAGGACGAGGCTTGACAGCATTTACCGGAATTCTATTGATTTTATCGTTATCAAGGTGCTCTAGGCGAGATTTGTCAGGAGACGAGGTGACCTGCTGGTCAGGCACAACATCAGGACTGCCTGCAATCCCATTGGTGGGTGGTGGGGAAACCGAGACGTCAAACGAAGACATCTTGGAGATCTTTTCCAGTAAGTGCACTCCACTGTCCCTGGGATCCGCTCGTCGTTTGCGGCTGCTTGATTTCTCGGCTTTTGGCGAGTATGTGTTGTGAACGTCGTTCCTGATTTTGACTTCAGGGACTCCCTTCCCGGACACCAAAATGTCAGGAGGAGAGGCATCGGTTCTGCAGGGATGAGAACTGCCATTGGTGGAGCCGGGGGCACTGGCAGCAACAGCTGGCCCAGGTTCAATCAGCTTTTGCCATGTCCGTAAGAGCTTCTTAGAGCGCTTGGCAAGATCTTCATTCTTGGTCTTCTTCCTTACATCATTGATCAGTTTTCCCAGTCGAGTTTCCTATATACAAAAAAGGCTTGAAAGTTAGAAACAAATTCAGTATTAGAATTCAACATAGTTCACATGTAATCAGCGGTCTTACCTCAAGTGCTTCTTTGGTGATAGGATACTTTTCAAGAAAGGAGATTACCTCCAATACAGCCACCATATTGCATATCTGCAGGGAGAACACATAGAAATGTTGATATTACTTCACATGCACAGTTGATTGACGAAAGCAAATGTTTAGTTTTCACTTAATATCGACATTAACAGTGTAGATGAGTATGTGATTCACAGTCCCGATAAAGACAACGCGAATAATTGATACCCACATGGTTTACAAAGTAATGTGTTAACGTTAAGACTATTATCGCTATTGAATCCAGCATGCAACGTGTGGGTGCAAGTTAGCTTAGGAAATATTAGCTTCCCTGTATGCTTCAAATCCACGTTAAAAAGTAACGATGGCAAGGTGTCAACTCCAAAAGGAACTTGATTATTGCAACATTTAAAAGCGTAACATTACAGCAAAAGCTTGAAGCAACGATAGATATACCTTTAATTGGAGCAAGTTTCACGTTCTGTCAAAACGTCTACGAGCGGTTCAGTGTCGGTAGATATTCGTTAGCTAAATTGGCTACCGCTAGCATTTAGGCTAGCTACTTTGCGAAGGAAGGCTCCGACTATTTCCTAAAACGTAACATAGCTATTTGAGCTAAGAGTTGCTTAGCTACTTCCCACTATTCCGTACCGACACAGTAAAGGGAGACGGTCTACAACCAAATACCCAACCAATTAGCAGGAAACGCCGATCATTTAAGAGTAACGCGTAAGGCACACGTATACATGATATTCTTTTAAGCCATACTCTAAATCCCATTTAGCGTTACGGCTAACAGCTAACATGCTACACCAGCTAACGCCGGATTGATGTCTGACCGAGGGAGCGCTTCGGCTAAGTTAGCTTGCAAGCTGTCAAGTCGTGTGGCTTCTTCCACCTTTCGCAATCACTCGACCGGTCAGTGCCAACCCAAAACAGAAAACCACGCATTTTTTTCAAAACAACGTAACAGTTATTTCACAGCTAATGTTATAACCGCATCGAGTAGTTTGACAAGAGTTCAGGTAAACAAGCTACCCGTAGCTTGCTAGCCGGCTAGCTTCACTCACATTGCTGTGACTGTCGATGGCCTGCAGCAGCCGGTCCCTCATCTGCTGCGGGGTAGCCGCGACCGTTGTCATTGCCTGTTCGGTGCGATCCGGAGGATGGAGGGAGGAATCCTCCGAAACGAGAACCTGCTCACAACGATGACTCAAAGGCCGCGGAGGGAACACGTCCGGCGTCCGAACGGCATATTTTTTTCTCCCTCCAGTCGCCTGTAGACGGTAGACGGCTCAGGTTTTTCTCACATGGAGAGGGAAATGTGTGCGCTCCGTGTTGATCGTTGGTTGCTCCCTGCTGGCTGCTCGAGCAACTCACTACCAGCTGCTGGATCTCTCAACGGCCTCCTGCTGCATGCTGGGATACGATGTGCGCGCTTTGACGTCGGTACGTAACCAAGCAAACATCCCTGGCGTTTACCTGTGCACCAGGGCATTCCCACCACGTGCACCCCACGGAGGCTTTGTCGATGCCAGCTGCACCAGCGGTTTTATACACTGTGTCCATCACACATTTTCAAACGAGTTATTTATTCAGATCAAAAGTCCTAAAACCAAGGTTTTAATTGAATATTTTGCTTGATACACCTCTTACACGATTCTTAAATCATGCAAATTGTGGTTAACGATCAATGCCTCGACTAACCATTTCAGGTCTCAACCGAACAACGGGTATAAAAACCACATGCCAAACTCAAGAGAAATAGCAACACTCATCAAACACTGTTCATCAATCAGTTGGTGGCTCACGAGTGATCTCTTTTGGCCATTGTACATACATATTATCACATTGTGTAACCATATGGTTACATTCTAGGCGGACATTCAAATCAACGTGTGATATGACATTGTTTTTACCACCACACGCAGGTTATAATAATTGATCAATATTGGTGACTTTATATTGCAGCATTCCACCAGCAGATGGAGGTATTCAGTTTCAGTACAGGAAATAACAGTTGAAAGAGAAGATGCTGCATCACTGGACCAGATTGGATAAAAGACAATATTGAGCCACTTGAGGGCCTTTCAATTTGAGACACTGAAGAATTAATTTGTCATCTTATTAGCTGAGGTTGTCGTTGGCTTTATGAGTTCTGCCAATAAAGCAATAAAGGGAAACCCATTTCAGGATTCTGTTGTAATAAATAAAGGCCAATAAATAAAAGCTTTTGGAATATAATCATGATCCCTGATATGTGTAGAAAAGACAGGAATCCTGCATTCATTTATTTTTGTTATGACTTTTGTCATACCCATCCCACATGCAAAATGTCCAGTTTCAACTCAGTAATGCTGGGCGTGATGCTGTGAGTGGGTGAACGTCTGAGTTATGCCAATTATGGGGGCTGTTATCATGTTGATACAGTATTAGTTTGTTGTTTTCTCGTTTTCTTTGTAGTCCACCTAATGACAAAAATAAGAATAAGTAACTTTGTTGCTTAGTCAGGTATATTTATTTTTAATTAATTTATAAATAATAATGCAAAGATACAAAGACAGAAGCCTTCACACAAGAAAAATACATCAGGTACAGTCCAAACAGAAGCGTAATTCATCTTTTATATAGCAAACATTTACAGCCAACTTGGATTCGTTTGGTCCGATTTGACAATTTAAATATAAAACACACAATTTAAAGAACAAGATTTGAACCGAGTAATTTTTAAAGGGTTAGTTCAAAAAGTACCAACTTGCCAAGCTGTGCTGCAGAATGCTAGATTTTGCATATTCTATGAGCTTAATGTTTCCTGTTGCTGCGAGCATACTTTGGGAGCGTAGTGCACTCCTTCACGGCAGTAAAATGCATGTGCAGTGGTTGGAATAGTATCACTGTTCTCAGAAACAAAAAAACATTATATAACAATTTAGCTGCCATTGTATGAGGCTGAAACCAGCAGCGGGCTGTCCTCAAAATGCACACAAAGGATTCATGGAGTGAGTGACTTTGCACAACTATTACTCGGTTTCATCTTTCTGATTCAGTTTGTGTTGTAACATGTCTCTCTCTCGCTCTCTCTCTCTCTGACTGCACAATATTTGCTTCTGATTTTTCTTATTTCAAGGTATTTTTTGAGATATTTTGTAATTCAGCATCACGCAGGAAAGCGATTCCTGGGTAGGTATGTCGGTCGCATCTCTTTAAGTTATGATGGAATAATTTATTCAATAATGTTCAATGTAATCAATGTATTCATACGTTCATAGTTGATATATGAAAGAACTCGTACCCCAGTACAATATTTTGAAAAACATGGGAAAGGTTTCTTCAACAGTTGGAGGAATAAAATGCTTAAATATTCTCTTATTTATGGCTGTTTTGTACTTTGGCTTTCTGATTCAACTGTTAATTAATACTAAAAGACTATACAGTGTGAATGATAGACTTACTATAAAACTAAATTTAATAAAATCTAAATATTACCGTCAATAGTTCTGTTAAAAAACGTGTTAACTTCTAATGGCATGTGGCTGCTCATAGAAAAGTAGATAGTAAGTGTATTTTCTAAGACATAAAAGTCTGTAATCGAAATAAAAGTTTTTTTCAGGGCCTGAAATGCTTGTGAACAAAGACCAAAGAAAATATAACGAATTAACGTAATGAAATATATTATTTAGGGCATAGTATTGGAATTACATTACTGATTCACTGGTGAATCTAAATAGCAAAGTAAGTTTGCTATTCTACACTGCAAGTTGTTCCAATTCCACAATCACAACAAAAACATTTTATGGAGCGTAAACAAACATTGCTCTGTCGTAAACTCTTGTCTCTGTAAACACTGGTATAATAGCAATGAATGCCTTATCATTGATGCATAAAGAGGTGGCAGTAACAGGCGACACATCAGAGCTATCTACATGAGCACAAAAAAAGATCAAAACAGAAAACGGACCTACAAAGATTTCAGGCTCTCTTTAAAGTCTGAGGTCCAGCAGAAAATATCGAGCCACATGACATGTTACAGCGCAGTATTTCTCAGTGCATTTTCTCACTTTGACATCATATCACATAAAGCACGAATAACATTATTCCTACCATACAGCAATATACAAAGCTAGTCTAGATTTACCATGACATAATTTACCTCTGTTGGTGCTGCACAGAAAATAAGCACATACAGTATTATGCAGTGTAAAACCAATCAAAAGCTCCTACATGTGCATAAAAGGCTGATAACCATTTTTCCGATGCTTTTAGGCTTCACTTAGCAGATACATTAGTCCACACATGACGCTGAACAAAGGACATTACCGAACAAGAAACTCAAAACGCTGACAAAGTCCACTCCACCCTTGAAAGAAAATAAAACCCAAGCCGTAGAGGGAGAAACGTGTAGATGTCCATGCCGTCACAAAATTATGAAGAAAAGAAAAGATACAAAATTAAGAAATGTGATTTATTTAAAAAAAAATAGGGAAAATCTTTAAGCTCAACAATTTAGTTTTAACATTTTTGCTGACTGACATTTTTAAAGTTACATTATGTGAGAATAATGGTGGGATACGCTGGCACTAGAGGACCTTGGCACACATCAACAAAGACAATGTTCCAGTTACAGAATTCCCTTTTTTAGTGTAAAATATTCATGAATTTTAGAAATAACTATATTTGCACGATATTGTGATAACACGCACGTTTCAAATGTACTCATTTGAGAATCCCACTTGACTGTTCTTGCATTTTTTTATTAATACACTTTTCATCTGCAAATAATGCATTAATTACACACGTTTTTCTATATCTATTTCCTCCAACCTGCTGTCAGTAGCAGAAAGAGCAGCAGCGACGTGATTGACACTCCTTTGATAACCACCGTTCCAAAATACAAATGTTTCCCAAAATCCAGAAAAACTGTAACCGTGGACTACTAACAAAATACGGACTCTTTTTCAAATCTGTATATTTTCAAAAATAACTATAAGTTAATTGAGCTTTTTTAAATATATTTCTTTTTTTCTTTTTTCTTTTTTACAAGAAGGCAAGTTTAATCAAAGACAGGGCAAACAGGTCCAGTGCACATAACAGTCACAGGGGGGTTTGGTACGTATACTCTCGTAAATCAGTGTTTTAAATAAATATATTAAGTGCAATATGAGGGATGAGACAGTTATGATCCACTCCCAAACACAGTGGACTTTTTAAAGAGCAAATGCTTAAACCAAATAAATGCAGAACCAACAGTCGGAGAGACATGGAGGGCATCGATAAAGGGCACGGACAACACGAGCAAGACGACGAAACGGTTCATTATCACTTTAGTGCTTTGAAAATAAATAAAAAGTAAAATATCAAACATTATGTCACATCTCCTTTGCAGGGAGAAGAAAATAACAGGTGAAATATATTTGGTCCTACCGTACATGAAGGCTAGATATACGAGGCAATGAGGATGACAAGATGGCAACAACACAGCTGTAGAGATGCGACCTAAATACATTCTCATTGCATCAACAATGCTGCTCTAGTATAGAGATAGTTCAATTGTCTGGAAAAATATATATATTTCAACTACACTGAGGTCACATCTTTGGGAGTAAACCAGGAGAGCTTCTACTCTATGACACACACACCGAGCCTTTTTCTCTACACCGTACCAGTCTGAGAGGAAAAGAGTTTCAAAAATATCAAAAGAAATATAACCTTTGCTGTGCATTCTATATAGGGACCTCTCCCATTGGCTTCTTTTTGAAATGGTTAATTTTTATCTTTTTCATTTTACAGTCCTAAACCAATCGCTGTAGTTTTGCATAGATACCATTACGCAAAATCTAATCACATTCTGTACATGTAAAATATCAAACGAAACAAGAATGTAAACATCTAATCCCTAAAATGTACCAATTCATCCTTTTAGATTTGACTGATGCGTGAAAAATGATATGGTATTGACAATGGATGAAGTAATGGATAAAGATCAGCGCACCTCAAAAATACAATACAACTATGAAATATGCGAGCCGAACCACTTATAAAACAGCAACAATGACTTGACAGTTGAATTTTTCCCATTTACATAATAGTCATCTTTGCAAGAAAACCAAAATGTCAAGCTATTAAGGCAAAACAAGTATGCACAGTGATTTGTGATTTCATGCATAAGTCATGGCTGCTATTTACTATGTTAAAACTAAAATTAGGTCAAATCAGCATCTCCTAAAAACAAGCAAAATAGTGACTCATCGCCACTAAAAACTTTGGGAAAAATCAAACTAGGCCTGAGATTGGCCTCTATGACAAACTACACAGGGATTTGCACTAAAGTGATATCCAAACTGAATGCACTGCTGAGAGCAATCTAGCTGGGCACAAAGGGAGGTTAAGCTTGTGTTTCCTCCGAGTCATCGATCTCTGTGTTTACAGGTATATGATACTGGAGATTGTTAAGGGTTCACTCTGCTGACGTGGTTTAGTCAGTCATCGAAGGAGGATATCGGAAAATTAATCAAAATTCAAAGTGTAATTTGTTGCGACACAACCGTGAAGGTCATTCATACCGTAACTTGTCATCAGCCGTAAACTCTTCCCAGTTGTCAAAGTTTCCAGTCTTTCAATTACAATTGAACGCGTTCAAATGCTCTCCTGCAGGGTTGCATTGAGTTGGTTGCCGTGAAATCCGAGCTCTGCCCAGACGAGGTGTTGACCAGCACCCTCCAGAGAGCTGCTCCTCGTGGATCCTTATTCTCTCAGGTATGCCCCCCCCCCTCCCTCAGGGCAGCAGCATCGACACACCTGGGCATGAGGTGGTGCGGCGGTTAGAGCCGGTCCAGGCGAAACGCATCCTCTGTGGCGGGGTCAGCAAGGATCATGTCCGGATCGTTTAGCATGTGAAGGCCGTCAAGCGTCAGCGGGTCTATTTTAAGATCATCCAATGGGAACTGGGAGTCCACATCGAAGCTGATATCCGTGGACAACGAGCCAGTGAGGTCCTTGGGCAGGCTGGGGGGGGACTCCCCGCTCACTTAGCAGAGGCGAGACAGAAAATGTGAGAAAATCTCATTAAAATGATCTTTTATGTCTTTGAGGGGTTTTTAGGGGTGGAGGGAAGGCTCGCCGATTAAAACTATAAAACACATGATTGGCAGCAAGACAAGAGTGTGTGTTTTTGTACTTTCTGTCAGATACTTGACATCTTAATTACACATTTCTGCTAACAACAAGCTGCTAATTTTCACAAACAACGGAAGGGAAACATCTTGTTACATAAAATGTAAAAAGGTTTATTATTACCAGGTTTATCATTTGTCGTATACTTAGGAAGGTAATTGACCGTAAGCTCGGTCTGGATGTTGCATGTGTGCGCCTATAGACCTGGAAAATAACTGGATTTATAGGCGAGCTGGTGAATGGAGCAAAGTGTCAGTAGCTTTAAAGATTACCTGCAAATATATTACTCTCTCATTGCAGATTTACAACAATGCTAGATTGCTTCAAGCTAAAACTTTGCCTGGGAAACTATTCCTGTATTAAGACATACGAAATCATAGGAAAGACACCTGCTGTAAAACTTAAGTGAGCTACATCAAACGTTGAAGCAGCACCTGTGAGAATGATGTTGGGGATGTTTCCATGGCTACTGTAGCCCAGCTGCTGGTCCTGCAGACTGCAGTGGCCGCCAGTCAAACCCATCATAAGCGCCTGGGAGTAGTTCAGGGTGGAGGTCTGGTTATACAGGCTGTCAGAGCTGATGGGGGTTTCAATCATGTTGAACTGCTCCAACTGGCAATCACAACAAGAATAAAGGTCGCAGTTGTTAAAAAACATGTGAAACGCTCCAAAGCGAGAGAAAGCTGAGAGCTGAACACACACTGTACCTGCTGAGAGAGAGCACTGGCCTGAATGGACGGGAGCTGCTGGTCGTAGAAGTCTGCAAACACGCTGCCCAGTATGGAGTTATGCTGCAACAACAAACAGGCCACATCTGTTTGTTTACATTCTGATAAAAAAAAAACTCCCATCTCCCAGTGTGGAGCGTCAACTATGGACATACTTCGTCCTGGTTGCAGGAGTTATACACATAACATAAATTGTGGAATATGAAGAAGACACAGTCAAAGCAGGAACAATGCTGGAGGAACAAATATCACCAGGCAGCATCTGGAAATGGAATTTTTGGGTTTGGGTAACTTGAGTTTAACAGTTCACGGCCTTCTGTTCATGTATGTCACAATATTTGTCACAACCAGAAGAAGCAGTTAAAAGTCATGTGATAAACACAAAATTAAACTGCTTCATTTTCAATGGGTGTTGAGACACCAAACATGTGAAAAACGCATTGAGGAGTTTGAAGACTAATGTTTGAAATATTAATGCAAACTAAATCACTTCCTGCGGTGCTTGCAGTATTTCCAGAATTTGCAGTGAATAATTCAGAGAGGGAGCTACTAACAAGACAATTGTCACTTTGGCAGCCTTCCTATTCCAATACTAGGAATATTATTCAAAACCTGCAAAAACAAGACACATTTTCTGGTAAATAAATTACAAAACAAATGAATGAGAAAGCAAGTAAATAAGCAAGGGACTTGATTAATTGTGTAAATAAAAATCAGTCCAAACCATCCGCCCAAATATCAGAATGCTCATACAAATGTCAAAAATCAGCCAGCTCAGGACAAGGATACAGGCTTCAAAAAGGCAACTCCTTCCACTTGAGCTTCCTCTGCTGCCTCCTGCCCTTGGTGTTTTAATTAATAAAATCCCCTCTGTGACTTTAATGTCCCTTCACTGACTCATCCAGCGCCAGCTAATTCCCTTCAAGTTCCTCATTTGAATGTCCTCATTGAACCAGCCACAGAAGTTCTCCTTTTTCATCGCGGCCTCTTAATGTATAAGTAATTGGATCACATTCTCAGCCCGTGCTCCTCCTAGTCCAAAACCAAATTATCTGTGTATGCTGCAGATGTCCCCACAGGGCACAGCAGAATAATGGCGCATACAGCAGCCAGCTGTGGTTTAGCCCGTGGATAACCTCAGCGCTACGCGTGAGCTACCTCAGCTCAACAGGACACACAAGTAAAAAACAAATGCACACACACACAATCCCACACTCCTGTGCATGATATACATATACGGCACAATGCCAGGGTGTCAAATCTCAGATTTGATGTAGACTAACAGCTCTGATCCTTATTTTCCTTTTGGTCTGTTTTATTTATTGTAAAGCACCACCCTGCAATGAGGTACAGTTTGTCAGAAGGGTTAGCAGCTTCTTCTAAAATTAAAATAAAAGAACGCATAAAAGAACTGTGGTTTTGTGTAGTAAGACTGGGAGGATACAGTGGAGATGCAACGCAAATACCACAAAAGCAGCAGAAAGGAAGGTTGGGGGACGTGGCTACAGAACAACACACCGATGACACTTAGTGCTTAAAGAGACTGGGGGTCAGATCTGGGCAAAACCGGGACGACCTCATCTCTATAACATCAATGACTGTGATCATGGAAATGGTTTGGAAATCACTCAGGAAATGGTTTTCAAAATGCAGAACTGTGATTGTGATGCATTATTTTTCTATAGGAATGATTCCTGATAGTCTTGACAATGTAAAGCTTTACTTCATTTAATCACAGTGTAGCCAATAACGATGATTATGTTGTTGTGTATAATGTAAAACCTCCATTGAAAAAAAAAGCGCCTGTGAATGACCTGCTGTGACCTGCTGGTAAAATCTGTGAAAAAGAGTCACCTTAAAGCATACTGATATAAGAAGACACTCTTGTTAACAACACTTTTTTGTCTTCCACATTTATAGAACTATGTAATTAAACACATGAATAAATAATTGTCCTGTTTGTGGTCCGATTTACTCAAGCGCTCGAAAACAAACGGACATATTTCATTTTCTTCTTTGCCCAGATCTGCTAATGTCAACACAACACAAGCAGCTGTGGGAGGGGGGGGGGGGACGGGCAGCCACAGAGTCCTACATGGCAACGATAACCACAGGACTACGATGCAGGGGACGGTGACGTTGGTACAGCGCGAGCCAGCGGCAGCTCACTGCTTCACACGCCCTTACTTGAGGCGAACCTCCAGGTGAGAAGCCTTGGTTGGAGACGGGGGAGGTTGGAGACTGATTGGCGGAGGATCCGACCCTACTGCGGTACTGTTGGAGGGACGAGGCCTGATACAAGAGGATACGTTGGAGTTATTCACATTGGAGGATGTTCTTCTTTCTGCCCGAGTGTGGAGCGTTTGCTCATGTTACTGCGGGTTATCCGGGTCACCTTTTGCCAGCGTGACCTGAGGAATCAGAGCTCCATTCACTGTTTTTAATGGTCGTAACCCGGCGTGACAGAATTGAATGCTGAACAACAGCATGGTTAAAAAGTCGACGACCACCACGCATCACATGTCACATCTAAAGCTGTCACAGAAAGCTCCAGGGGATTAATTAGGAGAGGAAAGCCCCTTGTTGTGTTCTGTCATGTCTGCTCTTTTTTCAATTTACATATCCGACAAAATCAAAAGAGATATTCATATTTGCAAATAACAAATAAACTCTCCCCATTCCTAATCAATTGATGGACACCAAAATATGTGTGGCATGAGATAGAGAAGCAGTTCAGGGCCTGTAGAAACATTAACTAGTACCTATCAGACTTGTTTGAAATCTCAATAAATCAAAGGAATTATTTTCCATTATCTGGCTGTGACTGGATTTGCTTTAAACCTCAAATCTACGGCTTAGAAATGAAGTCAAACATCTAAAGCCCCCTCTGTCACATAATATAGAAATATATTGAAATCATGGTGGTTAAAATAAGAGAAAGGAAGATTAAGCTGGTGTCTTGCTGTGTTTCCTCACAATGTTTCGCTTGAACTCACGCTGCAATAAACGAGAGCAAGAGAGCGCAGGCCACTTCGTCCTCTCTGCAGTAATCCACACGCACATTCCCACCGCAGCAGAACAACAGCACCAGCCAAGATCCGAAGGAATCACAGGGCCTTGCAAGACCATTTAGATTCCGTGCTGTTTTTCTTTTGTTTGTAAATTTGTACTAGACTTCGTACTGCCCAAACGAATGCAAAGGAAAGAAAGAAACACAACTTTGAAAGGTCGGCGTGTAGCTTTGAGACAAAAGCACTGATGCCAATCTGAAGAAACTCATTTCAGGAAGGAAATGGGAACCGAGCGGGAGGATCCAGTCATCATCATGATGACGCTGGTGTGCTGCAGACAGACGGTCGCTCACCGTGTTCATGTCCATGGTCATGTCGGCCTGCGAGGATGACTGGTTGTCTGACGTGGAGCAGGAGTTTCCAGAGGAGTGCAGCTGGACCAGACCTATCTGCTGAAAAATAAAATGCAGGGTTACAGATGTGATTCATTAATGTTAAATTATTAAGATTAAGTCCATCACTATATGCTTTTATAGCATGTTGGCAGACACGTAAAACTAATTTTCTATACATGCATTATTATGTATATTTTGGCCACACAGGGACGTTCCAGTGGTTTAGTTCTAAACTTTTCAATAATCTTTTTTTACTGTTGCTGTTTGACAATTTGATGTTTATCAGTAAACCGTCAATATCTAAAATATCTTGTCCATGTGTTTGACTACTACACTTTCATAGGTGATTTGTTTACATTATGTGTTCATGTCAACGTTATGTCAAATGTTTCATTCTCAATAATTGATATCTGTATAGATGGAAAATAACAATAACAGAACAGAATAAGAAAATCATAGAGGCCTCGTGTTTTAACTCCTGAATAAACACACAAATTATATTTTGAATCATGACATTGTTATGAACCGCTGCTACTGTGCCGCAGAGCAAATTGTGATCAAAGACCTTCATCTGTGGAAAGGTTCAGAGCTTCCAAAGTGTAAAATATTTTGATGGATTTTAATGCTACATCCTAATGAGCAGATTTATTTTTGCATTGAGGTTAATAAAATCCCTTTGGCATTAATATATTTGCTAAGAGGATGATTTTTTACACATTAAACAGGAGTTCTTTGTTTTATGTTTTGCCATAAACAGCAGTGGTTCAAATCAAGCTTTCTACAGTAACTACAAGCATAAACGCTGCAATTATTTGACATTTTTGCATGTCATTTACAGAGTAGTAGAACTGAATAGTTGCGATCGCAAGAATCAAGGAACTAATAGATTGAATGCTGGAGAGAAACTTACTTGCTGGCTCTGGTGTGTTTGGGACGACGGCTGCTGGCTGAAAAAGGCGTACTGGGCCAGCTGCTGCTCAAGGTTCATGGCGTTAATGGCCGCCTGGGGAGCAAAGCGACATATATTCCTCTTATAAGCCACAAATGTAGGCATATTTACATCACAATATAACCTCATAACCTCATAACCATAACACAAAAATTGACGTGAATGCGAATTGCCGGGAATTGTCTGAACTAAATGGCATCAACAATCCGACGTGATCGGTTCTCTCGGGAGAGCCGAGGTCACGGCACGGATCAGTCTGCTGCACCTGAGAGAGAGTGAGAGGCGGAGATGTTGGGGAGAGCTGCAGGTTCTGATGCTGGTGGGAGTCTCCTGCATTCAGGATGAGAGGAACCATGTCGTCCTGCCCAGTCTGCATTTCCATGGTTACTGTGGGCTCAGAGGTGTTCCCTCCTACCCAGTACACACAAAAAAAAAGCAAAAGTGTTCCCAATGTTTAAACCAAAAAAAGATCCTGTATCCACATCTCTGAGCACAGCACAGGTTGTGGCTAAATGCGAGCGGTGCACGGTGTTACCTTGCGTGTTAGCCAGCGTCTGCGCTCCGCTGGAGGAGCTGAACGAGGCGGACGCTGCATCATCCGAGTCCAGCGGGGTCGGCAGAGGAGGAGGAAACTGGATGTTGGTCAGGTCAGGGAGAGAACCGCCAGTATTGTGGGCTGCTGGTTTTAGTGATGTGGTCATCTGCTGGTCAGGAGACGGGAATATGCTGCAGAAAACAGAATAATAGTGCCGTGAGGCCGAGAACAAGCCAAATACAACCAGCTGGCTGATGGCAACGACAAAATGAAGGCCTGCAAACCTAAACACTAATTATCATATTACTAAACAAAACTTTTCTTTTTGTTTTCTAATACGGACAACTGCAGAGACATTTGGACATCATGCATCTGGCCAGTGGTGCTATTGCAAATGATTGCCTCGTTGATTTGACAGAATGAATGAAAATGAAGGACAATAGCATAAATAGTGCACCCAATATCAAAGCATTTACATTTCACCATCAAAGATTAGGATTTAGGAAAACGTTTACTGACACCAGTTACAAAAAATTGTTTTAAAATACTCACTTGATCCCTGGAACTTCACAGGGCTCAGACCTTGAATTGTTCTACAAAGAGAAAAAGGTAATAAGGTGATGAAAACCAATGTAACTATAGAAAAAAAGAAACCTGGAAAAAGTACCTTTGAGCACTCCCAGTTCTGGTTTTGTCCATTTTCATCAGTTTCTTGTTTGGTTGCTTCAGCTCCCGGTACGGTGAGCAGGAGAACTGGAGAGATGGCAAAATAACATCAAAAATCTCTTTAGTCTCTCGGCTTTACAGATTTCCACACTGACCTTTGAATAATCGCAGCCCACATGTCCACAGTTAATATGATCCAAGCAAAGGCACCAAGAAGAAAGGAGACCGGAGTAAAATGAAAAGCAACATGGACGTGACATTAAGAGAGCAAGGACTTGAACGGCATTACTGAATGCCGTTCAAGTTTACTGAACGGCAATAATGGGCAAAACCCCCAAAAATGTCTCAGAAGAGATTAATAAAAAGTCAATAAAACTGCTTGTGTAATTTAAATAATTATTAATTAGCAGTAAAATTCTTCAGACGCTTCACAAAAAGTCGATCGCAAACGAACGACTGAACCTCCAAGAAAAGGCAGTAAAATACCACAGAAAATGAATAAAAGCTTACGGTAACACACTGTTGACTGTATCTCAACCTAGTGGTCAAAATTTCACCACTTTAACATTGACGTGCATTGAGACAACGCGTACCTCTTTTTGGCTGGAGCTCCTGTGATCCTCCAGTGAACGAGGCCTGCTGGGAAGGAGCTAGTGTGCTCTGGTGCAGTGCTGAGTCAGAGTTTGTCCTGCAGGACAGGAATAATAATAAAGAACATATCACAAAGTGCATTGTACAGCAAAACTCTGGAAGCTGCAGTAGATGTCTTTCACTATTTATTTTTTTTAGACAATTGATGGATTATGGTCGTTGTAAAAACAATGAGGTTTGTGATATTTGTGACTATATAAAATAAAATGAATTAAATCCAATCTAATCTAATGGGATAAACAGCCTTACCTTCTCCAGCTGGTATCAGGTGGTGGGGACAGATATACTGAACCATATGGACAGCTGTCAATGTGAGAGCGCAGGTTAAGAAAATACAGCTGGAGACTGGAAGTCTTTGCACATTTGATGGACTCACACAAGCAGTACACAAAATGAAAGTGAGGCAATATGCGCAGTGAGCTTCACATCACACGCTGATATTTGTCAAGGCTTAATCCACAATACTCACCAACTCATTTACATGCCGCTTATCCCAAACACGTGTCATTGTTTTGCTTTAATTTATTGCAAGGAGAAGTTGTTTACAAGCACGCGAAAACAAGTTCAATAATTCTGCAACCATAAAGAACAAGTGTAACATCCACCAGAGACATTTAGGCATGTCTGTAAACGGAGTGAAGAAACCCTACATAACAACACATATCTTTTTAAGTTTATTTATGTATAATACAAGTCATTATTAGCAGTCCAGTCATCCCATGTAGCAGAACACCAGACATCTTTCTGCCAAAAATACTGCATCCACCCTCATAATGACCATAAGCAGCGTGGTCAGCAGACGGTATCAAAGGATATCTGGCGTCCGTGTTTGTCGATCGACAGGGGTTTTTGGTGGGTTGATGCGATGCGACTCCGGTCTCGGTAGACTCTGTCCACCAGTCCGTGGTGCCGCGTCGATCGGTTCGTGTCCAGCCCTGAATTCTGACAAACGAAGAGAGGAAAACAGAAATGCATTACTTTCCAGTTCACGGTCAGTTTTGTGTACGTGAGGGTTTCCGACACCATTTTGCTGCATTGGATCGTACCGAAAATGACACCAATAAATCCAGCCTTAAGCTTTTAAGTCGTTAATTAAAATAAAAGCAAGTTTGAGCATATAGCCTCCCTCCGTAACACTGTCCTTGAAAATAAACCCGGGATCTGAGCACTTGCGTCAAACAAGCTGCATGTAGAACGATCGGGAATATGAAAATGCTTTTAAACGCAAATACAAAAATCATTTAGATGAACATTCCAGATTTACCTTTATATCTCAATCGCCACAGAATGTGTTCTTCACAAGTAAAAGAAAAGGTCTTAGCAAGCTCCTATATTTTATGTACAGATCAGCTTTTTGATTCGAGTAAAATAATTCCATATCTCAGTGTCAAATTTCGATATCTTTAGATGCCTAGAGCAAAGGATTGCGGTTCCAGTGCATGTTGGGAGAAAAAAGACAAGCACAAATATGTGGTTAACACAGAAAATATTCACTTCAGATGTTGAAGGAAATACGCCTCTTAGAAATCAATATTAATCCCAGCATCTCACATGGTTGAGAAGTTGTGGTAATGGCTAAATTCTCTCTCTCATGGCGATGGAGAAAATATTTTGGGAAAATACCCAGTTATTTACTTAACCCAGTTAAGTATAAAAACAGACACATAATGTAGACATTTAGTCGCTCGGTTGACGCAGTCTTCCACCATTTATTCTACACAAAGTGCTCTTGTTGCTTACATACAGTATATAAATATTAAGTACGCCACTTCTTGTGTAGAGTATTTAACCCGGGAAACAAGGATCTCATTAACCTGCTGTCTAAAAAAGCAAATGTAAACATATTTGTAGGGCAGGGTTGAGTAAATAAAGCAGGATATTACTTACAGAGATTACAGAGAGGGGCAAAATGTATATGTATATATATATATATATATATATATATATATATGAAACAGCTGTTGGTTATTGTAATGTTAATTTAAGAACATTCAATGCAAATTACTGAGAGAAAATGTAAAACTACCAACAAATACCCCCTCACCTGGAAAGACATATCCATAGCGCTGTTTGCAATCTGATTGACATTGGGCAAAGATCCTCCATAGTACTGCCCGCGGTTCGGTCCCAGCTGCAAGTACTGAGTTTTCTGAAACTGTAGCTAGAAGCAGAGATTTACCGGGTGAGACAAGAGGCCACTGCATGCATATCGGGTCAAGTTCAGGCCACAGTGAAAGAAAAACTACAGACTGGATAAAAACACACAACAGGCCCACATAAAAAGCGGATGGAGCTTTTAACATATTTCATTTAAAAAGAGCTAAATATTGCAAATGGGGTAATTTCTACAGGTTTATAGTAATCCAACCATAATCGCATGTCTTATAATTGTGTTTTACAGCAGGCACCACCGTGCTTATTGATGTTGTCTGTTTCACTAGACATCTTCTTTTGATGCTGTCATCAAATTGGTGCAATGTGAATTTAATGCATTTTAAATGTAAGCATCTTTAGGCAGAAGAAAAGCGCGTCAACTTGGACCAAACACGCACATGGGTGAATTTCCAAAGGCAAAATAGCCCTACAACAGGGTTTTCCACAACCGGTCGATCACATTTTCTCATGCAAGCCCACGGCTCAATGTAGGCAGGTCAGAAAATCAAATAATAACAATTACTATGCCCGCATCACTGGTGTAGCTTGATAAGATTTTGACCTCAGAGTTCTTCTCTTTAGTCAAATCGTTGCAGACTCAGAGGAAAAATGATTACTTGTTACAGGAAGAGGGCTATACAAATATTTTCAACCAAGAAAGGAGCAGAGGGAAAGGATATGGGGAGAAGGGGGTGTGCAGTGGGGGCAGCGAGAAGGATGAAACTCTAAAACAGAAGCTAATTTGCTAATTTGAGTTGTAACCGGATGTGTTACTAAAAAGATAAACACGCTGGCATGCACGACATCATCACCCCAATAAAAAAGCAGCTAAATGGAAATCCGCTATCGTTAAGTGTAATATTTACACTGGTCCTTTTTATACTATGACATATCAAATGGCTTATGGGGAAAATACTCGGTGGGAGATTTTTTTTTTTTTCATAAAACCATCCTGTAGCAGCAGGATATCACTGGTTCTGATTCCCTCTCCGTCTGAATCCGTGTGCCCATCGCGCTCTCACCCAGCAGCTTCAGTCAGTACCGAATCCCTGCTTCCGGTGGATTTATTCCGCGGGCCTGTACTGTATGTGGCTTAAATTTCTACATAATCTGCCAGCTTTCATCTTTGACGTGAACGTCTAGTCACGTTGCAGCGCGCACAGGCCCGAAGACCTGCAAGACAAGTTTACAAAGCACGGCGCGGATCACTGCCATCACCTGCCGACAACAACCCACACATGCACGTTTCTATTGCACTCGGGGAACATCTTTCGGATCGATCGCCCTCTTCCCTGGAAGCGCGAGATGAGAAGAAGAAAAAAAAAAGCAAAACATCCTCGCTGCAGTTTTAGGACGCGCGCTGTCAAGTACGCACGCACGCCCCTCTGCTGTCCACTTGCGTGGGACAAGAAATGTAATAACTTTTTTTTTTTCTTCCGGAAGAGGGACTCTGTCATTTACATCCTCCTCTACAGGACCGTCCCCTCCCGCCAGCTGCGGCGGTTCGCCTCCAGCTGGCCGTTTGTTATTGTTTACCAAACGCCGCGCTGCCTGCGCGCGCCTCCGCGCTACAAAATGCACATTTTGACAGCCCGATGAAAACAAACGAAGAAGGTGGGAGACAACATTCAAAAAATAAAAAATAAAAAAAACACAGACACACACACACACACGCGCGCGCGCGCGCGCGCGATGCGGCGTCGTTACCCTCGCTGCCCGAGTGATGCTGAGGTCCTTCATCACTTCCTCAAACGCCGCCGTCTCCTCCGCCTGCTTCTGGTTGTGCAGAGCGATTTTCTCGCTGAATTTCCGCGGATTGTTCGAAGTCGCCATGTTTCGCTCTTCTGCTTCGTTTTTTTTCTCTCCCTTCGCTGGTCAGCGTCAAGAGGCGCGCAGTGAGGACGCACAGCTTCCGGTAATGGAGGGTGAAGTAAGCCAAACGTGGAGCAGTGTGGAGGTTCGGTGACTCCCCCCCCCCCTCGCCCGTGTCCCCCACGTGAGAGGGGACAAGCGGCGCGGACAGAGTCACTTGGCCGGCGGGTTGTCGTGTTTTACACTTGACGGTTTCCGGTAAAAGTGCTGCTTGACGAAATTCAATTCATTCGTCTGAGATCTGTTTTGGTCTTCAAAACTCCTGAAATCTCAAAAACGTGCAGCCCAGAGTGCGACACATAGATTAAAACAACACAGACAGAAACATGAAACAGACCACAGTGGATACAGTGTTGCCAGTTATAGGAATAAAAGGTTGGAGAAAAAAAACGGTAAGAATAATACAATAAAAAAACAGGGGTAAAATAAAATTGCAAAAAAACAAACAATTTTCATTGCTCCATTCATTGCATTCATTGCTCAAAGTGAAAGACGCCTGATTAAAATCCATGTTTAGATTATTCAATCAATAGCGACAACCTTCACAGCACTTGATGGTGTCTCAGACCAGCAAATGCAGGTGTGCAGGGCCAATCAACGCTGCATCTGATCAGTTGACCATTGGTTGTACTTACCTACTTACTTAATAAGGCTTTTCTTTGACTAAAACTAAAAAAAGTGTTACTTTATTTTTCGACATGGCAGCCTTTTATTTTGAAGGGGACGTCGTCTGGTTTCTCGTATCTGCGCGGTTGTCTCTCTACGATTTGACGCAGCTGCCTCGGCTTTGCGTGCTCACGTCGCTGCGCGGGGGTGGAGTGGAGGTGCTCTGCACATCTGGACTGCGGTCAACCGCAAATGTAACTGTCTAACAGTTATTATTTTTTTAATTATCTTTGGATGCATTTGAAGGCAATGAGGTGATGTTGTCGCCCAGTGTGCCCAGTCAAACGTACTGTCACCAGATGGGCAATTCTGTCGAACTTTTAATTTACACATAAACTGGTTTTGTGAGGAACTTTTAAATATGTTTACGGTAAATAACCTCAATTGAGAGTTCTGAGAGAGTCGAGGATCAAACTGTTTGTGACAATGTCTCAGGCCAGAGAGTGTCAATGTCTTCCTCCTCCCCAGATGTGTCCAGGTGTGTGTGCACTGCTGACCTGAAGATACTACAATACTACTACTAATACTACAATACTGTCCCCCACTGCTTTCTAGATGACCACATTCCAACATTCTGTTAGATACTTACTGCAGACACATGAGGTATTAGATGAATTGTAAGTATTTCTGTCATATATTTGTTTCTACATTCCCTCAATGAATTATATGATAAATCACTTGGGGGGGAAACCCTTTCAATATCTGTTCTGGTTTTCGTATAGCAGTGATAATTTAATTTCCAGCTGCATGCAGAACAGAAAGAGGCCCATGGGTTTTATGATAATATATTGTTGATGTATGATAATATATCACGCTCAGTAAAAACAACACATGCAAATGAAAATTCATGAGAGACATTCAACATTTCAAACATTCATTTTGCCAGGAGTCCAACCACCGCACCTACCATGGTTGTTTATTTCTGGTTGTCCTAACAGGCACTGAAGGCACAGTGGAGCTGTTTCACCTGCAATACAGGATATTGTAATTGGTTGTAAGGTAACCATGGTAACACAGAAAAAGAATCCACTGCAGGGCAGTCGGGGGGGGAGGAGTGCGTTGTGTTAGTGCTGAATGAGGCTTTGAGGAAGGGAGAGCCTTGAAGTCGAGCCTGTTTGTGCTCCCCTGGAAGAAGGAGAAAACCCCTTCTGTCCGCCGCCAGATGTTGTTAATGTTTATCCAATATGCAAACATCCTGCGCTAACATTAGCAGAAACATCACTGGCTGGTGAGCAGCAGAGAGAGAAGCTTTCACCTCACTTCCTCAGTAAAACCCGAGTCTGAAAGCACGTCAGCCATTTTGCTTTTTCATAACATTATTGGTGCCGTAGAGAAAACTGCTGCAACACAAGTGTCTGTTTGTGGCGCGGAGTGATGACAGTTTATTTGGGAGGCCTCGGATTGCTCTTCCCGTTAGTCCGTAATGTTTATTACGCAACTCTTCTTCTTCTTCTTAGTTCAGAAAACTCGGATGCTTTAACCCGTACACATTTTTGTGGCCCCCCAAAAACGCGAACTTTCGTCTCTCTTCTAAATCATAATGTTGAGTTGAGTCCGCTAATGAAGTTCCATGCGTCTTCCAGTCAATCCTCGCGCAGGTTCACCCATTGCTGCCTCCTCATTGTTCGGGGCTGTGAATGTGTTTTTGGAGAATTTTTGATCCGCACATTGTGAGTTTCTCAGAAACTGGGCGTGTGACCTTGTTGGGAAACCTGTGACCTAAACTCTGTTATTACAGCTGGAACCAATGTATGCTTTTCCTTCTGTCTGTTAGCAAATGATTGCCTGGGTCACATTAAGGGAGGGACGGGGTGTTTTCCTACGACATCTGCGTTTCCAACTGAAACTCCCTTGTCCCTTGTTAAAGCTTCTCTTACACCAAGAAGCTTGGCCAGATCTTCCTGCTCCTCTGAGGCAGAAGGAACAATCTGTCCCTTTTCCGCTGAATTAAGTCATTTGACTTCTGTCTGTACTTATAGCTTGTGTTGATGATTTCTGTATTGATGAATACTTAATCACAAGCGAGTTTAGGATACTTCTGGGCTTAATCCACACATTTCCACCACATCAATCACAATATCAGCTGTTCAGATCATCCGGTCTTTTCCTTCCAACTAGCGCGACAAAACCGGTACGTTAGCCCATCATCTCACTGCTGTGTCTTTTTGAAAATGGTTGTCCCTCTGAAGTTCAAGCTGCTGTAACGCACCCCTCCACCTCCCTATCTCCACCCAATCTTCATCAGATGCTTCAGCTTCATCAAAAAATAACTACATGAGGAAAACCGCAAAGAAAAGAGGAGGGAAATCTCTTCTAGTCTTGCCATGATATGACGGGTTGTTGAGGAGCTCAGGTGACAGATGGTGACACCAAGTCTCACGTGCATGTCAGCTTCAGCTTCATCAAGACCAGAACTGTCTCACCCCACCCGACCCCCTGTGGGACTTTTGTTAACCAGCAGTGAGAGAACGACTACACAGTCACTTCACAAATTCAACTACCTCCTTTTTCCAATTTGGTGGAACATATATGATGAGAACAATGTTCACTGAGAAATCTAACAGTATACGTGTGATTTGTTTAAGGGAGAGTAACAGCAGGGGGAGGTAAAGCACCTGCTGAACAACCCACCACCGCCTTTCTGTTCATTTGTGTAGTGTGAGGAGCTTGGTAGCACGCTGCAGTTTGCGTTTTAACGACTGCATATCATTTATTAATCCAGCTTGATTGAGAGACGAGACTCAATTTCAACTTTGGATGCATGGAAGCTTTTTTAACATTTTTATCTCTGAGCGTTGACTGTTGGTTGGAATAAAAGACTTATTTTCTTGTTTTGGTGGTCTTCAAAAAGCTCTTTAGTGGCTTCTTCAAATCTTTTGTGTGGTTAACATCTACACACAAACTAATCTTCCAGCTTCAGCCTCATGAGATCGGTGGGCATTTTGTGTATTCTTGCTCTTACTGATCAGCAAAGTGCTAATCACTTTAATCCGCTCAATCTATCCTCAATCTTTTTTGGCAGGACTTCAGCAGATTACTGATGAAGATTAGACAACTCTGGCCTGTATAACCTGCTTAGTTCCCATTGCACATGCTATTGATATCCATATTCCATTTGTTTTGCAGCTACTTTGGTTACGTAATGTCCCTAAATACAGTTGTTTGTCAAGCGTGATTCTAATAGTTTAGCCTCACTGCCCCGAGAGACATAATCGATTTCATCGTATTTAGTTAATCCTTCAATATATTATTTAAGTCAGCAATACTGACAATATGTACACAGTTGTATCTTTAAAACATTGGCTTTATCTAAAACAAGTGAATTGTAATTCATAAATATAGATAATATAACAGGTCCTGAACATTTGCCCACATTATCCTCAGCTAAGAACAAAGGACAAAAAGAAAACTTTTGTGTTTGTGTGCTATAAACAAACACCTGTGACACACACAAGGAATGATTATCATTTCATGGAGCAACTTACTTTTAGTTCAATTTGAGACTTTTCAACCCGAGAAACATTTTTAGTCCAAATTGTCAATGTTCATAATCAATACTTCCCTTATTAACATTGTGCGTTCATTTGAACAGTGTATTAGTCACACTAGAAACGTTTCCATAGAGTGACACGGCCTATTTTCAGAAGGAGCTTTTTACAGGAAATCTTCTGTTTTTAGCACTTTCACACTCCATTTCCACAATTTAAAAAAGGGAACTTTACTGTTGCATATGTGCGGGTGCTGAAGAACAACGACATCACTTCACTCTGCGCTCATTCCTCCACGAGAAACGCTGAAGCCTCGAATGGTACGTTCACTGTTTCTACACTCTGACCTAGACTCGAACTGATTTTTTTATGATTCTGCTTGAAATACATTGTTTATACAGCACTTTCCACAATTTGATATATTTTTTACCTTCAGATCATGATTGCCAATATGACCTGTGTCCCTGGAAACGACACCGCCTCATGTTCTGCTCCCGGCAGCTCTCGTACCGATCTAGCCGTCGGCCTGACGTTCTTCTTTGTACTGCTGCTGATCGCAGCTGGTGTGATCGTGTACAACTACCACAGTAAAATGAGGAGTATGTTTCAGTTTGGACAAAGGAGAAGCCACAAAGAGCGGGACTATACAGAGACGCTACCAGAAGATTCACCTCGCTACCGCTATGTGATCCGTGAAGCTTCAACCGGAGAGAACCCTATTTATGAAAACCTGGCGACTCGAACCAAAAGGCCCGCGGTGAACAAGTAAGACGCGCTTTCAGTACGTTCATATTTCAAATTAAAATGTTGTCAACAGGCAGGATCAGTTTACAACTTTTTATATAGGAGATGTTGAATCTTAATTTACATAAATTAAACTGCTGCTGAGATCAGGAACCCGATGAAGAAACCTAGCGGTTTGAACTTTCCCATCTTGCACAATCATGATGTAATATATTTGCACAATTAGGCTGCCTTCAGGATGGGGGGGCGCTTCCCCTCGATGTTTCCCATGATTTAGAGTAAATTACGCAAATGCAAGTTGATGACTCAGTGCGGGTGTTTTTCCTTTATCTAAGAATAGGAGAAGGAATCCACGCGGTTTACATAATATTTGCCTTGTGCGGTAATGGTTTTTACATGACAAATAGTCCTCCATTATCTGCTACACTTAACCGTTTCTCCGCAGGCCACCCCGTGAATCTGAAGAGGACGTGTACCTGCAGTGTGATTCTCCAGATGAGGCAATATACAGCAATGACCCAGCGTGTAACCTCTCCATCCTCCCAGACCATGAAGAAGACCTGTACATTATGCCAGATTCATTGTAGGACGCATCTCTATTCAGTGCTCTTTGATAGAGCTGACATGAAAACAAGAAATACTGCATATCGATATTATACAGATTGTTGTATCGCTATATCTTTTTGTTTAAGTCTTTTAATTTCAATACATGTCAGCTGTTCTGTATATTCTGCTGACTTTATATATGTATGTCTGTAATTACCATTTATACATGTGTGGTGAAGCATGCATGTGTTTGTACTGAATAATTGCAATATGTGGGACTCACGATACTATATAACAAATGTTACAAAATGACAGGTTGTACTTCTCTGGGTGGTAATGAGCAGCGAGCGAAGAGGAGGTTTAATAGTCATGATATTTTCTTTTCTTTTCCTTTGGTTTCCTGTTATTCTGGAATTAATTTCAGCAATTGTTATCCGGTACGACTATGTAAGGATTAAAAGGGGAAGACAAATAGCGGCTAATGGGTTCCTGCTGTCAGACACAGAATGTGCTTGATAAAAACTGTCCGTAATTCTTTTATACGTGTATACTTTGGGTGGTACTGCGACTCGGGACCTTTCAGAAGCTGAGATTGAGGACCTTTACATCGGCCCACTGTAGTTTAATATCAGAGGATGTCCTCCCTGAAACAAATAGTAACAGGACAGAAACAAAGGCGTGAGTGAACGATGTCTGGGCACAGGTCTAAATTTGCCAGAAGAAAAGTGTAACTGCAGCAAGCAGTCGTGTCCGGACCTCTGATTAATCACACAATAGTTGTCCAGGGTCACTCGACACGCCCCACTCTTTAATGCATCTACTTTATTAATTATAAAACCACACATGCTCATAGTGACCTTTGCCCAACTACTTTGAGTAATGAAGCTGTGAGCATTCCAGAGGAGCTTGTCACTAAACCTCCGTTCACTTCAGTTCACTCACTAAATAACAAACTCCTCATCATGACGTTCTGTCCATCAGCAAAAGCTCCAGCTGAAATATGGCGCGTTCTGAGCTCCAGCTTGGAATTCATTTTTGAATTGTTTTTCCTTGTCTTGGCGATTATACTTATCGGAGGATATCACACATCATTGTTTGTTCTTTTTCTAATAACTAATCTCAACAGCACTTGGAAGTAAATACTTCAACAAGATACTTTGATAAACTTCAATGAAAATTGCGTTTACAGTATCGTCATTGATATGTAATCTGAGCAGTCTGCAGTTTACACAAGAAGCGGCTTTTTCCTATTTTGTTGTTTTGTTTCTTCACCAGCTGGTCAAGGCCAAAGTGAGCACCACTTCAAGGTCATTTATGGGAGATAGAAGATATCGTATCTTTAGAGGCGGATTTCTTTGTCACGACCTCGACCTTTGTAATCTACGGTGGTTGATGTGTTTGGATAGACGACAGATATAAGAACGCATCATAATCATGTGTTTATTATGAAATCTAAAAGTTTATTTATTCAAGTGCAGCAGTTTAGTGTGAATATATCAAAACATTTACTAATATTTTCATATCAATATTGAAATGTATAAGACAACAAACTTAATATCAAAACCCTGTGCCTCAAAAAAAACAGTACTTCAAATAATAAAAAATGACAATCAAGTTAAATAGTACTAGAATATACAGTAACATGAAACAAAGACAGAAATAAAACACAACATAAGTTTAGGTCCATAAATAAACTTGAAATAAATAGAAACATGAATGATCTACAGCTTGATCCACAATGGAAAAAAAAACAATGCCTTTCCGCGGCAGTAACACATTTTTCTTTAAAATAAAGTGTATTATTGCAATTATTATTTAGTTAACCATGGCGTGCCACTCATTTCAGGTTTAACTTAAGAACCGCATGGCTCTTCAGGCACAATGACATTTACTGACGATCAGGTCGTCGAAAGGCGTCAGCTTCAACTTTCCCCTGCTGTCATAGTGCATTAGGACCATTGGCTCGTAGGCCGCCGGCACGCAGCAGGGGCGAGGTGACCCTCCTTTGGTAATCTGATGCAACCGAGACTTCACCTGCGCGTGCATGCTCGCAGGCTTGTAGTTGTGGGGGCAGGTGCCGTCACAGAAGTGCATGGTGTATTCAGCCGGGGCCACCACCCAATCCGTCCAGCCGATGTCTTTGAAGGACACGGTGACGGACTTCCGGCAGCACCACCCTTGTTCACTGCAGACGTCTTCCTTGTTGGAGCGGGGCAGCCTCGTTTTCCGGGCCGGTTTGGGCTGCGCGAGGCCCAGTTCAAGTGAAAGAGTTGGGTTTGCCCTGAGGGCATCTTTTACGGCCACGGCTATCCCCACGACCACAACTAGTGCCTCTCCGACATCAGCCCCGAACCACCTCTCCACCTCAGGCCGGATGTCCAGCATCAGATCTTGTGTGCGCGACACGTTGTCACGTGTCGGAGAGTGTGCGTATCTCCACGCAGCGGAGCTCCTCCGCGTCCTCCCGTTGACCCTGACCTGGATCTCTGCTCTCGTCTCAGGTTGAGCTGAAGTGGGTTTCTCCAAGATCTGCCCGGAAATCTTCAGCTCAGCCCGAGTCAGTGTCAGTTCAGTGTGGATGTTGGGGGTTTTGTGGAAAACCGCTCTGTACCACTGCGTGCGAGGACCTGGGGGTGGATGTGGGCGTTCTCCCCTCCGGACCCCTTTTATCCGCTCCACTAAAAAAACACATAAACATAGAAAAGCTTCATTAGTCGGGAAAATCCTGTAATGATTTGACGGGTTATGATGTGGAACAATTGAAGATGGAAAAATGGATGTTGATGACATTGTTGACGCGTGTGCTCAAAGTGTAATAAGTGTACAAAGTGTCACGTACTAGGTGTGCCTATCACGCGCATGGTTTCTCAAAGCGTACAGGAATGCGTTTGCTTTCTTTAGAGGACATCATCATGATATACAAATGGCTTCCTGGAAGGCGGTGATCTTTACTTGGAGCAGTAAATATTGCGATTATTCTCGAACCGCACTGGTACAGAACCTTTTGTCTGAATCTGTAGGTTTCTAGTCACGCGACGTTTTTCCCCCTTCCTCGCTGACTTTCAAAATTGGCATTTTACATCCACCGTGACAATGACTGTATCTTGCGTGCACTGTCCACTTTGCTGCCGCGATCCTGTAAATTTCCCCACTGTGGGACTAATAAAGAATGAATATCTTATCTTATCTTATCTTATTACGCCTGAGTGTCCTCCCGCTGTCTGATGTCCAACAAGTATCAGTCTTACCTGTCGCTGGAAAGAGCACAGTGGACACGGTTGATTGCTGGCTTTCCTTCATCAGCTGGCTGGAATTTCCTCTCATCTCCCTCACTTTCTCCCTGTAGAGCTGATACATCCCCCTGAGCTCTTCCTCCGAGGCCTTTCGGGTGGGCCTGGGCTCCCTGTCCATACCCAACGAGCCCAGGATCCCGGTCTTCACCGCCTCCAGAAGCAGGGCCCTCTGGCTGTGCGTTCTGCCCTCGTCGGGTGAGCCTCCGCGGGCCGCCTGAGGCCGGCTCTCCCCTGAGCCGGAGAGGGAGACGAGGAGGAGCAGCAGCGAGCAGGAGGTGAGTTGGTGAAGGGCGCGTGATCTGAACATAGTTAGCCCGACAGGTAGGTTTGGTTGGAGAATGCTGCGGCTGGGGCTTGTCTATCTTATGAATGAAATTCTTGACATGCGTTTATTTATAGAGCTTCTGTGGAACCACACCCCTGGATGGTCAGGTGAGCCTTTGATGAGCTCAGCCAGGGCCAAATGTCCTTATGTGGCAACACTTTTCTGCTTGTGTTATGTGTTAGCAAAGTGTAACTTGCGAAATCAGAAATCTGTAAAAGACTCATTTCAATGTGTTTTTTCCAGTTTTAACACATCCGTTTGATTTGATCACAAAATGGGGAATTACGTGAGCTGCCTCGAAGTTAATAAAGCTGTTGTGACAGTGTATTGATCCCCATAAGGTCAGAGGTCATTTACAGTCTTGACTAGGCATGTCCTCGGGGACCGTGATCCACATTAAGAACAGTCCGGCATTGGGGGGGGTTTGACAGCTTCTTGTGAAAAACCTACAATAAACCAAAACAGAAATAGGGACAGAGAGTTTATTATCTTGTATTACGTCTCCTCCTGAAATAAACCCTCATAGGAAATGACTCAAGGTTTAAAAAGAGAAAACCAACCGTAATCCCATCACGTGCCTGATGTATGGTGTTTGTCAACGTTTGTCCACGTGTTTATCATCATATCTAATGGTATCTGATCTCAGACGCTACTGTATTCTGCAGTAGGATGAAGGAGCAGTCGTTGGGACAGAACGGAGGGATATGCGTAGGCGTCGGCAAAGCAGAGCGGCACCATGGAATTATCAGGAGGTAAAAACCCTCATTCTATCGGCGAATAGGTCAGTGCCCTCTTTAGTTACATCGGTGTCATTGACCCTATTCTCTCTACCGACAGCTAAAGATCTCATTTTATGAAAAATATCTGTAAAAGTATATTTATTTTTGGCAAATTTTGAGTTTGGAAGAGTAACCAGATAATAAAACTGTTAAGTCTTTAAAGGTTGAATAAGAATCTAATTAAAAGTTAATACGTATATTTAATAAAACTATAAAAGTGAGTGCCAGACAGCAATATAATTTACGGTGTGAATGGAATGTAAATTTGAAGAATTCAAAGCTCGTTGAATACAATGTGTTCGGCGGTTTCAAGACACATTGCGAGATGAATAATAAAAAGGGAAAGAATTACAAAAAAATGATATCTGGTGGACAAAAGCGTGGCATTTTTACTAACTTTCCTCTAACGTGTTGGAGACTAAATTCTTCCGTAGAACCTCTAACGGCTCATGTAATGTAACGTCATGGAGGGTTAAAGGGCACTTAAAGTCACAAACCCCCAAAACTGTTTTTGCACTGAGTCACTGAGCTGATGAAACATCCATGTGTGTTGCAGGTGGACCTACCTTGCAAGTTGAAACTGTGTGAAAGGTGCAAAGTGACTGGTGAAAACTGACATGGTTATTTAAACTTTCCTCCCCGACTCTGCTCTTCTGGCATGTGACTCTCACGTGGGCGGGAGTAAGAGGGACAAAACTTGTTCCGACACCTTGAGTAAGAGGTTTCTGAACAATGAAAGGCAGTTACATCATGCAGGCTGGTAACAGACAGACATTCACTGTTGTAGGCACAACGCCAGAGGAAGATGAAAACAACAGCACTACTGAATGATTTATTCAAACTGAATTAAAAACAACAATCTGAGAACTAAAAAAAAACTTTTTTACTGAACTGCTGACAACTACCAATATGTTACAAAGACGTCTTTGTAATAAAGGTGCACTAGCAATGCAAGGTTTATGCTACTTGCAACTAGTATTACTTACATGTTGCTTCTATTTTTAATATTTGTTATCAACGTAGATGAATGTGCTAATAGTAAATAATGTAGAAAGCTGTACCCTTCAGTTCATCTTTCTGTTATTAATCTGTTATGTTCAATATTCCCTTTCTTTACTTTATTATTTATTTATATGTATTTGAATGCATTGAGACCATTCCAAAGGTGGTCATGAGAGAAGAGAGGAGGGTGATGTGTCCTCTCTGGAGTCCACATTAATAGACAAACAGCTCGATTGCGTTCTCTAGTGGCCGTAAGGCTGCAGTACAGGCTTCAATAATCTAAGTACAGCTTTCTATTATCTGTATGAATCAAACAGGGATTGGAGACAAAGAAGTTTTCGGTTATCATATAAGAGGAAATTCATTTTATGCAGAACCTCATTTGAAGGCCTGATGAATTGATTGATTCCCATTTTGTTTAAGCAGATCTGTGAATTTACCCCGTGACTAAGAAACAGGCTTTTGTTTTTGTCACTGTTATCTTTGTGTATTTTTTGATTTGTGTCATTATATTTATCTATCCCCATGGGCTGAGCATATAGACTATTGGAAAACACTTGTTCTACCTCTTAGCCTTCCAGGTGAGACAAGTTCTGAGATAAAAGGCAAGTAGTCACGCCTGTTAAACAAAAGAGGGTGGACTTCCATGCCTGACTGGTTTCACAATCTGAGGATCATCTATACACGACAAAAGGATGCATGGAAACGCTTTCTTTCCTTTTGTAGTTGCCAACCATCGGTGTGGTGAAAAGCGATCAGTAGATAGGTGCACCACGTGACCATGTTATTTAAAACATTTAGTCTCACTTTGTTGTGATCTAAAACAAGCAAAAGTAATAATATAAATACCAAGAATGGAGCATTTCCTGCTATTTATTATTTAAGAAACATATGCTTGTTTCATATATGCTGAGATAAAAATGCCAAAATATTTTATTTACTTTTTATTTTGTTTATTGCTTCCACAGTCCAGTGATTCAACAAATCAAAGTATGACCAGAAGTAAGACCAGAAACAAAAAAAATAATAATAATAAATAAAATACATCTAGTCAGAAATGCATTTCATTCAAAGTAGTCGTTCAAAAGAAATCTTGAGAAACAACTGGCACCTAACTGATTTTATTGGTAAAATACACTTACTCCTTAGATGCTTGATTTCCAACATTTGAAACAGTTTCAGATAAACATTGAACCTCACAAGAGAACAATGAAGGATTCACATCGCTGCGGCCCACACAACTTGTGACATCCACGGACTGAAGACTAACCATTGTTCTATTCGGGATGAAAAAAGAACCCACGGTGCCATCGAGTGACGGATCAATCACCGCTATTCAGCTCGACTTCAAGGCGCATTTGTTCTGCATCCTCTGCCGCCAAGGAGACACCGTGATGGTAGATCAACTGCATGTCCCACGACACATGGCAGATTGCACTGGTTTCTACGCGCACGTGTAGCGCCACAGCGTATCCATGGTAACAACAAAGGTCTGTTAAGAAGATCCATGAGACCGAGGCTTCGCCGAAATGGGAACAAGGGACCCTCACAGAACAAAGTGTGGAGGAGGTGACGGGATGTTTTGTGGATGTGTTGATCTGAAAACACCAAGTACAAACCAGGAGAACCCGCTGCCTATTTGACAACAGGTGGACGAATCTCAACGAACAGGTGTGGTCGGCAGGCGGGGTTACCCCCCACCCGACCTCTTCCGCCCCTCGTCATCATTGGCTGGAAGCGGTCACCTCTTTCGGGGCCGGTCGTGCAGCTCGCCCGGGGGAGGAGGTGGAGCGATTGTACCCTGCTGCTGGGCGGGGGGGGGGGCGCAGTACGGACTAACCGTTCGGAGATCCGCTGGGTTTTTTAATCGTCACCAATGATGGATGAGCCGAATATCCTGCGACGTCGCGGTTTACAGGTAGGCTTAAATGCACAGAGGCTTTTAATGTCAGTATTCTGATGAAACGGGAAGAAATGATGATGATGTTGAGGATGATGATGAGCCTTAGGCGACGATGCGGGGGATTCCTCCGAGAATGTCTTTGGGTGAAGCGGCTCGTTCACCATTAAAACGAGTGACATTTATTCTTTGTTATTATTGATTAACTTTGAAATATTTATGATCTGTATAGCCACCGATAATTTCCCATTTTATTCCCATCCAGAGTGATGGTACACGATTGGTGCTGTAATTAGTTGTAATTAGTCCATTGGTTCCTTGGTGAAGCTGGTTGCCTTGGAGATAGGCGCTTACAGCCCAAGGGTGCCTGTGTAATTGGCAAAAGCATACCTTCTACTGTTGCCATGTCCAAGATTGTCCAGAATGGTAATACTTAATATGTTATCTCGTACATGTTCATTCATATGGAGATATACAGTAAATCAAATGCAAAACATGTGTAATTAGTAGTGCTACTGTTGTGTTTGTTCGCAGAATTGAACGCAGCATTGTTTCCCTGTTAAATTATGCAGGAGGGATGGGTTTGTGATGAAAGACTCACCGGTGCAGACTCGGTGTCCCCATTAAGTTATTGTACAAACATTCGTCTGCATTTTAAATGTGGTGCAGCCCTGGCATTACAATGATATTGATGGTTATGGTGAAATTATTTCCCCTTGAATCCACTACGTTGTGAATAAGACACAACATAGTGTCAGACTTAAGCGCACAGGTTGATACCTTGTGATTAAAGCCAAAGCTTATAGTAGTAAAAAACAGATTTTCTCTGTGTTTGTCCCATGTTTTGACATTGTTCTGTGACGTTGACCAGTTGCCTCTCAGTATAACAGAGTGGCACCATTCCTTAACCTTCGACTGCTGATTGGCAAAAGAAGTTTTGCAGTTCCCATGAGCTCAAGCGAAAGGATTTTAATCGTTACCATTAAATGACTTATTGATCTGCTTGTCATGCAATAAACTACACGCCATACTGCAACAAATAAGGTGCACATTGCTTGAGAGAAAGAATGGAGAAGGGTTAGTATTTGGGAAGAAGTATTTTAGCCAAACAATGAATACCACTCAAGCAGCAGTGGGGATTAAATCGGCCAGCACTGTTACTGTGAAAAGAAGAAATGATCTCATTTCTAATTTTCCCATCTTTTCTTTTCTAGAAAGAACTGAGTCTTCCTCGCAGGGTAAATGTGTAAGTATTATGTTATAATACACCTCATCTTTATCTTCCTCAAACCTGCAGACCAGCAGATTCCTGTCACTTGTCGGCACGAATGCATGAATGCCGTATTTCACACCAGCCTACTTTCACTTGACTCTCCTGAGAGGGAAGAACTTTTGAAACGGACTCAGCACAGGTTATACAAGGTTATACACCTTGAGAGGGATAATCTACACATCTATATTGTGTGAATATTCACTCTATGCATGCACTCTATGCTCAATGCTAAAGATAAAAAAGAACATGCTTATTGTTAAAAAACATTGAATATCTGAAATAGTCACAGCCTAGTTAATAATGGTATCCATATAATATGTGAACTGTGCAGACAAGTTAAGCCAGCACTGCTAAGTTTTTTTTGTTCATTTTGGTTTTCTAAGCATTTCTCTTGTCAATTCAGAAGTAAAAATGTCTTAATTGATGGAACTTTTACAAAGTAGTGACAGTTCCGTAAAGGAGTGGCACGTTAGTCTCTTGCTCCCGAGGGAGCAGATCAATCTCTTCATGTCTATAACCTGTTCATGGACCTCCCCGGTCTTTAGACAAGAACGACGACATTCTGCTGTAGAATCACCATCTGTGATAATGGAACAATTATAATCACTGGAGATAATAACAGCATGTTGTCACAAATTAAATAACTCAAATATATTTGTGCTGCTTCATACCGCCAGTCATGTTGTCCAAAAACAAAGGGAAAGACCATTTTATTTAGGGCAGCATTGCTGAGTTACGTCTCAGTGATCCAGAATGAAATATTTTTTAAATAGCCGGCCTTATTTAGTACTAAGAAGTGAATAAGGTGAATGGTTTGTCTAATAAATAACTGGTTATGTAAGGACTTAGTTTGTCTGTGGGAAGCTTCAGTGACCGAATTGATGTGCTGGAACGGTGCATTAAATCCCTATAAAATGTAGCTTTAATAGCCTACAAGGATGGTATTAAGGACATAATGTAGATTATGTCCTGGTCATGAAAAAGGGGCCATGATATTTACCCATAAATTGTTATGGGGTCACGATAGTTGATCAGTCCTACACATATGTTATGGGTTGGAGAAGCCTTATAACCGCGTTACCCAGGGATCCTGTGGGGCCCGGTGAGGAAGTATGGGGCACCGAGGCCGCTTCAATTAGCCGCTTGTTTTTATACAACTGAAGTGAGAGCTGTGTCCGTATTCTCGCAGGAAGTCGAAGAAAAAAACGGCCCGGTTTTGACTCCCAGAATGGCCTCTCTGCTCTTTGCAAATGATGTGTTTCAGGTGGCTTGACCCCGAGTGGAGCCACTGCCCTCTCACATAAAATGTACATAGTTGAGGCCGTTTGAACATGTTGGTTCCCAGGAGGAGCAGCAGAACCTTGCTGGAGAGAGGTAGCCTGGACTATCTTGACTAGCCTGCTGCCACTATGACACACACAATATATGACGTGGGTTTTATCACAACTGTTTCTGATTTACAGTAAGAATCTCATGCGAATTTCAATGTTTCCCGATTTATAAAGATAAATCCTTCATGCTCGTGAAACTGAACCCCAGATGCAACGTGCTATACACGTTTTTACATTTAAATACGCCTGGAAATACACCATCTTTCAGACCTCTTCCTTTTTTTTGTTATTGTCGCCGGGTGGTTCATTTGTGATCGTTGAAGTCTACATTTCCAGCAGGACGTGAAGGCAACAGCAGCACCTCCTCCTCCCTCCGCGCGAGCGTCGACGCGGCTGCGCGTAACAGCGTCGCTGGTTGCGACTGGAAAGTTTGTACCGCTTTCTCGTTCGGCCGGAGGTACCGCTCGATAATGTCACACCGCGCGACACGGGGACTCTTTCGGAAAGCGTGCGAGTGACGGGGGGGGAGAAGCGGGCGGCTGGCAGGCGCAGGGCGGACATGGCCGACGCAGTCGCTCCCCATCACCGAGCTTCCGTGCCGCGGGTCCGGCTCGGTTCGTGCCGGAGCTAGACGGCAGTCGCGTTACTGGCCCAGCCACCGAGCGACGACAACAACTCCCCGAGACGGGATGCTCGCACCGTAACCAGAGGACAGCGAACATATCTGCACTGGATTTATCCGTCACCACCCATCCAACATGTCGGACCAGAACTATTACTGGACCGTGTTGCCGAGCTACAAAACTAGTTTTGTCACCGGGGCCATGATGAAAAGGTCAAAAAGGTAAATTAAAACATAACAGGCTTTTTTTCTTCTTCGTCTCTCCCCTACATGGATCCGTGGGCGTGTGGTACCGCGACGAAGAAGTCCCGTCCGCCGCGCCTGCGACGGAGTTGACATCGGCTGCGTTCACTGTCCGACCAACGGCAATTTGTTGAACGTTAATGTGGAGATATTTGATCCGCGGCACGTAAACGCAACCCCCACCCTCAAAGACCCCCCCCCCTCTCCCCATCTCACGGTAACATTATCCGCGTCGGGCTCGGGACCGCTGGTGGCATCGCGGTGCCTGTGAGAGCCGTGCACGTTAACTGCATGTGTCGGCTGCTACATCCGCCCTGGTTTGTGTTTCCGACCGAGAAACGTGGCCATTGTGGAGTGTCTGTGTGTGTGTGTGTGTGTGTGTGTGTGTGTGTGTGTGTGTGTGTGTGTGTGTGTTCGTGTGGAGCCAGACTGCATTGTCTGATACCGGCTGTCGCATACAGCGAGGCACAAAGTCCCGGCGCGGATCGATACGCTGATGTGATCAGCGCGTCGGCTGTAGACATCGAACGTGTCCTTGACTCCGCGAGATCGTCGTGATCGGGCCTCGCGCAGTAGAGCCGTCGTGTCGTTGACAATCGATGCTTTCATTGCGACCTAATGGTCATTTATGGATTTTTAGACCCCCCCCCCCCTTTTTTTTCACAATCTCGATGTTCTAAGTGCCTGCGTCGCTATTTGTCCCGCGTCGCTGTCGTGTAACTCATTGGACACAGCGTGACTCTGAATGGGGCTCAGTGAATAAATAAAGTCCTTCCCCATCGGCAGCCACGAGAAACACGCAGGCCCGGATGTCAGTGGCCTACATTCGGCTATTGTTGATAATGTGAGCCGTATCAGTGGCCTTGTGGCTGCCAAGTATTGATAGAGCTCTCTCGTGGTGTGATAAAATAACGTGTCGGGCCTTTTTAAGGTGTCTTGTCTGTTTATTTTCTGATAAGAAGAATATATTTCGCAGGCGCAGCATCTTTCCTCTGGTTGGTTTATTGGCTCTCCTCCCTGTCACTGCCACTTTGAGTCTCTTTGGGGTCAGAGGGGCCACATAGTGCTGCAATCCGCCTCGGCAATCGACCCAGAAACGTCAAGCTTTGTTGTTGTCTCAGATCCTCAATTATCGTAGGTCATTGCCAGAGAGGAAGAGAGACGTCATTTTTTGACGGGGAAGAGCGAACGAAGGGATTATGTTCACCTTAGCGGGGAATGTAAAAGTAAATGAAAAACAGAGCCCAGCTTTTATTCTGTGTAGGCTTTGGCCCATTTAGACTGAGCACTCAGCTTCCAAGAGGGCCTCCAGGCTCCTAATATAAACACATATACCGGAAATGGACGTATCATTTGAAAATATATGTGAGGGCATCGTAATAACACTGGCATGTGAGGGTGACTCACGCTCGCTGAAATGCCATCTAATAGTGTCCGCCAACTTTCAAACCGCTCTGCTAGTCACCACTTTTATCCAGGATGTTTTCAAAGAAAAAGGTTTCCTTATTACAGGAGCTCTGAAGAGTGACTGGTTTTTGTATTACACCAAAAAAAAAAAGCTGAGCAGTGGCTCAATAGTCAGTCAGTAGTTTGTGTGTGTGTGTGTGTGTGTGTGTGTGTGTGTGTGTGTGTGTGTATAATATATTTACACATAATATACCACTTTTGAACTAAACAGGAATTAAAGCCAACAAGCAAGGCAGAAGCCAACAAAAAAAACGTTTCATGAATCCTAAAGAACCTGTTCATGGATTTTTCTTGCGTATAGATGACTTAGTCTTGTTTCCGTGTGGGTGCATTTTGTCTGCATCTTTCTCTGCATTTCATTCTATAACAACCAGCCCAGAGAGCTCTTATAGGATCAGCTGCTCCCACTGGTACAAGACGTTTCCCATATTCTCACATGAAAATACACAGGAGACATCATCTGATGCTTGAATGTAGTACCTTAAATAGTCCATACAACTCATTATTCACATGCTGTTATGTTGATATATTTCCATTATTTTGGTGTCTCCTGTAGTCAAAAAACCTTTTATTCTCTTGAACATAAGACCAGAAAGATGTGACCTGTTTAATTGGTGTTGGCCCGTTAGGTGAATGTACTGTGTGAATACTGTGTGAATACACAGTACATTCACATCCTGCTCGATTGTGTTTGCTTATTAACCACATTAGTTTCTTATCACAAGCAACGACTCCGGTTCATAGCTGGACTGTATTATTTGACTCGACTTTTCACCCCTTTGATAAGAGACTGTTGCTCAGTGATTGTGTTTATAATTGGCTAACATAAAGCCAATGCTTATTCTCCGCTGTGTGTTTTTGCTCCTCACAGTTCCCGTAACAACAAGAGAAGGAGCCTGGCGGTGGGGACCACGTCGCCCACGCTCTCGCGGCCTCTTTCACCTCTCCCACTGGCCACAGGTACTTGTTTTATAGTTACGTGTCTGCTCCGTGCGTGGTGCTGTTTGGCACTTCCACTGGAGGCTCGCATACTTTGCACGGACATGATCACATGGAAAACAGACAGGCGGATGACGGTGGAATGGAGAGGACCAGCACATTAGCTTTCATTGAGTGCACGTGCCTTCAGCCTGGTTTTAAGTCACACGACTCGCACTGCTTTCCCTCTGGTGCGTTGATCAAGTGTCCATTGCTGTTGGCTCACAATAGCTTTCCTCATGATCATATCTCTCACGTAGCTTCCTCAAAGCTACTCATTCCATCCTCCAGGAATCTTTGCTGTGATTTAGGCAAGATTACTGCAATTGGTTTCCGGTTGATAAATGATGAAATAGATGAGTGCAAATCAGTCGTGAAATGCTCATGGAGCACATTTCAAACCGATCACACACAACAAGGGGGCAGCTCGTGGAATTATTCCAAACACACACATAGTCATACACGTTGTCTTTGCTTGTTCTTTCAAACTCTGTAA
This sequence comes from Gasterosteus aculeatus, assembly GCF_964276395.1. Taxonomy (NCBI): domain Eukaryota; kingdom Metazoa; phylum Chordata; class Actinopteri; order Perciformes; family Gasterosteidae; genus Gasterosteus; species Gasterosteus aculeatus. Next base: position 9,445,736 of record NC_135690.1, on the reverse strand, counting down.
CTGTTTTGTCTCATCAGCTGGCAACAGCCCCTCAGAAAGCCCCAGAAATGTTTCTGCCAGCACCTCTGCCAACTTCCAGTTCGCCCGAAGGTAAGGATGAACTCAAATGCTTTTGGATGTGAAGTTTGTCTGATTGCACTTAAGGATCGTCACATTAGCACAGAGGTATTTTCCGCGCCCGGTACAAGAACTGGAAAGTTGTTGAGACTTGCCCGTTACTGTCATTGGAAAAGACTTTTCCGGTCCGATGATTTTAAATAATTAGCTTACTCTTGCTTTCCCACAAGATTACCAACCCCGGTTTTAACATTGGAGTAGGTCTGTCATTCTTTCTGCAAAAAACTAAAACTTAACCAGAGGTTAAAGGTTTTCACTTATTTGAACCTGAGGACAATAAACAATATGCTAACACCCCCAGATCCTTGGCTACATGGGAACTGAGTTGCATGACTAATGACCAAGCCCGGTTTGTTGCCCATTTAGTTGAAATGAGGCAACGGAGAAGCAAGTCCAACCAGCAAAACGGCCCCAGGGTCACTTGCTGGACATGGCCTTTGGCATTTGTTAAGCCAATTAAGGCGGGCGAGTCGTTGCACACACTCATTACTCGGGGCGTCTCTGATTATGGGGAAAGAATCGCAAAGCTGGCCCTCTCACGCTTCCTGCAGATGTGTACAGACTAACCGGGATATAAAGGGGAAAGTAGCTGTAACTTGCACCCTCATCCGGTAGAAGAAATACACTGTGCTGCTTCTCGCTTGCTGAATGTACTTTAAATGTATAGGCAGCTTATCTGAAATAAGTGCATTTAATGTTGCAGCGCAGTACGACATATTGCACCATACGCTGCAGGATGGAGAGGGGAGGCCTGCTGATGGAATTGCCACGCACAAGCCTGCATGACTCATCTATATTTATTGAGACTTTTTAGGCTGCCAGGGTGCAGACAGATGCTGCGGCTGCACTTTTGAGAGCACCACTGGGTTCATTTGTTATTCACACAGGCCGTATAGCCCTGATGTTTGTGCAATTATTTTGTATAAACATACAAACATGGAAGAATCAGACACGTAATAGTTGCCACAAGATTGGAGGAATAAAGATGAAACCACCCCAAGGTCAAGGTGAAAGAGTTGAGCTGCAGCTCTCTCTTCACTTTTAAAGATGCTCTTTTTTTAACCTTGAGATTTGAACCGTGCCTTGCCCTTGCCTGTTGGTCATTTTACACTGCAGGCATTGCTTCTTCTATTTGAAACCGTGTTGTTAACCTCAGGTTGTATCCCCTGAGACCTGCAGGACCCTGATAAAGAAAGCGGAAAGCGGAAATAAGGCGTTCGATGACGCACTTGATAACATGCACATCGGATACGACGCAGAGGAGGAAACGCAGGCGTCTTATACACCTGACTGATCCTCAGCCGTCAGTCACACCCGCTGCAGTAAAGTCCCAGTTTTGTCGTGTCACGCCTGAATTAGCTGCACGTCCTCACGAGCAACATTTTACCATCCCTGTCAGCGCAGATCCTTTGGATCAGGGAGGGAATCTACGGCGTCCTCAGAGGGACACATTCAGTGGGAAAGTGGGAAGGGCAATGGATATAGAGCGGGTGTAGATGGGAACATTTCACACCTCATTTGGCTGTTTCATGATGTCTGCACTAGGCACTGTTTGTGTGTGTATCTTGTTTGTGTGTGTGTGCGTGTATAATGAGTCACGAGTCAACCCTCAGTGGGTCTCGATGCTGCAGTTCGAGGGGAGCCTGGCAGGTGTTGAACAACCGGCTGTCACTGGCCGTGAGCTTTGACAGACTAACTTTGTTTTAACCGACATCAATTAACCGTGTTTATTTTCTCTCTCGCTTTGTGTCTCCGCCGGCCACTCTTCCTCTTTTTCCTCCTACTCCTTCTTCATTTGGGTCTTCCTCATTTCGGCATCTGTGCAGCCAACTGGCACGCACTGAAAGGTAAGAAAACAACAATCTTGTGTTTCTTATTTCTTTTGACACAGTTTCGAGCATTGGTTGTTATCGAGTTAGACCTGCATGGTCAGTCTTGTATGAAATGATATCGGCAGGGTATCAGGCGAAGGTTTGAAGATCTGAGCGAGTCGTCCGGATGTGTAGGTTTCATGTGTACTGGCGAGCTTCCACTTAGCAGTCTGTTACTGTTTTGTGTCTGCAGGGCGGATGGGCGAAGGTGGTCCGTGGCGTCTGTTCCCTCCTCTGGATACTGCACCAATGCCCCCAGTTCATCAGTATCTGTAAGTCGCTTTGTGTTTCCCTCTCAGTGTGTGTCTTCGTTTCCCTGCAAGCGTTGGTGGCGGTGAGGTGCGTCTCTTACCGTCATCAGACGTTCTGCTCCCTTTCAAACCACGGCCATGGGCCAATTCAGCTCCTTACTTATACTCAGTGTATCAATCACGGTGTCAGCTTAAAGTGCTGACTAATGGAAGTGTAAATCCCATCAGATTGCACTCTGCGTGGGAAACAAGTCTACCTATAAGTGCTCGTTGACCTTCTCAGAGGCAGGTGGAACACAACAAACACTATGACTTAATGGTCTTGATGAGCGTTCTCTTGATTGATAAGAAATAGGCCGACTGGACGCTATACTTTAATGACTCTCTCATAGCAAGACGATGACCAACGATGATGCATCGCTGCGTCAACAGCCTTTTATCCCACTTTCCGCTACGGACAGAGAATAGGGATGAATGTTCAGATCCTTTTACCAAAGTTATCTTATCCTCCATTTATATTATGGATGGACAGTTTTCTGCATTTAATCAGTTAGACGTATCATTCAATTAAAATACATTTAATATTTCTATAAGCTGTGTGCTTTTCTGCCTGAATCCAACAATAAAGTATTTTTATTGGAATATTTCAGCATGTCTTACCTACTAAATGACTCCACATCAAAATGATGACTTCTTACATGAGTGGAGCGTTTCAAATTTCCTCACTCTGCAAATCTTTTTGGGAAAAGTGGAAACTTTGTGGAAGCTACACCCACCAGCTTTGATTTGTTGACGGTTTCTGTGTCAATTTACTTTTGAGATTTTTGCCTTCAAAGTCATCAGTGAAACTGCAGTTGGCTGTAAAAACAAAAATCCGTCCTCCGATGTCACGGCTGCAATTTTGTATGGCCGACCACATGGCATGGAGACGGTGAGGTCAGCGCTCCCCACACAATGCCCCTTTCAGGCCCGCTGTCAGTGAGGTCTTTATGCTGCTCTCACTCGCTCCTGAATGTCTCTGGTTTCCTCCTCGGAGTATCTTTCTCCTCCTCGCCTCCTGTTACTCTGTGTGCTTTTCTCTCTGTCTTCCTTTCACTTTTCCCCTCTCCGGCCCGTCTGTTTTCTACATTCAGAAGAGCCCCCGTTTGTCTTTGCTCTTCCTCCAGTGAAACACAAGGCTGCAGCCAGATGGGAGTCCTCATAAATTCCAGGCTGAGTGTCACACTTTTGGTCTTTTGGAAAGGGAAAACGAATGCATGCATGGCCAACACAACAGCCGTCGCTGCGGGCCTCAGTGGCATGTGGCAGCAGGAGGGAAAAGTTCTTCTTCAGAAGTCAAGAACATTTTTAAGACTAAAGGGATTTGTAAACTTTTACTTTACAGCTGCTTTTCTCATCATATTCTTGAACTCTTGAACTGGCGTATGAAAGCCATAAGACTGTGAGCGTTAACAGAATAATGAGTGATTCTGAGAGAGCTGCAATGTTATGTCATTAAAACAGCAGAAGAACAAGGTGATATGGATACAAATGTGCAAATACAAAAAGGGGTTTTGCTCATATTACATATTTACAATAAATTCAAGCACACTGATCTTCGTGCACTATTCTTTCCCGCTCTCTACGTCTCTAAATCCCTGATTTCTCCTTTCCCCGCAGTCCTCTTCTTCCCAGGAGCTATTGCACCAGTTGCCCTTCCAGCCCACACAAGATGATCTCCACTTCCTGTTCAAACATTTCCGCAGCACGGAGAGTGTGGCGGACGAGGAAGGAGCACAGGCCCCGCCTCCTGTCAGGCTCCGCTCTCGCAGTCTCAGGTAGCTTTCGCGATGGGGTTCAGGGGAGAGGCAGGGATGCCCCCTGGTAGTTTACCTAATGGTCTGTTTGGGTGTCAATGGCCTTTTAAGATTTTTGTTTAATCGATTAGTTATTTTGTTCTGCTGTTGTCATACTTCCAACCATATTTGTGAGTGAGGGTGTCCCCCCCCCCCCCCCAGTAAGTGCGCTGTGTACATCACTGTTAAATAAGTAGTGTGATTACCCTGTAAAGGCACCAAAGCTCTCTAGTGTACCCGCAGTAAATGTTTATGTTTACATTAATTATCTGTTGGGTTGATACTATTTTCTCACAATGCAGAGCACCACAGAAATCAAGACATGCACTTGAAATATGTCTGAGACTGTTAAACAGTACCTGCAAGCCCTCAGTTAGCATCTGTGTGGTCCCTCGTAGCAGAGCTGTAAACAGAAATGTAAACAAGCTCACTTGGTAAGAAAGCTCAAAACTCAGCACTCAATGAAGCCTAACTTCCTCTCATATATGATTAGAAATAATTAAATACTGTCTGGGAGGTTTTGAATATGGTGCAATGATTGTTTGAAGTGGTTGTAAAAAAAGCCCCTGTGCTGGTTACCCTGGATTAGCATATCTAGTGGATCATGTTGCCTCATCACACACTTAAAAAACAAGCCCTCTAAATAGCTGTTGGGGGAGTTTTGAGGTTGCTGGAGACTTTAATAATGGGCTGTGAAGGGTGTTGGCAACAATTTCATGTGATGTTTTTTTCTGTGTGTCCCTGCCCATGCCACACCTTGATTTATATATATATATATAATGTACATATACATTTGTTATGAAGTTTTTGTACAGGGGTTACAGTCAAGATATATGTCCAAAAATGTCTTTATTATTCTTTGTTCCTAATTAACAAGTCAAATCCTAGAAAATTTGTGGGCTTTTTAACTCGATGGCTTGGTCGAGAAGTTTATGTACATCCAGCAAAGCAGCATGTTTGTAATCAGTTTATCAGAGAGAAAATTCCACTAGCTTTTGGAATTTTTTAACGCTGTCAAAAGCAAACCGAAATGACTGCGCTTATTGTGGAAAAGGAGTAGCGACAAGTGTCTACGTGGCTCTGAAATAGCTCCACAGGGTGTGTTAAGTGTTTCTTATTGCTCTCAAATTGTTCCCACGGGGTTAACTGTTGCTATTGCCCTCAAATAAAACCAGTGCCGAGCAACTGCAACTGTTGCGTTACCCATAAATAGTAAAGTGCATGATATTGTTATTTGTAGTATGCAAGGCATAGAGGCACCCAGTATAGCTATTTCCAACATTTGTGATGACAGACCCTTGATTTGTAATGTGCACGGACGGTTTTAAAGGTGCCCTCTCGTAACAGAAGCCCTGTGTACACAACAGATGTGGAAATGGATACTTCAAATGAGAACCTGCCTTGAATTGCATTAGTGTAATAATTAAACCCGCTGTGTTTATATCCAAGATGGCGGTAAACACTTTTCGTCAAACATTTGCAATTTACTCAAAGAAATTTGTAGATTCGATGTAGCTTTAACAAGACACATTTTGAGCCGGACATTGTTTTTTAAATGTCAACTAGTGCTAGTAACGTTTACTTGTGTATTGTAAGCCTCTCTCCTCCATCCCCCGATCAGATCAGATCCCCTGATAACGTGTTTTGCATTATTCAAATTGAGCACCCATAAATGATGCACCAGATCTGTGCAAAACTATAATATTTAATGTGCGGTTGTATCTCTGTTCTGCTTTTCTTTCCCTTTACATGATCATCCAGCCCTGGACGAACCTGTGGAACATTTGACAATGAAATTGTCATGATGAATCATGTCTACAAAGAACGCTTTCCTAAGGTCAGTCTTTTTCCCCCCAGTTTCTTCCTTTCGTCTTTCTCTTTTTGACTTTTTCACTCACGGAAACCAGGAGATTTTATCTCACTAAAAGCTCACCTGTATGAACCCTGTCGAAAGGAGTTGTTAATACAGTTCTGCTGTCGCTGTAATAAACAAAGTCCTGCATCTTGTTCGTTTCCCAGGCGACAGCCCAGATGGAGTGTCGACTGCTCGACATCATCGCAGAGTGTTCCCCAGACACGGCCCTGCCCCTGGCTGATGGCGTGCTGGGATTCATTCAGCACCAGCTGGTGGAGCTCGCCAGAGACTGCCTGGACAAGTCCCAGCAAGGCCTGGTCACCTCCAGGTACTTTGTGGAGCTTCAGGAGAAACTGGAGAAGCTGCTGCACGAGGTAAATGTGTTTCAATTCTTTACAAGATCGCTTTCCTTCTGAGTCATGGACCATTCACGCAATTTTGTTGTTCAGCTCAGTGTTTGTTCTATGATGTCTTGTTATAAGACATCATCAAGGGATTTTGTTTTATTGGGAGCTCCAATGTCCCTCTCAGAAATCGAATACTATGCTGCAAGTTTATTGGACATATTGGTTTGAAACGTATGACTGGTTACATTCAGAGCTGTTTCCAGTTCATTGGTCAGTAATTGTGTTTTTTTTAAACCTATTTTGATCTGTGGAGTGACAATGTGTTGCAAAATGATTTCTCACATAAGCAACAATTTTACTGCAGCACATTCTGCAAAGCAGATAACAGATAGTCGGGGCGGTGCTTTCTTGTGTTCATCCAATCTCGTAGCTTAGTTTATCATACAGAACAAACACGGATAGACCACATTTTGTCTAAAATTTCCACCAAAGTTCTATTCTGTAATTATTCTTGCAGCTTCACAACAAAGTGGTTTTCCAGCTTAAAGAGAGACTTCATTTTAAGCAAGTTTTGTTGGTTTTGTAATGCTATCCTTCTCTGCACCTTTGAAAAACTATACTTTATTTAAATTATTTTTGTAAGCAGACTTGCAACAGATTTGCAGGTAAAACACAGAGCCGGTTTCCAAATGTTCGGCTGTCTAACTGAACGTGTTATTTGACCAAGGCAAGGCAGTGCTTGACTAAGATTGGGAGACAATGAGTGTTGATTAGAATGTTATTTCCTGAATCTGACAAGGCGGCAAATAGAATATACGAGCCGTTAAAATACCAGTCCCGAGTTGTTGAGTCGCCAACAGATGAGGTTAGAAGATGCTAAAAATAAAATGAGCCAAACAGCCTGTGTGGGTGGGATGCGCTGCCTCGTGACTCGTGCCAACTGTATTAAGTCAAAATGATAATCCGTTATCCTTTATCCTTTTCCGACCAGGCGTATGAGCGATCAGAGAGCGAGGAGGTGACCGTCATCACCAAGCTGGTCAAGAAGATTCTCATCATCATCTCTCGGCCGGCCAGGCTCCTGGAGTGTCTGGTAAGACTGACTGGCACACACATCAGTGCTGGCGGGTACAGGAGGGACACAATGTCAACATGACGCGTATCAGCTCGGAGAATTGAACAGAATATCTCAACGCAGATGTCATCAGAGACTCAAATGCATTGATGATATAGTGAAGTAATGGTAGTTTTGAGTTATCGGCAATATCAACATATGATGTTGATAGTTGGTGTGTAGTTAGTAATTGAAATTCTCAAGTCCTCAAGGAGAAACATGCTGGTTTCCTCTTCTAAACTATCTTCCTTAAACCACAAAACAGGAGTTTGATCCAGAGGAGTTTTACCAACGTTTGGAGGCTGCAGAGGGTCACGCCAAGGTGGGCCACGGCATCAAGACTGATATTCCCAGATACATCATCAGCCAGCTCGGCCTCAACAGGGATCCCTTAGAAGGTGCAGCATTTCTGTCACCTTCCTAACTGCCAGTTTGGCCATTTTAGGATTCTTTGTTTTGGATGAATAGTATTGCTTGTTAACTGTAATAATAATATGTTATGATGTTATAACTTGCTAGCTAGTGGCACTACTCCTCCTGCAATTTTATTGGATGCATTGCAACAGGGTGTATCATTTAAAATCAGCTGACTAGTCACTTAACAGTCCTCACTGATGTTTATTAGAGCTACAAGAAATGTGATGGGTTTGTCTGCTGCTGTTACAGAGATGGTTCACCTGGAGCAGACAAGTCCACTGCACAGAGCGGCCAGCAGAGAGTCTGATGACACGGGAGACGCAACACCTTCCCAGGTAAAAGCTTATATGGAACAGTGATGTCATGTTAAAGCCAATGGCAGCTATACGGAAGAAATGTAAAACAACACAGAGATGGTTGATTAAATTGGCAATCAAACTCTTGTTGATACAGGCGGACAAATTGTCACACTAAAGGGCAGGAATTCATTCTTTCTAGAAGTAAAGTAGTTACTAACTTCCTGTTTTTTTCTTTTTGGGACGTGTGTGATTCAGAGCCGCGCAGCCGGCACCCCTCCTCGTAGGAAACCACTGGAGAGCGACTTTGAGACTATCAAGCTCATTAGCAATGGCGCCTACGGGTGAGTAAAACAGACTTTGTTTACGTCCGGCTGACTCAGTCCCTTTGTGTGCACCACAGAGAGCTCAATGAAACCAGAAGAGAAACTAAAATGAGGACTTCTTGTTGTAGTATTTTTGTTTCTACTCTTTTCTCTGGGCAGTATAATTTCAAGTCTGAACTGATGTTCCTTGGTAAATGATGTGTATGTTTCCTCATCTTTTTTTCCGCCATATTTTCCCTCTGGAATGGCTCAATGTATCTCCCTTTGAACTGCCCTCATTCCCACATAAACTCATATCCTTGCTTGTCCTGTAATTGTCCTTTCCCCCCTCTTTTTGTCCTCCTGTCATGCAGGACTGTGTTTCTGGTGCGCCACAAGGAAACCCGTCAACGCTTTGCCATGAAGAAGATCAACCGGCAGAACCTGATTCTTAGAAACCAGATCCAGCAGGTGTTTGTTGAGCGAGACATCCTCACCTTTGCTGAAAACCCATTTGTGGTTTCTATGTTCTGCTCTTTTGAGACACGGAGGCACCTTTGCATGGTCATGGAGTATGTGGAAGGTGAGGTTTAAAATCGCCATGTTTTTGGTCCATCCATTCATCATCACTGTAAATGCAAAGAAGTCACACGTTATTCACAAATCCTAAACAAAGCGTCTATTTTTCCACGTTAAGGGGGAGATTGTGCCAATCTATTGAAGAACATTGGTCCTCTGCCTGTGGACATGGCTCGGATGTATTTTGCAGAGACCGTCCTGGCTTTGGAGTATCTCCACAACTACGGCATCGTGCACAGAGACCTGAAACCTGACAAGTGAGTCCTCCTTTCACACATTTCCTTTTTTCTCCTCTGCTTTGAGGCAGCACACAGCACTTTAAGCTTTCGCTATTTTTAGACCTCCTTATTTTCGTTATTCTCTTTTTGCACCATGTCTGAGATCTACTGTATGTTTTGAAATTAGCGTTTGCTGAAATATTTATGTTTCCATCATTTTGCAGTTTGTTAATAACCTCCTTGGGACACATTAAGCTGACAGACTTTGGGCTGTCAAAGATTGGTCTAATGAACATGACCACCAACTTGTATGAAGGACATATTGAAAAGGATACTAGAGAGTTCCTCGACAAACAGGTCCGTCCCTCCTCGTCTTCTTATCGTGTTCGTTGTGTTTATAATCTTAACTGACACAAATCTTCCTTCTCTTGTCTGTGGTGTGGTCAGGTGTGTGGCACTCCAGAGTACATTGCTCCAGAGGTGATCCTGAGGCAGGGCTACGGGAAGCCAGTAGACTGGTGGGCTATGGGCATCATCCTCTATGAGTTCTTAGTGGGCTGCGTGCCTTTCTTTGGAGACACACCAGAAAAGCTTTTTGGTCAGGTGGTCAATGGTAAGTGCATTGCTCCCGAGTCACCACATGCAACATTTCCACATATAAATCTTTCATAATACAGGTTTAATTATTTTGTTTATCTTGGACTATGTGTTTCTTCATTTTAATCTTCATCGTACAGATGACATCATCTGGCCTGAGGGGGAAGACGCTCTGCCAGCTGATGCCCAGGACCTTATCACCAGATTGTTGAGACAGAGCCCTCTGGAGCGCCTGGGAACAGGTTGGTAGCAGAGTGACTGATGTTGAATGAGTTGAAAAGGCCCTATAGAGGCCGGCCCGCAGGGTCCCGTGTGCACAGCAATGTTACCTTTACATGGCCAAGAAGAGGATTTCTTCTCACCAGGAGAGAGATAGTCCGCGCAAGAGTGACTGTGGAGACATATCATGTTATGGAATTAAAGTTGCCCTTTCACCTTAAAATAATTGCATTTGAGCCTTTATTGTGGCAGCATTTGATCTAATTTAGTATCAACTACACGGCTTTATGCTTATGTAAAAGACGTGGTAATGGGAGTGGATATCTGGAGTGAGGCAGAGCCGTGGTAAACAAAGCTATTATTACATGTGGAAGCTCAGGGAACTATTCACTCGGGTGTCAAAGAAAGATGTTACGGTACCAAGGGAGCGTGGCGCAATTGGCTGAGGAGGCGCTGTGAGCCAGACCCAAGCTAGTCAGATATGAAAGCCACACCTTTTTGTCTGGTTTATGTATTTATTTATTTGTTCCAGGTGGAACCACTGAGGTGAAGATGCACCTATTCTTCTTTGGTTTGGACTGGAACGGCCTCTTGAGACAGAAAGCTGAATTTATACCTCAACTAGAGACGGAGGATGACACCAGCTACTTTGACAGTAAGTGGAGCCGGTAGATTTGTGGACAAGAACACACCTTGCGTCATCTAGTTTGGACTTAGCTAACTGCAATGCAAACATGGGTCTCCATTAGGGGTCGATTTCTCTCGATTCTCTCTAGAACGATTCGGTCTCGATTCAGAAAAGTTACAAAAAAAGTCTGTCTTGTGCGTTTAGAATCGATAATCGGTTTAGAATCAATAAGCGGTTTAGAATTGAATCGTTGACCTCTGAATCGGAATCGAATCGTGGGGTGCCAAGAGATTCCCACCCCTAGTCTCCATCTGCGTGTACAATGACAAACCTGGACACAACTTTTGTTAGAAAAACAGCAGAACCAGGGGACTTCATTTAACACAACAGTCACAATAGTGTGGATGAACACAGTGTCATCTGATGATTGTGTTCCCTATAGCCCGATCAGAGCGCTTCTGTCACCTGGACTCAGATGACGACGATGAAACCAACGATGATGAGTCGTCTCTGGAGCTCCGACAGTTCTCCTCCGTGGCCCACCGCTTCAGCAAGGTACTTATTTGTCTTTGGCATTATATGTAGGTATTTTATTAAAATAAATGTTACCGGTTACCCTTTTCTTGATTAAACATCTACATTTGCTTTTTAAACTCTAGGTGTACAGCAGCACGGAGCACCTGTCCACCTCCACGCCGTCCAACCAGAGCCTGTCGTCATCAGAGCGAAGCGTCAGCGAGGAGAAGGAGGATCGATGGGACGGAAGGGGAGTCCTCTCCCCTGGCGATGGACACAAACACTTGGCCAGTGGAGACAAGAGGACAGATGGACACAGGGGAAGGTGGGAGCATGAAACGTGAGAAAGTGATGTCCTTATTATGGGAAGAAAAGAATCATAGCCCTCAGTGTCGTGAAATTCTCTCTTGTTTAATATGAAGCACTTTATACTCAGCATGCAAATATTATATAGAATGACGGCGTATATGATTGGTCATTCCAAATGGTCAACACTTCTCCAAGGTTTGATACTTTCTATTTGCAGATGGATTGTGTGTTTATAAATACGTTTTCTCA